>NC_135216.1:32909490-33509490 GCF_052324685.1 Brachyhypopomus gauderio
ATATTTTCCCTCTAATCTTTAACAGTGTGTGTGTGTGTGTGTGTGTGTGTGTGTGTGTGTGTGTGTGTGTGTGTGTGTGTGTGTCCTACTCTTCTTCTTGCTCTGTGTGCTGACTGTGGAGCCGTTTGTTGCCGCCACATCTTCCTCTTCCTCTTTGAGTTCAGTCTTCATCTCTGTCTTCCGGTCTTCTCCAGTTGCCCCTAAAGATGTCTCCATAGACTCCGCCTTACACGCATCTCCAGGCTCCTCCTCCTTAATCTGGAGCACACAGATTAGATAAACTAGGCATGCAAGCAGCTTCAGGTTGGAATGCTGTAATAATATATTTTTATAAAAATAGATGTAGGTATGACCGAAATGATTCATAGATTATCATACATTATTCCAGAGACTGATGATCTCACACACACACACACATTAATTTTCAGTTGTTAGAAATTCACAGAGCAACCAGAGTTTAGACAACTTGAATTCACACCTGCAGGAATCTGTAGAATCAGAATATCGAGAGAACTCAAACACGCACGCACGCACGCACGCACGCACGCACGCACACTCGCTCTCTCACCTCTGGTTTTTCCTCGCTCTTCATCTCGCCCTTCATGGCAGCCATCTTGCCGGAGGCTTTTCCATCTGCCTCACTCTCCTCCTCTTCCTCCTGCTGCTTGTCTTCTGCGTTGAGGTCAGAGAGTGCAGGATCATCTGTGGAGGTCAGCGGGGGGTTGGGCTCAGCAGCACTGACGGAGGTTGGAGTCGACACCAGAGCGTCCGCCACCACCGCCGCTTTCTGAGGGGGCTGAAGAGCAGCAGCACCGTCACAGCCAATACGGGAAAGGAAACATATATCGGCCAATGGGGATCATTTAAGTCCATTATAGGAGAGCCAATAACAGGCTCCCCACAGATAAATCCAGGAAATTAACCAATCAGGAAAAGTGCAAGAACAATAAAGATAATTAGCAACTAAAACAAAACGAGCCTAACGAGACTTTAATCAACAGGGAGCCGAAATAAGAAGAACTTCCACTTCCCTGGAACTCACCGGTGTATGTGGGTGAACGTTCTGCCCCAGAGCATTCTGGGAAGGCACAGAGGAAGTCGGCCCCACCTGGGGGCCGCCAGAGGCTGCGCCTCCGTGTGTCTGTGCCTGTATCTGATTGGCTCTCTCCAGCTGCTGAACTTGCTGAGGAGGAGGCATGGTGCCCGAATTTGGTGTGTGTGGCTGGGGGGTGTGGTTGCCTGGCCAATGGGGCGGAGTCTGATGAGGCGTGGGCGTCAGCCTCCCGGCAGGGGAGGGCGTTCTTTGCTGCAGGTGAGGTCCGTGTGTGCGCGCGGCAGGGTTTGGCGCGTGGGAACTAGGGGCCTGTGATGAAGGGGGATGGGTGGGGGGCGGAGCCAAGGGCCCCACTGGTGGGCCAGATCCTGCACCAGATCCTGGTACAGGTACGATGGGCGGAGTCTGGATCGATGGACTGCTGACCGGCAATAATGGGGGGGTGGCCATCTGAGAGACACAGAATAGAGAGCGCAGGGGTCAAATGTCATTCCCGTGTCTGCATTGTTGCAATGAACAAAATGCCCACCTGATGCAGAGAGCCCACCTGAGGCAGAGAGTTCACCTGAGCCTGCGGTCCGTGTGATCCCGTCTGGTTCATACCCATGCTGCCCTGCATTGGAGTGGGACCAGCACCTGGGAACTGGTTGTGGTTCTGCATAAACTGGTTCTGGCCCACACCTGGCTGACCCATTCGGGGCGATTGCTGGATACCCATCTGGGGGACAGGGTGGCAGGGGGTTTGGGGGAAGACATCAAATGAACTTTAGTCAAACAGTAGCCACACAATCACAGAGGACACCAAGACACCAGCACCATGAAGAACTGGGCCTGCTGTAGCACGTGGGGGACAGATGAGGGGGAGGAGTCGTGTTGGAGTGGGAGTGGTAGACAGATGAGGGGGAGGAGTCGTCCTAGAGTGGGAGTGGTGGACAGATGCTGGGGAGGAGTTGTGCTAGAGTGGGAGTGGTAGACAGATGAGGGGGAGGAGTCGAGTCAGAATGGGAGTGGTGGACAGATGAGGGGGAGGAGTCATGCTAGAGTGAGAGTGGTGGGTAGATGAGGGGGAGGAGTCATGCTAGAGTGGGAGTGGTGGGTAGATGAGGGGGAGGAGTCATGCTAGAGTGGGAGTGGTGGATAGATGAGGGGGAGGAGTCATGCTAGAGTGGGAGTGGTGGATAGATGAGGGGGAGGAGTCATGCTGGAGTCTGTCCTCTGGTGGTAGGGGACAGAGCTCTGGGTGGGGCTACAGCTCACCTGGCCCAGATTCGCTCCCATGGGCAGGGGGGGCGTGGTCCTCTGAGTCATCCCCTGCATCCCCATCTGACCAAACTGATTCATACCTGCACAGGTGAGAACGGGAGGTAAAGTAAGGACACATGTCCAAAAATCTAAAGGTGTGCAGTTTTGACTGTGAGAGTACGAGCAAAGCGGCCCCTGAAGCACCTATATGGAAACGTCACCACGCACAGCACCATCTGCTGGCCAAATACCTCATGACAGCTTTAATTGCCATCGCAAGGGCTTGTGTGTGAGTGTTTGTGTACCAGCAGGATTCTGCATCCTGTTGACCATCTGGTTTGGTGCAGTGGGTCGAGCAAGCGGTGGATCTGCCAGTGGACCATCTGAGAGATGCGTGTCAAAAACAGAAGCAAAGTTAGTCAACATCTCCACTCAAGACGCGTTAACACACACACACACACTGCCCACTGCACTGGCGTGTGGAGAGTTCTCTGCCTACACACTCAAGAGGCCTGACTTCAGTAAGTTTATCTACTTGTACTGCATTTTTTAGACAGAGGTACAGGGTTCTTCACAGTACAAAAAACGTTTGAGTTCTAGAGCACACAATCCCACGGACCATCTGACACATTAAAACATGAAAATGCGTTGACCAAATACTAGGACTCAAATATACAAATCAAAAATCACACTCAAACTGAGAAAATAAAAGTAGATAAAAGTAAAAATGACAGGTTACAGGTCTGTGGTTGCGGAAAACCAGGTGATCTGTTACAGGTCTGTGGTTGCGGGAGACCAGGTGATCTGTTACAGGTCTGTGGTTGCGGGAGACCAGGTGATCTGTTACAGGTCTGTGGTTGCGGGAAACCAGGTGATCTGATACAGGTCTGTGGTTGCGGAAAACCAGGTGATCTGATACAGGTCTGTGGTTGCGGAAAACCAGGTGATCTGACACAGGTCTGTGGTTGTAGAAGACCAGGTGATCTGATACAGGTCTGTGGTTGCGGAAGACCAGGTGATCTGATACAGGTCTGTGGTTGTAGAAGACCAGGTGATCTGTTACAGGTCTGTGGTTGTAGATGACCAGGTGATCTGATACAGGTCTGTGGTTGTAGAAGACCAGGTGATCTGATACAGGTCTGTGGTTGTAGAAGACCAGGTGATATGTTACAGGTCTGTGGTTGTAGATGACCAGGTGATCTGATACAGGTCTGTGGAAGCAGAAGACCAGGTGATCTCCCATAGTGTAAAAATCATCTCAGCACTCACTACACAGTTCTGAACATCCTCTGTAAACAACATCAGCATGAGAACTGTGTGTTGGGCACTTCTGGAAAAGGGTTTCCATGGCTGAACAAGCCACTGACAGCGAGGTGCATAACGTCCTGAGGAGTTTAGTACTGAGGAACTCCAGAGGCCAGCAATGAACCCTGACCAACCCATCTGAAGACCTCTGGGATGGTCTGGGATGTGGAGACAGGTCTGCTTGTCCAGCATAAGTGTCTAATCTCACCGATGCTCTTTTGAATAAATGGGCACACACACATACACACACACACACACCCCAAAATGACGTGGACATGCTTCCAAGATCAATGGAGGCTCTTGTAGCTATAAAAGGTGGAGACCAACTCAATATTAAAGCCCAGAGTTTTTGAATGGAATGTCCAAGACGTCTACAAAATGGGCCCTATAATGAACCCCTGAAGCACCCCATAGATAGGAGCTGCAGACAAACAGTGCAGGTCACCAGTGGGTTCTACTTCCTGCCCCAATAATCTCAAATCCTACTTGCCTCAGTATTGTAGTAGTTTGTTTGGTGCAGGCTTTATGCTTTCATACATGTTTGTTTTTCATTTTGACTCTACAGCAGTTTAATGTCGATCTAAGACACCAGAGTACCAGCTACAGAGTACCAGTGACAACGATATAAAAGGTTGTTCTGAAATCTAACAGAACCTCCACAGTCTGCATTAACATATGCTTAAAACTAAGAGACACTGCAATGCTTTGAGCAAAAAACAGAACTGAATTTCCAAAAATACTTTGTGTCTCAAAATAATTAAACACAAAGCAGTCTGATAAAGCTTTGAGGGGATTATAAGTGGAGGGTCATTTAGAAATGGATCTGAAACAGCTAAGAACTACACACTCAAGGCCGGCTTCTTAACTATTGCCAAGTTATTAAAAAACAAATGCAAATATCTTGGAAGGTGCCTATTAGCAGCAATACAGCTTTTAAAACATTGTGTCCCTGTGACAGCTGGACTATAAAAATAGTTGAAATGCTAATAATGAACCTGTAATTACACTGTGTGCATCCATTCACTTGCTTTCAGCTTTTATGTGTGTGTCCCGGCTGCTGCAGTGTGTGTGTGTGTGTGTGTGTGTGTCTGTGTCCCGGCTGCTGCAGTGTGTGTGTGTGTGTGTGTGTGTGTGTGCGCGCGTGTGTGTGTGAGTACGTGCATACACACACTCACTCTGTGGTCCCGGATGCTGCTGTAGTGTGTGTGTGTGTGTGAGCGCGTACACTCACTCTGTGGTCCCGGCTGCTGTGGTGTGTGTGTGTACACACTCACTCTGTGGTCCTGGCTGCTGTAGTGTGCTAGAGATCATGTGTGTAGTGTGTAGTGTGCTAGAGATCATGTGTGTAGTGTGCTGGAGGTCGTGTGTGTGGTGTGTAGTATGTAGTGTGCTGGAGGTCGTGTGTGTGGTGTGTAGTATGTAGTGTGCTGGAGGTCGTGTGTGTAGTGTGTAGTATGTAGTGTGCTGGAGGTCGTGTGTGTAGTGTGTAGTGTGCTGGAGGTCGTGTGTGTAGTGTGTAGTGTGCTGGAGGTCGTGTGTGTAGTGTGTAGTGTGCTGGAGGTCGTGTGTGTAGTGTGTAGTATGTAGTGTGCTGGAGGTCGTGTGTGTAGTGTGTAGTATGTAGTGTGCTGGAGGTCGTGTGTGTAGTGTGTAGTGTGCTGGAGGTCGTGTGTGTAGTGTGTAGTGTGCTGGAGGTCATGTGTGTAGTGTGTAGTATGTAGTGTGCTGGAGGTCGTGTGTGTAGTATGTAGTGTGCTGGAGGTCATGTGTGTAGTGTGTAGTATGTAGTGTGCTGGAGGTCATGTGTGTAGTGTGCTGGAGGTCGTGTGTGTAGTATGTAGTGTGCTGGAGGTCGTGTGTGTAGTATGTAGTGTGCTGGAGGTCGTGTGTGTAGTATGTAGTGTGCTGGAGGTCGTGTGTGTAGTATGTAGTGTGCTGGAGGTCGTGTGTGTAGTATGTAGTGTGCTGGAGGTCGTGTGCGTAGTGTGTAGTATGTAGTGTGCTGGAGGTCGTGTGCGTAGTGTGTAGTATGTAGTGTGCTGGAGGTCGTGTGCGTAGTGTGTAGTATGTAGTGTGCTGGAGGTCGTGTGTGTAGTGTGTAGTATGTAGTGTGCTGGAGGTCATGTGTGTAGTGTGTAGTATGTAGTGTGCTGGAGGTCATGTGTGTAGTGTGTAGTGTGCTGGAGGTCATGTGTGTAGTATGTAGTGTGCTGGAGGTCATGTGTGTAGTGTGCTGGAGGTCGTGTGTGTAGTATGTAGTGTGCTGGAGGTCGTGTGTGTAGTATGTAGTGTGCTGGAGGTCATGTGTGTAGTGTGTAGTATGTAGTGTGCTGGAGGTCATGTGTGTAGTGTGTACTATGTAGTGTGCTGGAGGTCGTGTGTGTAGTGTGTAGTATGTAGTGTGCTGGAGGTCATGTGTGTAGTATGTAGTGTGCTGGAGGTCATGTGTGTAGTATGTAGTGTGCTGGAGGTCATGTGTGTAGTATGTAGTGTGCTGGAGGTCATGTGTGTAGTATGTAGTGTGCTGGAGGTCATGTGTGTAGTATGTAGTGTGCTGGAGGTCGTGTGTGTAGTGTGTAGTATGTAGTGTGCTGGAGGTCGTGTGTGTAGTGTGTAGTATGTAGTGTGCTGGAGGTCGTGTGTGTAGTGTGTAGTATGTAGTGTGCTGGAGGTCGTGTGTGTAGTGTGTAGTATGTAGTGTGCTGGAGGTCGTGTGTGTAGTGTGTAGTATGTAGTGTGCTGGAGGTTGTGTGTGTAGTGTGTAGTATGCTGGAGGTCGTGTGTGTAGTGTGTAGTATGTAGTGTGCTGGAGGTCGTGTGTGTAGTGTGTAGTATGTAGTGTGCTGGAGGTCGTGTGTGTAGTGTGTAGTATGTAGTGTGCTGGAGGTTGTGTGTGTAGTGTGTAGTATGTAGTGTGCTGGAGGTCATGGTCGGACCAGTCATGCCTTGTTTCTGCATCCGGGTTCTTCTCTTCTCCTCCAACTCCTTCTGGATCTTGTAGATCTTCTCCGCTAGGAGGTGGTAGTACTCCGCCTGGGGAGGGGGGGATTCAGGAGGAGAGGACACGCCTTTCACCACACAAGCACATGAGATAGCTTGACATGTTGTGAATGCTGCTAGCTGAACGCAGACGAGTTCCTGATGCCCTATCAGCAGGTCTGTGTGTGTAAGACAGATGTATGGGCTGTATACAGGTACAGGTAAGACGTGTGTGTGTGTATGTGAGTGTGTGTGAGAGAGAGAGAGAGAGAGTGAATTACAGATGTATGAGGTGTATAGGTACAGGTAAGACAGGCACGTGAGAGAGAGAGAGAGAGAGAGAGAGAGAGAGAGAGAGAGTGAAGTACAGGTCCGACAGGTGTATGGGGTGTACAGGTCCGACAGGTGTATGGGGTGTACAGGTCCGACAGGTGTATGGGGTGTACAGGTCCGACAGGTGTATGGGGTGTACAGGTCCGACAGGTGTATGGGGTGTACAGGTCCGACAGGTGTATGGGGTGTACAGGTCCGACAGGTGTATGGGGTGTACAGGTCCGACAGGTGTATGGGGTGTACAGGTCCGACAGGTGTATGGGGTGTACAGGTACAGGTCCGACAGGTGTATGGGGTGTACAGGTACAGGTCCGACAGGTGTATGGGGTGTACAGGTCAGACAGGTGTATGGGGTGTACAGGTACAGGTCAGACAGGTGTATGGGGTGTACAGGTACAGGTCAGACAGGTGTATGGGGTGTACAGGTGTCTCACCCTGCTGTTGGCAGACTCATACATATCTCCCTCCACCTTGCGGGCGTAGGCCACCAGGTTCTCCATCCTGCGGTCCTTCAGCGCGGCAGGGTCAGGGGTGGGGAAGATGGCCTGCACACTGCTCACACACACACACACACACACACACACAGATGCATGTGTGAGGGAGGGCGGGGTGTGGGGGCGGGGCATTGTGGGGGTGGGGCAGTGTGAGACTCACAGCTTGTGTACGAGGTGGTTTCGCAGGTCCTGGGTGATGTCTTCATGCCAGCTCTTCCTGCCCGCTGCTGTGGAAGGGGGCGTGGCCACAGGAAGTGAGCCCACCCCCCCCTCGTTCATCAGACTGGGAAAAACAGGACAGCAGGGCTTGTAGCACCTGAACACTAGAGCACGGTTCATTGGTGTGCGTCAGTGTGTGTGGGGTGTGTACCTGTGAGCGTTGATGTTGCGAAGCAGCAGGGGGTCTGGTAGGAGGGGGGGCTGGTGGTGTTGGGCTTGAACCCCAACACCACCATTAACACCCACTGGATTAGCACCTGTACACACACACACACACAAACAAATTGTATATTGTATTAAACGTACTCTCATACATATTCAAATAAACAAACACTGAGGCCAAAACTGTAGGCAAAAAAAATCCGTGTATCATTCGTTCATTTGATATTCAACTGAAAATCCAAATCAGAAAATCAAAAAACCATTCATTATTTTGTTTTTCGTTTTGAATATAAAAACAAACCAGGCTTGTATTTTTCAGTTTTTTATTTGATGATCCAAACAAAAATAGTTAAATTAAAAATCGGATTCGGAGCCGAACTTGATTTAGATTTTTTAACTCGACCCATTTGTGTGCCCCGGAAGTTGTTCTTCGTGGTCTTCGTTTGACTGCGGTAAAGTTTGTTTCACGTTCACATATTCGGAATTCTTTCTTCAATAATAAGTGCCAAAATGTGCAAACTCATTTCTGGCAAACAAAATAAATACCTACAACTTTGTTTACGCCAGGAATATACATATTTAAGTTGTATACAACATTTTATTTAAAATGTACTATTGTGACCGAAACAACGTCTAAGGCACCGTCTACAAATTACATTAACACGGTTAACACGGATGCAAGTGGCGGTAGGAAAGGCCCCAGAGCACTGCGCACTCTGGTTTATTATTTTTTTTCCAATAATTTCAATATCTTTTCAATGGTCCATCATAAGACCACCAAACAAGTTGTATTACACAAAGTGCATCCTAAATAACAATCTGCAACTTTTATATAGTTGTTATTTAGGATGCACTTTGTGTAATACAACTTGTAATACAACGGGCAGTCATGGTCTGATTGTAGGGAACTGGTCTTGTGACTGGAGGGTCATGGGTTCAATTCCCAGACCTGAGGCCATGACTGAGGTGCCCTTGAGCAAGGCACCTAACCTTAACAGCTCCCCGAACGCCTGGCTAGGGCTGCCCACCGCTCTGGGCACGTGTGCACCACAGCCCCCTAGTAATCACTAGTGTGTGTGCGTGTGTGTGTGTGTTCTAACTGCACAGATGGGTAAAAAGTGGAGGACAAATTTCGATTGCGGTGAAAAAATTCACAATTGACAAAATATGGCACATTTATATGGGTATTTCTACCTTGCACCAATTTATGGTGGTCAGTTTTTGTCTAATTATGTCAATAGCTTTTAAACGGTGCATTATAAGATCATAAAACAAGCTCTTATATATTAAGCGCAATCCTAAACAACAACCTATAAGTCAGATATGGGTATTTCTATTTCTACCTCTTACCTAATAGTGGTGGTGAGTTTTTATCTAATTATTTCAATAGCTTTTCATAATATTCAAATTTTATGAACAGCACCTGTAAATACCCATGTCTGAGATGTAGGTTGTTGTTTAGGATGCACTTGGTTTAATACAACTTCTTAGGTGGTCTTCTGATGGACCATTTAAAAGCTATTGAAATAACTAGACAACAACTGAGTACAACAAATTGGTGCAAGGTACAAATACCCATGTAAGAGTTGTAGGTTGCTGTTTGGGATGCATTTAATATATAACTACTTGTTCTTCCCCATGACTGTGTAGCATACAGAACTAGACTGAGAGACCAGTTTTAGTTCTTTACCTATTTAATATTGTCTTCAATATTGAACCTTTTCACAATATTCAAATTTTCTTAAATATATCAGTATACGTGCAATGAATGAGTATAATATACAAGTTTCACCTTTTGAATGGAATTACTGAAATAAATAATATAGCTACCAATATCTGTGTAACGTGGTGGGAGTCAGGGTTGGACACAATCGCGATAAAGAGCTGGCACCTACTTGAACGGAGCTAGTCTCTAAGTGAATCGAGCGCAGACGGAGAGTGCCCGACTTACGAGGCATACCGAGAACACACTTCACAGAAACACTCACGAAGGAATATAAAAGACCACAGCGATTATGAAAGGAAAACATGTTTATATAAGTATGAATGCTGAAATAATACAAAGCACAGAAAACACGGCAGAGACTAAAGTAAACGAGCACTACAAAACATGACAAATAACACCGGACCACTAGATACACAAGGGAACACCACTGTTGGTTGGTTTCACGTTCGCGTATTCAGAATTCGGTGCCTTAGACGTTGCAGAGGTGACAGCAATTATTTTAAATAACATGTTATCTACAATTTAAAATACGCATATTCCCGATGTAAAATACGCCTATTCCTGAGTTGTAGGTGGTTGTTTATGTTGCTAGAAATAGAATTTGCATATTTTGGCACTTTTGCTATAACTGTCTTAAAGCGATTGAAGAACGAATTCTGAATATGCGAACTTGAAACCAACTTTATCGCAGTATTTGACGCAACGTGCACGAAATCTCTGCACGCGTCTTACCACCTTCAAATAAATCTTTAATTAAACAAGTATGTGGTTCCAGTCCGGTCATGTTGTCTATACCAATATAGACCATGTTCCAATGTCTAGACTACAATCAGAGTAGAACCAGTAACACTGCAGTGCACTCCCGCACAAACGAAGACCACGAAGAATAAACATATCAGTAACTTCCGCGGCACACAAATGGGTGAAGTTAAAAAATCTAAATCAAGTTCGGCTCCGAATCAGTATTTTAATTTTGCTATTTTTGTTTGGATCATCAAATAAAAACAGAAAAATACAAGCCTGATTAGTGCTTTTGATTTTATATTCAAAACGAAAAACAAAATAATGAATAGTTTTTTTGATTTTTCGTTTTTGATTTTCAGTTGAATATCAAATGAACGAATGATACACGGATTAAAAAACTATAGTTCACACATTCAGTAGTTGATAGGGTTTAAGATTAGCTAGAGTACACACATACACACACACACACACGCAAGACCCACCCATGGCGGTGAGAGGTCTCATGCCTGTGGTCTGGCCCGCAGAGGCAGGAGTAGTGTTGGCGTGGGGCAGTGGGCCCGGCCCAGACGCCTGGGTGCCCTGGTAGGTGAGCCCTAGGGCGGCATACGCCCGCTCAATGGAGCTCGGGTCAATCTGACCTGGTGGGTTGAGGTTGGGTGCAGCGGGCGTGCCTCCTGGGCCTGCCCCGCCCACGGCCCCGCCCACTGACCCACCCAGAGCCATTCCAGCTCCACCCAGCATTGCTGGAGAGGGAGAGAGACCAAGAGCTTACAACACAATATATATACATTCATACACATGTTAAGTGTGTGTGCGTGTGTGTGTGTGTTTGACAATCGTGCTGCGTTGTCTTCATGGAAGAAGTGTGTGTGTGTGCACACTCACACTGCTGTTATCCTGTGTTGCTCAGTGTGAGTGAGTGTGTGTTCACATCTGTAGCACCGAGCAGACACTTGTCCACAGACTATGACAATTGTGCTGCGTTGTCTTCATGGAAGTTGTGTGTGTGTGTGTGTACACAAATACACGTACACTGGTGTTTCCTCTCACCGGTATTATACGTATGTTTGAGAGTGCATGTGTGTGTATGTAAGTATGCATGTTTGTGGGTGGGTGGGTGTGTGTGTGTGTGTGTGTGTGTGTGTGTGTGTGTGTGTGTGTGTGTGTGTGTACACTCACACTGCTGGTTCCTCTTGTCTCCTGCATTCTTCAGTGGTAGGCAGACAGGACAGTCGTGCCTGGTACAGTTCTTCCAGTGAGAGATGATCTGTCTGGAGGAGGCACAGTGAGCCACTGCAGGAGAGAGACAGCAGGGGAGAGAGAGAGAGAGAGAGAGAGAGGGAGGGAGACAGCAGGAGAAAGACAGTGAAAGAGACAGTGAGAGAGAGAGACAGCAGGAGAAAGACAGTGAAAGAGCAAGAGAACAGTGAGCAACACAGAGAGAAATGGACAGAGGGAGAGAGAGAGAGAAGTCATGAACAGGTCACCAAGTGCTACTTAATAGAGGAGACAGAAGCATTTCAGAAGAATGATTAACTTTGTCTCTGTGCTGCCAATGAGCCCAGACTATCAGACAGGTGGGAGCAGACAGACAGACAGACAGAGGGGGGACAGGACGGCACACAGTCAGAAGGACGGGACAGGCGCTCACCCTGGCAGGACTTGCCGGCCTGGCAGTGTGTCATGTGGTTGAGGACGTTCTTCATGGTCCTGCAGTGGGGCAGGGCGCAGGGCCGGGCCTCCCCGTTGGCCTGCTCGCGACGCTGGCACTTGTGGGCGTGGAGCAGCAGGACCAGCTGCTGCTGGATCAGCTTGCGCTTCTCCGGGTCGGCCGTAGGGGGCGCCACCACACCGCCCGGACTAGACACGCCGGTCGCCGCGCCCGAACCAGGCTGGGGGAGGACATGGTAGACGCAGCCTCATGAAGTACAACTTTATGGGCTGTGAGTGCACAGAGCACCTCCAGGCCACACTGCTGATCCACAAGCAGGTTTCCTCACTAATTACTGATCTGTCCAACACTGTGAAAATGCCCCAATGTGTCAGTCATGTCAGATAACTGCCCCACAGACCACATTGTGGGGTGGGTTCAGGGCCGGGGCGTGCCACCTTCAAAGGGCTAGCGCCCCCAGAGCTTTTCAAATGTGCTTCTTGGTTCATCACCTCAACAACTGGGGTGGATAAGCAATAAGGGACATAACGATCCATCAGTTCTGATCAATGCATCGATACTAAATCGATGGGACACGATACAATGTACCTGCGTTGGAAAAATGTGCTGATACCTCATGTATCTATTTAAATATTTTGGAGGTACAATGTTAGGAGTTTACTTCTAACCACAGTGAGGTGGACCTAACTACACACGTCGGTTTAGCCATCCCATAGCGGTTAGGCTGATGGTGTCTTACTGACAGGTTCTACTGCCAAACAAAACCAAAACACACATGTAAAAAAAAAAAACAAGTGGTAAACCCAAGATTTACAGCCGTAGCCGATGTGGTGTTCTGCATCAAGAACGCCAGCTGACGTAGTAATTATCAAAAACTCTACTACCCATGAGGCATCTCACCAGGCCTGGGAGGTTCTGAGCAGGCTGAGGTTTCTTTTCCATGTTGAACTGGCTGAGGCTGTTGGGAAGAGCAGCTTTGTTGTGGTGGGCAGCGAGAGGTTGACCACCACACTGATCGAACCCAGCACCGTAGGGGGCGGAGCCTGCCCCAGACATCACGCTCATCTGGGGTGGAGCGAGGAGAGAGAGAGAGAGAGAGAGAGAGAGAGAGAGAGAGAGAGAAAGAGAGAGAAAGAGACTGATCTTAGATGGAGATAAGGCTTTACTCATTCTGTACACATTAGGTTGCAAACTTGACAACAGTGGAATGCCATGCTGTGATGTCACAGTCAAACCACCCCGCCCACCGACCGGTCTCTCCTGAAAGAGCCCCGCCCATCGACTCTCCCCAACCAGGGAAGGACATGGCAAGGTTTCCCATCCAGTGGGAACTGCTCGGAGGTCACCGGTGATGGCTCAGGACACTACACTACATTCATGTAGTAGGTTCAGTACACTCAGGGTTGAGTACACTACAGTGTGAAGAACAACGTGACTCAGGATCGGGTTCAATACAGTGTGAAGAAGTACGATCTCACAAAGTGGGCACCCTGGTGCACTGGAGTACAGTGAGACGCTCGCTAAAGCAGCAGCTCACTGGAGTACAGTGAGACGTTCACTAAAGCAGCAGCTCACTGGAGTACAGTGAAACGCTCGCTAAAGCAGCAGCTCACTGGAGTACAGTGACGCACTCGCTAAAGCAGCAGCTCACTGGAGAACAGTGACGCACTCGCTAAAGCAGCAGCTCACTGGAGAACAGTGACGCGCTCGCTAAAAGAGCAGCTCACTGGAGAACAGTCACGCGCTTGCTAAAACAGCAGCTCACTGTACTCCAGTGACGCTCGCTAAAGCAGCAGCTCACTGGAGTACAGTGACGCTCGCAAAAGCAGCAGCTCACTTGAGAACAGTGACGCTCGCTAAAGCAGCAGCTCACTGGAGTACAGTGACGCTCGCTAAAGCAGCAGCTCACTGGGGAACAGTGACGCTCGCTAAAGCAGCAGCTCACTGGAGTACAGTGACGCTCGCTAAAGCAGCAGCTCACTGGAGTACAGTGACGCTCGCTAAAGCAGCAGCTCACTGGAGTACAGTGACGCTCGCTAAAGCAGCAGCTCACTGGAGAACAGTGACTCTCGCTAAAGCAGCAGCTCACTGGAGTACAGTGACACTCACTAAAGCAGCAGCTCACTGGAGAACAGTGACGCTCGCAAAAGCAGCAGCTCACTGGAGTACAGTGAGGTTCGCAAAAGCAGCAGCTCACTGGAGTACAGTGACGCTCACTAAAGCAGCAGCTCACTGGAGTACAGTGACGCTTGCAAAAGCAGCAGCTCACTGGAGAACAGTGACGCTAGCTAAAACAGCAGCTCACTGGAGTACAGTGACGCTCGCAAAAGCAGCAGCTCACTGGAGTACAGTGACGCTAGCTAAAGCAGTGGGTCGCTGCCCCTGCACCTCAGACCCCATCGCTAAAATAACGATGTCTCCCATCGTTCATAGTCCTGGAACACCTGCCCCAGTACAGTCAAACAGGTTCCTGAAGTTTAGCATTATTTGGAAAAAAATTTGAATAGTAGGGTGCATAAATAATGCTAATAAAACCAGACAGATAGCACAAATCGTGAGTTCTGTCATGATGTATGTACCGTGAGCTTCTACTGATCAGTTTGAGGGTTTCTAAAGAACCCTTTCTTTGAACGGTCACCCTGCTGGGCTGTGTTATCAGCGAGACTAAAGCTACACCCAGCGGGGCTGCAAGAGAGCAAACCTGCCTTTTAACCAATCACAACACGGCTATGAGCAAGACTAGGACACAGTCATCAGTCTAACGATTTACAGGGTTGTTTCTAATAAGGGATGTTCACAGCAACATCCACCACCACAGTGACCCGGCAGCCTGGTCCGGAGTCAGTGCGTAGCTTCCTGACCAGCAGGTCAGATCAGGAGCTGTTTGACTCATTCATCACCTTCCATTAAGGAGGAGGGAAAAAACACACACACATGCATGCATGCACGCACACACACACACACTTCATCGACATCAGAAATGCATGATTTCCCAACTGGCTACTCAGATTCACTTAGAAGCCCAGCCAGTGGGCGGAGCAGCCAGTGGGCGGAGCTTTACCTTGTTCATGCTTCCTGGTTGCTGGTTCCTGTGCATGGCCTGGCCCATCTGCTGCTGCTGGAGAGGGCTGGCCATGACTCCGCCCACCACGCCCATGTCCGCGCTGGCCACGTTGGCGTAGCCCATCCCGGCCGCTCCGTTCATCACCTGTCCATTACCCTTGTGGTTTCCCAGCATGCCCCTGCTCATGCCAGACGCTGCCATCATGCCCGCCTGCTGTGGGGCTGCCAGCTGCTGTGGCGGGGGGTGACCCAGACCCTGAGCTCCAGGGGAGCCACTCAGGCCCAGGAGCCCCAGGGAGGCAGCGCTGCTGGGGCTACTGGAGGAGGTCGGGTGGGCACCTGGGGCCCCGGAGCACAGCAGCTCCGAGAGCTGCTTGTGCTTTGAGGCAGCGTCTGGGAGAAGGCCACCCAGCGCCCCCGGGACCCCACTGGAGGGGAGCAGCCCAGAGGGGGCGAGGCCAGGATCGCCTGCTCCATTAGAGAGCACCAGGTCCGATGAGTTAATGAGTTCGTCAGGGAGGTCGTGCTCCAGATCGAAGAGTGAGCCAAAATCTAAAAGAGAGAAAGAGATAACAGAAAACACGGTATTCATTCAGCACTGCATTAATGGAGAAACTGAAATGGGAAAAAGAGCACATTCCTAACAGACAGCTATCTGGAGAAGCAGAAAGAGGGGGCCCCCACTTCAAGTGTGCTACATCAATTATTCTATCCTGACAGACCCCAGCCAGCGCGTGGACGGGGCTGCGCGCGTGAGAACACACCCCTCCCTAATAAAAACCACATGGCACCGGATAACAACAAACGGGGAGACAAAATGGGTGCCCTCGCACGTGCAGCTGGAGAACTTGTCATGCCGGTTGGAAACCGCAGAATAAACTCTAATGTCTCGCG
Source organism: Brachyhypopomus gauderio (assembly GCF_052324685.1). NCBI lineage: Eukaryota > Metazoa > Chordata > Actinopteri > Gymnotiformes > Hypopomidae > Brachyhypopomus > Brachyhypopomus gauderio. The sequence continues at coordinate 32,925,378 of NC_135216.1, forward strand.
GACCACTCGGGGACTGTCCAAACCATTGCACGTTTGTTATGGATAGATTTTGATAGCTTGACTCGTGGACAACGTAGCAGCTCCTGCGAGCGCGATTCAGGGCTCTTTAACTAGTTATCTAGGTTTATATGTGTCAGTTAGCAAACCTAGATCATTCTGCAAGGAATAAAAATGATAAGATAAACTTGCATGAACAGAGATGATGTAAACATTTTTAGAATTCGTATTCTATCGGTGTTGCTAGCCAAGAACTTTGTTTTTTGCACTTTGTTGCAAACTAATTCAAAGGATGTTTTACTCCAACGCAACTTTACTTTTTCGTCAAGAAATGCGCCCCGTCCACGCACGTGAACTAACGTCAGCGCTGCACGCGCACGCCGCACCACGCGCGCGCTTATTTCCCCTGGATGTGTAGGTCGCACAACACCAAACACAAATAACATGCGAACCTAGACAATTGGCTCGGTAATAAAAAATAGCAATGCTGCTATCTTGTTAACTTTTTGTAAATAAAGAGTAAACAAAACGAACGAGCAGCCTAACAAGATAACTTACATGGCATAGACAAATCCAGTAGATAATCTTTAAATTGAAAGACATGCAAAGACGTACCATGAATGTATTGCTTTACTGTTGCAGTTATTATTGCACAGCATGTAATGATCTAGATACTTGGTTGTGTGTAGTGTGAACGCAAGCCTGCCGCTGCTAGCGGAGGTACAGGATATTTACCGTTCCCATCGCTGGCGGAGACGGACAGAGCCGGTGAAGACAGTTTAGGCCTCTTAGCTGAAGGCGGGCCGGAGTCCACAACATTATCGGCCATATTTTACCCCACTAATTACAAGTGAAGCATATATCCACAACGGATAATGTCACGTCGCTTGTGTGAGGTGGTGGTGGGTGAATAAATCCCTCCAAACGCGCTCGCTGGTTCTCGGGACGATGGGGGGAAAGTCTCGTCCAGAAACACTCCTCCCTCACTCCGCGCTTGGACTCTCCTTCTCCTGTGAGTAGTTCCTTACTCAGTGAAAGTGACACGGTGATCGGAGTTACGGCTCCGGACTAGAACATAGCAGGAAGTTCTCTAGGAGCTCATGTAGCCGCATGGGCAGCGGGGACATGGTCCCGAGACTCGTCCTCTATGGTCCTGTCGGTCTTCTCTGCCATGGTGGGAAGCGAGAGCGATGTGCCGGGACGCTGGGAGTAAGGAGACGGGAACTGGGATCAGATCGGACCGGTGGCAATGTCGCGAAATGCGTCTCATGCGCTGGTCATAAAAATGCCCAAGATACAGAAATTCTCCAGTCGGTTAGTGTGTCCGCTGCAGTCGGTGTGGCTTCTCTCCAACATGATCATTTGAACATCGGGGGTCCCCAAATCTGGACTCATCAGTAAAGCAGATTTCTTTAAGTAATTTCTAGCAACTCAAAAACAGATGCAGCACTTTGGTGACTGAAAATGCGTAAAGGAACAGTTACAGTTCGGTTAACAAACGCACATAAGCGTGCATGCATGCAGGAAAATGGTCAAAACAGAACACTGACTTGGTGAAGAATCGTTTGTGCTTTTGCAGAACAAACACCAGTTATGAGGCGTGCAATACCCCTCAGATTAAATACCAGAGTGTTGACGAATTGCCAGGCGTGCGACAAACTCCAGTAGCCTGTTTTCTGTGTGTATGCTAATATGTTAACGCTTGTGTTTCTGGATATGTTCGGTGGGGTTGTTACATTAACCCCGCTCGAGGTTTAGTGTTTTGTGACTAAACATCAAAAGTGTCCTAACAGAATGTGTCATATATAAAGGCCTGTATTTGTTCATATGTGCATTCAGCCAATTTGGAACGTTCGCCCTGAATATCGAACGCACGAGACGGGGCTACAATCTTTTCCAAAAAAAATCCCCCCCTTGCTTTTTAAACCTGATTTTTTTTTCACCAAAACGCTTTAAGTTCATGCGTGCAAGATCATTTTAGTTCAATACTGATGACTAATTGTGAGGGGAAATCGTTGATTTCGCCGTTTCTCTGGTGCGCTGCGGACCCTTTCGCAAAAAGTGGAATTAGTGGAGTGTTGAGAATGTGGCAGGCGTATTAGCAGCGATGTCCTCTTCAGTGCTAAAATTTCTGTTTCAACTTACTGACAAATCTTGCAAAAATAAATGTGCCACTGCGTGATGAACGAGCAAGCTCTCAACACAAGAAATAAGGAATCGAGCAGCAGCCAAGACCCAGAGAACACGACGACAAGATTAAAATGTACATAACGAACGCAGTTGCATGGATAATATTAGGAATGCAAAGCCTCTGGTGCAAATAAAATCGCCAGCTGCAACCCCAAATATTTTGGGGTTCTCCAAAAGCTTCCACAGTCTTTGTGATGCTGCGAGCCCCCCTGCGCGTTCATCCCTTTTAAATTTTCCTCTCTCGGTTCTTCTCGGGTCTTTTAAATTTTCCTCTCACAGTTCTTCTCGGGTCTTTTCTCCACTTTTTTGTCTTCCGAAAGCTACTGGTCATTTCATGCAGAAAATTTCCACTTCGTGACCAAAAAAAAAACTACAGAAATGTAACGTAGTACCGTTTCCTTTCCTTCGTTTAAATATCTTGCCCTCTTCCGCCTCTCCTCAACACTCCTTCCTTGGATTTTGACGAGAGAATCTCCCCCTCTCGCTCCCGTCCTCCCTTCCTAAATCGGTTTGCGTGTTTTCTTTCCGGTGATTCCGAGAGAAGACACCGCCACTCTCCGCCCGGCGCGTTTTCAGAGTCGTAGTGGCCGGTGCTACGGTGCCTTTCCTCGGTCTCTCCTGCCTCCTTCGGTCTCCCCGCACAAACAAAATGGCGGCTTGTTGTTTCTGCTCCTTTGGCACGGGGGGAGGGTTGGAGGTACAGCAACATTAGAAAAGGGGGGTTGGCGTTCGGGATTTCCCGGACAGTACTATCGTAGTATTTCGGAGTTTAACATTCTTGGGGACAGGCGTTTTGTTTATGTCAGCCACCCAAACGGTCAGTCCCTTCGGATGTCAAAAACGCTAAAGCACACGATAAGAGATTGTGTTCCTCAAAAGACGCTCGAGGAATCTAGGCTACCGTGTCGCAGCCATCAGAACCCACTTCAGTGACTACTCACTTTACAGGTAAACTTCACTGCAGTGTGGCACACCCCAAATCTGGCATGCACACAACATCCCCTGAAAAGACCCAGACTAGTGAGAAGTCACCATTCCTGCTTACCCAGAATGCCAGCATGATTAATTCGACATCAATAAGGACCCTGGCAATCTCAAAGTATGATAATCAAGTTTCTCCAGGATTTCAATTTTATTGTATCTCAAAAAAGGTTCCCGATGCAAACATAACCAAATAAAACTCGTCACACTCGTACTGTAATGAAAGTCATTCGTTTCTCTCCAACACACACTGCATTTTCAGTTGCCGACTCACTGCATGGATTACAGGGTGACCACCAAAATGGAGAACTGCACGCAGAGCTCAGTTGTGTCCAAATCCCAGTGCCTTCAAACCTACACTTCCTCCCTGAGATGAGGAGTCAGCTGACCCATCTGCTGTCTGATCTCCTGGAGATCTTACTGCCCTGTTGTGTGGAGGCAACCCTCACACACCTGATCTAGAAGATCAAGTCGTTAGGTACCTTCTGAGCACTACAGATATGATAATTAAACACAGAAGGGCACCAAAATCTCCAGGACTGAAGCTGAGCACTAGAAGAAAGTCTGTGGAAGACCGCACCAGACATAGTGCCCTAGGCGTTAGGAAGAGAACGGCCCTTGTTTGGATGGTGCTTTGCCACAGTTTCTATGCTATGCCAGAGCTCATCTCCTCCTTCCTTCATCCCTCCGCCTGTGCACACACTCTCTCCACATCCACCACTTTTTTGGGGGTGTGAGAGGACAGGATAATTGGGCCCCCGTGTTCTTGAATCACCACGTCGTCTTCAATCCGAACCCCGAGGCCCCTGAACCTCTCTGGACACGAGTCGTCACTCTCGCTGAAGTACAGCCCTGTGGAGGAAGGAGGGAGAATGGTTTATAGCAGCGATTATGAGAACTTGAGATCCACCATGTTGCAGTGTGCAACTCCAACCCTACTCCTGAAGATCACCGTCCTACAGAGAGTATCTCCACCCCTGCAGTCCAGCTCTTACCCTAAACATGAATGTACCGTTGAGCAGATATTACAGTTGACGCACACACACCCCATTCACACAATATACTTCTGGATATAATGAAGCTGTTGCATTAGGGCTGTAACCTAAAAACAGGTGTCTAACCAACATCTGTGTGGTGCACTATGAATGTGTGTGGGGTGGGCCTGATGGAGTTATATGGAGGTTGGTGTTCCATCCACCAATTATGTCCATTAATTAATTCATTAAGTCAACACATTACATCACTCACACACTGCACTTTACTAAGACATTGTCATTCCAAACCAGAACCTTCATCAGGTCTTGATCCATCCACCAATTAGCCATGTTGCTGAAGTCAGCCGGTATAATTATGTGCACACACTCCCGGAGAATGATCATCACTGTTGTCCAGGATACGGGATGCCCCACCTACCGGGCTCCACGGTGACGGCCATGCCCGGCTGTAAGGGCTGGCAGCGGGACAGCTCTGGGGTGTCGTGCACGTCCATGCCCAGGTAGTGACCCACATGGTGGGGACAGTATCGGCGCGCCATCTCCAGGAGACAAGGGGACCAGGTCAGAGGCGAGAGAGAGAGAGAGGGATACGAGACAAATAAACCTGGATGTTACTGTGTTAAATATGAGCCCCAAAAATAAAACAATGAGCAAGACGCTGTGTAGCAAGCAAAGTCCCACTGCCTGACAGAACCACCCCTGACCTACGACCTACCACCCTTCTGACCTACCAAACAGAGTTGTGGGGTGAGGCTCTGATCACACCTGCTACACGCAGCACTCACTAAGAGCAAGACTGCTTCCTAAAGGCCAAGACCATGAACAGGACCTTCTGAAGGACCTTGGACCATCATGTTCATTCTTCATTCCATAAGACACAGCTGACAGACAGTGCAGGGCGACGCTAGGCTGGTCTCTGTTGTCTCTGCTGGTGTTGCAGCCTCCACAAACTCCACAAGACGTGTGTGTGTGTGTGTGTCCACTGCTCCTCCTCAACTCTTCACCTGAAACACGCGTGTGTGTGTGTGTGTGTGTGTGTGTGTGTGTGTGTGTGTGTGTGTGTGTGTGTGTGCTCCTCTCTGCACACAGGCATTTCCATGTGAAATGGAAGCATCACACTGCCTGGGGTCAAAGATCAAATGCAGGAATTTGGTTTAATTTATTTCTTTGTGAAAAATATTACTTGAGTGTCAAGAACACTGCTCCTCAGTACAGGCCAAAGCACTTGGGCTTGAGGCCCATTCAGGAAGTACTGTAACCGTTAACGGCCCACGCCGTCCTCCCTGGGAGACGAGCTGCACCGGGTCTGCACATCGCTCCCTGTCAGCCCTGAAGGGACATTAGGAGGGACATTAGATATTTGTGTTGGCCTGGAAACTGACCAGAGAGTTGCAGGAGTCTGTGCACAGGGTCCCAGCCCCCAGGAGCACTGCTGCTGGACACAGAGGGAACTGTACAACACAGCTGCACACTCCCAGATGTGCACAGTCACAGATGTGCAGAGACCCAGATGTGCAGAGTCCCACTTCAATTTCCCCAACTAATCATCCACAGTCATTACAGATCACTTTCAGCAAAAACGGCAAAGTTTTTACTAAACAATGTTTTTGCGACTGTGTTGCCATCAGATTATCTGTTTCTATCAGTTTATTTATATCAGAGCTCAACCCTGGAATTAATACCATCAATCCACCCGATCCAGCAGAGAGCTTTTTCTTTTAAAAGGAACACACATTTTTTAACCTGACCTATCTACTTTATTGGTAGCATATGGCCACTTACCAAAGACAATCATTCTTTAACGTTTCCCTATACAGAGAATGGAAAAATCTGTTGATTCAAAACACACTTCTAAAGAATTATATTCACCAATAAAGCTACTGAATGTGCTGGACAGAACATGGTGTCAGTTTCCACAGAATCTCAACAGATCCGTGTTCTTCTCCTGAAGTTGGAAAAGACTCTAGAAACCCCTGCTGAGTCAAAACCAACCCAATGGGCAGTTCCTGAGACCTGGCCATATCAGACATTAGCGTTCTATTGGAACGGAGTTATGAAACAACCAATGTTTGAATATTAGTGTTTGGAGATTGTCTAACACTCAGGCTGCTAATGCATTAGGCCCGGAACCTTCTGGATTAGCAGATACCTTCATGGCATCTGCGTCGCTGGCCCCGTGAGGTAGGACGCCCAGCTCACGGAGCTGTTTGGCGAGCAGGGTCAGCATGGTGGAGTACACGTGGTCCAGACTGACCCCAGAACAGCACAGATCCAAACAGGCTAGCTGCACCTCCAGCACAGCCTCATACACCTCCTGCTGCACCTCACTGAACCTGGATCAGATCAGGGCAAAACATATACATCAATAAGTGTGTGTGTGTGTGTGTGTGTGAGACTACATGGTCTCAGTTTTGTAGATTACTTTGTAATAAATTGTTTTTGAAGGGCATACCATATTGTATCTTAAAATACTGCAACTACAGGAAATTATGGACATTTTCCTTCAAATTTAGTTAGATAATGTGAAAGTCTGGGAGTTCAAGAATTAACTAAGACATCGGGACATTGTCCACTACTGAACCAAGAAACCATCGGGCCACCGCCAGCTACTGAACTGGGAGACTGTCCACTACTGAACTGGGAGACTGTCCACTACTGAACTGGGAGACTGTCCACTACTGAACTGGGAGACTGTCCACTACTGAACTGGGAGACTGTCCACTACTGAACTGGGAGAATAGAGGACAGCTCACTCACTTCCCATTAACCGGCCACGTGCGCGTGATGTCACTGACATAGCCAAAGTATTCACACCCTCCGTCCAACAGCACCATCTCTCCATCCTGAGAAAGACACAGAGAGAGAGACAGAAACAGGGATAGACAGATAAAAAAGAGGAACAGAAACAGACAGACAGATAAAGGGGCAGTCATGGCCTGGTGGTAGGGAACTGGTTTTGTGACCGGAGGGTCGTGGGTTCAATTCCCAGACCTGAGGCCATAATTGAGGTGCCCTTGAGCAAGGCACCTAACCCCAATTGCTCCCCGGGCGCCGGGCTAGGGCTGCCCACCGCTCTGGGCACGTGTGATCCACAGCCCCCTAGTAATCACTAGTGTGTGTGTGTTCTAACTGCACAGATGGGTAAAAAGCAGAGGACAAATTTCGATTGCGGTGAAATCGAGGGCTCACACACACGGGGGCTCACACACACGGGGGCTCACACACACACGGGGGCTCACACACACACGGGGGCTCACACACACACGGGGGCTCACACACACACACAGGGGCTCACACACACACACAGGGGCTCACACAAACACACAGGGGCTCACACAAACACACAGGGGCTCACAAACACACAGGGGCTCACAAACACACAGGGGCTCACACAAACACACAGGGGCTCACACAAACACACAGGGGCTCACACAAACACACAGGGGCTCACACACACACACAGGGGCTCACACACGGCTCCAGTGTGTGTTTCAGCTCCAGGCCTGTCTCACGTTAGGGCACTGGACTACATTCCCACTCCCGCCGTTGTTATGCTACCTTAACAATCTGGTTGTTACTGATGTAGTGTAGGGTGTTGGCTCGGTTGCCGCCGGCGACCACTGGAGGATACGCAAGGTAGTTAGCACCATGTGCCCGAGTCTCGAAATCAAACTGTGGGAGAGAGACAGACAGATGAGACAGGTAAAGAAGGGAGAGAGAGACCAGCTCAGATAGAGAGGTAAAGAAGGGAGAGAGAGACCAGCTCAGATAGACAGGTAAAGAAGGGAGAGAGAGACCAGCTCAGATAGACAGATAGAGACTGGGAGAGAGAGACCAGCTCAGATAGACAGGTAAAGAAGGGAGAGAAAGACCAGCTCAGATAGACAGGTAGAGAAGGGAGAGAGAGACCAGCTCAGATAGACAGATAGAGACTGGGAGAGAGAGACCAGCTCAGATAGACAGGTAAAGAAGGGAGAGAGAGACCAGCTCAGATAGACAGGTAGAGACTGGCAGAGAGAGAAAGACCAGCTCAGATAGACACGTAGAGACTAGGAGAGAAAGACCAGCTCAGATACACAGGTAGAGACTGGGAGAAACACACATGTAGTGAGACAAGCAGATACTGGAAGGAAGAGAGAAGATGGGTACGGTGAGAGTCTGGATAGAATCCTTCAATCATCATCATCATCATCATCTCTAATATTAATCAAGCTGAAGCTCGTCCTCCAAAGCACCAGAGAACAAGAGACCCAACACACCCATCACCCTGACCATTACCAGCCACTGAACACTTCCTAGCGTTTACAGTGACATCTGCACCTTCCTCATTAATTTTAATTCAGATTAGCAGCTTTCACTTTTCTGTAAGATATATTATCACCTCCCCTGTTTAGTGTTTGCAAAGTTTAGTCCCTCCTCCACTTTATCTTTGCATAAATTAGCGCCTCCTCCATAATTTACCTTGGCATAGATTAGCGCCTCGTCGATGTTGCCTCTGCACATTGCCATGGTCTTCTTAAAAGCCTAAAGGTATCACAAGAGAGTCAAAACTTCTATTATATCTTATATTATACTGAAAACTAGTCCATAACACCTTTTCTCAGTAGTACATGTACTTGATCACCAAACGTATCTTAATCACTGCCACCTTCTTCAAACTAAGACTGCACTACAGTCCCAGATCACCACATGTTCTAACCTCACTCAGTAGATCACCGGGGATCAAGTTCATATGCCGTTCTGCTCAAACACATTTTCTTACCAGGTTTACAGGCCGGATTACAGCAGCAAAAATGCAACTGTTACAGGGTGCTGCACGTGTTAGATGTAGGGTATATGTGAGCACACTAACATAGGGTATATGATACCTAGAGTATATATGACCTTACTGGTGTAGGGTATATGTGAGCACACTAACATAGGGTATATAATACCTAGAGTATATATGACCTTACTGGTGTAGGGTATATGTGAGCACACTAACATAGGGTATATGATACCTAGAGTATATATGACCTTACTGGTGTAGGGTATATGTGAGCACACTAACGTAGGGTATATGATACCTAGAGTATATATGACCTTACTGGTGTAGGGTATGTGAGCACACTAACATAGGGTATATGATACCTAGAGTATATATGACCTTACTGGTGTAGGGTATATGTGAGCACACTAACATAGGGTATATGATACCTAGAGTATATATGACCTTACTGGTGTAGGGTATATGTGAGCACACTAACATATGGTATATGATACCTAGAGTATATATGACCTTACTGGTGTAGGGTATATGTGAGCACACTAACATAGGGTATATAATACCTAGAGTATATATGACCTTACTGGTGTAGGGTATGTGAGCACACTAACATAGGGTATATAATACCTAGAGTATATATGACCTTACTGGTGTAGGGTATGTGAGCACACTAACATAGGGTATATGATACCTAGAGTATATATGACCTTACTGGTGTAGGGTATATGTGAGCACACTAACATAGGGTATATGATACCTAGAGTATATATGACCTTACTGGTGTAGGGTATATGTGAGCACACTAACATATGGTATATGATACCTAGAGTATATATGACCTTACTGGTGTAGGGTATATGTGAGCACACTAACATATGGTATATGATACCTAGAGTATATATGACCTTACTGGTGTAGGGTATATGTGAGCACACTAACATAGGGTATATGATACCTAGAGTATATATGACCTTACTGGTGTAGGGTATATGTGAGCACACTAACATAGGGTATATAATACCTAGAGTATATATGACCTTACTGGTGTAGGGTATGTGAGCACACTAACATAGGGTATATAATACCTAGAGTATATATGACCTTACTGGTGTAGGGTATATGTGAGCACACTAACATAGGGTATATGATACCTAGAGTATATATGACCTTACTGGTGTAGGGTATATGTGAGCACACTAACATAGGGTATATGATACCTAGAGTATATATGACCTTACTGGTGTAGGGTATATGTGAGCACACTAACATAGGGTATATGATACCTAGAGTATATATGACCTTACTGGTGTAGGGTATATGTGAGCACACTAACATAGGGTATATGATACCTAGAGTATATATGACCTTACTGGTGTAGGGTATATGTGAGCACACTAACATAGGGTATATGATACCTAGAGTATATATGACCTTACTGGTGTAGGGTATATGTGAGCACACTAACATAGGGTATATGATACCTAGAGTATATATGACCTTACTGGTGTAGGGTATATGTGAGCACACTAACATAGGGTATATGATACCTAGAGTATATATGACCTTACTGGTGTGTGTGTTTGATACTCTGCAACAGTAATGTCACTCACACACACACGCACGCACGCGCACACACACACACACACACACACACACACACACACACAGATCTCTGATGGTGCTGAGTGACGGTGGTTTATTAACGGAGTGTCCTGACCTGGGCGGTGATGCGTCCTGCCTCCTTCATCAGTTCCACCTCAGCAGGACTCTTCACGGCTCGCAGAGAGTGAGTGAGGGGCCGAAGCGGGCGCACCAGCGCTCCCCCCTCCAGCAGGGGGCGAACGTGAGTCTGGTGCAGCCGTGGGTGGCAGGGCTGCGAGCCATCGTACCACACTGTGCCTGCTGAGAGAGATACGTGTCGGGGTAACTGGTGTGTTCTGACAATCTGGGGACCCTTCAAGATAAGGGTTGAGACCCGTTCATATAAGCTTTTAAAAACCTGTGGTTTTCTGCTGTTGTATTATATATTTTATTATTATTCTTATTATTGTGTATGTAATGTATTTATTTATTTATTCATGTACAATTATTGTACATGAATTCCATTATATTTACTGCAAAATTGAGTATTTCTATCTTTATTTACTCCATTTTCTGCAAAGCACTTTGTAAACTTTGATTAATCATTGTGTTGTCCTAATTTGCTAGATTGTTATACATATAAAAAGCTCGTCTGATCTTATTTGAAACTATTTTGCTGATGCAATATCCTTATGTATTTTAGATAACGTCATTAAGTCTTTTTCTGCCCACTGAATTCTCTGTGCTCTTCTCTCCACACAAGCACACAGGCTACACGCGTCGGTTCAAAGAGTTCACAAGGTCAAACAGGGTTCAAGCAGTAGAGATGAAACAGTTTTGAGGTTCTCCAATCATCTGGCTCTGTGGGATTTTACCTTTCAGACTTTTGAGGACCACGCCCAGCTCCTCGATGCTGTGCACCCTGCCCAGCCCTGTGAGGGCCGCAGCCCCGTCCCTCCCTGACCGAGGCCCATCCCACAGCTCCCTCGCTGGGTCTCTGCGTGGCACGAACAGGGCCGCCTGGTCCGGCCTCCCGGAACCAAACATCACCAGGGCGCTGTCGGGCTCCGTGATCCCCGTCAGGTACAGAAAGTCCCGGTTCTGGTGGAACGGGTAGGGGATGTCGTTGGTCATGTAGCGGACAGGATGTGATAGGACGATGACGACGTGGGAGGAGTTTGAAGCGTGGCTACTGCCAGTCAGCTGCTTCGCCTTGGCCTCGATCAAGGATGCCAGCCGCTGACGACGCAGCTCAAATTCAGTCTGAGTGACTCCAGGAGTCACCTCACCTGGACGAGAGAGAGAGAGAGAGAGAGAGAGAGAGAGAGAGAGAGAGAGAGAGAGAGAGAGAGAGAGAGAGAGAGAGAGAGAGAGAGAGAGAGAGAGAGAGAGAGAGAGAGAGAGAGGGGGATAGAGGCAAGAAGCAAAGGAGAAAGAATACACCACCGCTGTGATTATGCTAGGTGATGTATTTGTTGTAGTGTTGTTGTATTTGTGTCTGTCTCACCAGGTTTGACGAGGTGGGGGTGTGTATATGGACTCGGCTGTCCCAGGTATCTTTGGGGGACTGCATTTGTCTTCCAATCTCCTGTCTTCACAGACACACTCCTACTTGGACACCTTGAAGCACCTGAGGGGAAGAACGAGGTTGTGTTATCCAGACAGGTTCAGTGCACAGTTCCTTGGGTGGAATACAGGACACAGATAAGATTTGTAAAAAGTAAAAAAAAAAACCTCAAAACAGCAGGAGAGATTTGGACATTTTTCACACAGGCTGTTTTTGGTGCGTTGGTATGTTTATTATAAAATATCTTTAGATAAATCACCCCCAACAGAATAGTGGGTATCACACTTTATGTGGGACTCGTTCAACACCGTACCTCATATCATACAGGAGCAACCGTACGATACATTAAAGACCATAGAGCCCGGATAGCTCAGTCGGTAGAGCATCAGACTTTGGGGCAGTCATGGCCTGGTGGTAGGGAACTGGTCTTGTGATCGGAGGGTCGTGGGTTCGATTCCCAGACAGAACATGACTGAGGTGCCCTTGAGCAAGGCACCTAACCCCAACTGCTCCCCGGGCGCCGGGCTAGGGCTGCCCACCGCTCTGGGCACGTGTGATCCACAGCCCCCTAGTAATCACTAGTGTGTGTGTGTGTGTCTCCTGACTGCACAGATGGGTTAAAAAGCGGAGGACAAATTTCGATTGGGGTGTAAAAATCACAATTGACAAAATATGGCACATTTCATTTCATATGTGACATCAGACTACTATAATATATCAAACTACGCAGAACGGACTAAAGTGAAGTGACAGAATGAGGAGGAGCTTTTTCCCGCAGGCCATCCGTGCTCTGAACATTAATACACACTCACACTAATGAACAATTTAATGCACATACTTGCACATTTTTAAATTGCACATTTTAAATTCCACATTATATTTTACACTGTATACTTTGTATTTTTTCTACTATATTATATTTTTCCAATTTATTAGGGATGCACCGAAAATTCGGCCACCGAAAATTTTCGGCCGAAATGGCTTAAATTTGCATTTTCGGTTTTCGGCCGAAATACTTTCATCACCGAAACAACACGGCCGAAACAATGTGCTGTGATGACGCAAGCAAAAATCGCCACCTGCACGCGCTTATTTGTATAAAGCTAGCAAAAAAGTTTTCCAGTGATGGCGCCGAGGACATTACACCAAAAATTATGGAACTCGTTGGCTTAGACGATCAGCCGTTCTCTGTCGTAGGGATTTCGTAGGCTAATAGAGCACATTGAGCCCCGTTATGTTTTGCCGAGCAGACGACATTTCTCAGAAGTGTGTTTACCTGAGCTGATTAATGTTGTTGCAACTCACGTCACGTTTTTATGTGAGAATTTATATTTATCTTTCAGGCCAGTCAGTTATAATTAAATTTAACTCGTATAAAATACATATATTTATCCTCTCAGATAAAAACGGTCTGCAAGCGAGTTTAATTTAATTAGTGGTCGGCCGTTGTCAGCGGTATCACCGTTAACGGCTCACCACTAATTTTATTTTATAATATGCATTACTGTAATGTCAGTGCTAAATAAATATTTTCAAATCAAATTTTGTAGTTGATTTATTCTTTGAATAGCAATGCCTTGATTTTAGTGAGGTTAGCCATAAATCCAATGTTACTAATAATTGGCATAATGTGTTTCGGCTTTCGGCCTTGGTTTCCTCATTTTCGGTTTTCGGTTTCGGCTAGGAATTTTCATTTCGGTGCATCCCTACAATTTATATTCTATTCTTCAAAGCCAGAACCAGTCGACTCAGAGACAGCTTCTTCCCCACAGCGACCAGGCTACTGAACAGCCAGTAATCTCTGTTCTGGCAGCCCACACCCACCATTACATGCATGAACACCACAGTACATCTGCACTTTATTTCACACTGCACCTCTGCACTGCTGGACTATTGGACTTAATAATACCAACCAGAGACAATACTCTACCCCTGCGCTCCCATATACTTACTCCATACCTTGCTCTGACATTACTACAGTATCATAACTCACTGTGATCACTGGTACATCTGCACATCTATACAGCATTATATAATCCACAGCCTGTTACATTCATCTCCATTCACTGTGCAATATCACATGTATATTTAATATATTGTAAACAAAGTAGAACAACACTTATTTTTATTTACATGACACTACAGAGTAAGTTTTATATGTACATACACTAGCCTAATTGTTGTAATTTATACATCTTATTGTAAATATTGTTACTGCAAATTGAGTTTTTCACTCACCGGTGTACCTGTACTCTGGTGATATGACAATAAATCTGATTTGATTTTATATTCTATCCTATTTTGTTGATAATGCTGCCCCCCCCCCCCCCCCCCCCCCCCCCATTTCTATTCCCTACAATGTGAACGGACAGTCAAAAAAGCATTTCACTGCATAGCTGTGCAATGTATGACCATGCATGTGACAAATAAACTTGATTTGATTTGACGTGATGTTTCCTACCTGGACAACAGTGAAGTGTTTCCTACCTGGACTACAGTGAAGTGAGACGTGATGTATCCTACCTGGACTACAGTGAAGTGAGACGTGATGTTTCCTACCTGGACTACAGTGAAGTGAGACGTGATGTATCCTACCTGGACTACAGTGAAGTGAGACGTGATGTTTCCTACCTGGACTACAGTGAAGTGAGACGTGATGTATCCTACCTGGACTACAGTGAAGTGAGACGTGATGTTTCCTACCTGGACTACAGTGAAGTGAGACGTGATGTATCCTACCTGGACTACAGTGAAGTGAGACGTGATGTTTCCTACCTGGACTACAGTGAAGTGAGACGTGATGTTTCCTACCTGGACTACAGTGAAGTGAGACGTGATGTTTCCTACCTGGACTACAGTGAAGTGAGACGTGATGTATCCTACCTGGACTACAGTGAAGTGAGACGTGATGTATCCTACCTGGACTACAGTGAAGTGAGACGTGATGTATCCTACCTGGACTACAGTGAAGTGAGACATGATGTATCCTACCTGGACTACAGTGAAGTGAGACGTGATGTATCCTACCTGGACTACAGTGAAGTGAGACGTGATGTTTCCTACCTGGACTACAGTGAATTGAGACGTGATGTTTCCTACCTGGACTACAGTGAAGTGAGACGTGATGTTTCCTACCTGGACTACAGTGAAGTGAGACGTGATGTTTCCTACCTGGACTACAGTGAAGTGAGACGTGATGTTTCCTACCTGGACTACAGTGAAGTGAGACGTGATGTTTCCTACCTGGACTACAGTGAAGTGAGACGTGATGTTTCCTACCTGGACTACAATGAAGTGAGACGTGATGTTTCCTACCTGGACTACAGTGAAGTGAGACGTGATGTTTCCTACCTGGACTACAGTGAAGTGAGACGTGATGTTTCCTACCTGGACTACAGTGAAGTGAGACGTGATGTTTCCTACCTGGACTACAGTGAAGTGAGACGTGATGTATCCTACCTGGACTACAGTGAAGTGAGACGTGATGTTTCCTACCTGGACTACAGTGAGTACGAGCAGCAACTCGGGCCGTGGCTTTCAGCGTGTATGAAAGTGACTGCAACATTTTCGTCGCCTATCTCGCGCGCACAGTTCGCCAGCCAGTCTCAACATGAGGTCCACTCTGTTCTGTCACTCCATGTCAAAGCGGACCGTAAACCGGGACCGTCACTAACTCGCTACGCGCTCGCGATCACCTCGCCTCTTCAGTGTACGAAAACGTGAAAGAGTGGCCCGCCCCCTTTCTCCTATATCTCCGGCTTCTATTGGCGGAGCGGAGAGCATTTCGACTCCTCTGATTGGTCAGCTTTGCATGACTCATTGTGTTACGCGTCATCGCTGGTAGGAGGACCCGTGTGTTGGAGCGTCGCGTTTTGGTAGTCTAGTCCGCGCCTGTGTGAAAGTCAGTCGGTCTCTGTTGCGACCTACACGTCGGGAGTGCAGGACTATTAACTTTAACTCTCGGTCCAGGTAGGACGCTGGTCGCGTTATATTACCATATTTTCGTGGATATATTAACATTTTATCATCTAAACGGCTGATTAAACACGTTTGAGGGTTTCTTTGAGCAATAGCCCGCGTTATTCCAGAAGCTTCTGCAGACGGTGGTGGTCCACACGGAGCGGGAGCAGCGGGACACCTGTGGACCAGCACGGCCAGTAGTCCCGGGTTTGTGTTTAAGACTAAATATCGGGGTTTTGTTTTCTGTCCTCCGTCTGTTGGCAGCGTTTGTGAGGCCTGCTGTGGGAATGGACCCGCGGAAGGTGTCGGAGCTGAAGGCCTTCGTGCAGGTGTGCAGGGAGAACCCGGCCGTGCTGCACCTGCCCGAGATGAGCTTCTTCCGCAGCTGGCTGCAGGAGTAAGAGATCCCTCACACACCTCACACCCGCCTCACACCACACACCACACACACCTCCCACCTCACACCAAACACCCACCTCACACCTCCCACCGCGCTCACCTGCCCTCTCTGTCTGCGGACTTTGTGGTCTGATGGCTGCCGAATACATTATTATATGGTGAACTTGGAGCTGGAAAGTTCCAACATGCTGTAGGGGCCCCGGGCAGTCACGTGCACGCCTGCTTGTAACACCTACGAGTCATTTAACCCTTCCTGTGCTGCGTCTAACTAAATACAGTGACTACAATGAAAATGCTCATTTTATTTCTTATTTATTTTTTTTAGATTGGGCGCAGCCGTTCCACAAGCAGCCAAAAACGACGCTTCGTCATGCAAGGTGATTCTCTCATTTACTAGACCATGTTTACGTTCACGTTTCTCAAGTTTAATAGGATTTAAGTTATGGTAGAGTAATAACTTTGACCTGCGTTGCTTTTTTACTGTTGCATTTATATGGCCTTAAGTGAGTGCCTTGCAATGTCTGTCACATCAGCCCGGACCAAGATGAAAATGTAAATAACACTGGAAACAGAAACCTTATTAGTGCTGGAAGGTGTCACCTGTGTGTTGACTGTAAATCCAGTCTGCAAAATGAACCCTGAGTACCGCAGGTCCTCATGCAGCCTTGGTCATGGTTTCTACACAGGGCAGCTGTCCGTGTGATGCAGGGGCCCCTCCTAAAACAGCCCCGCCCCCACAGGCAGAGCCGGCTTCTCCCTCCGAGAGCGAGGAAAGTGAATTAGGTAAGGAGGTGTCCACCGTTTCCTCTAAGGCACATATCACAGTGATACTGAAGAACTAACACTGCAAGCAACTCTGTTGCTCTTACAGGTACTCAAGAAATTTATCTAGTGAGCTAGTTTTTTAACCTTATTCAGGACCAGGTGTTGAGTCCAACTGCATTTGAAGAGGAACATTTTTACAGACTTTAGCTCAACATTTGTTTGAAATGTGTCTCCTGTGCAGAGATTGACAAGGAAGGAGTGATTGAGCCAGACACAGATGATGTTCAGGAGATGGGAGATTATGAGAACCTGGAGGTACGTTCACAGCCTGGGTAGCAGTGGGCCTGCATAGGGGACTGGTCATGCTGCCCAGGGCCCCGCTGCACACGCAGTCCAGAACTGCAGGTCATGGATCCTCTCTCTGTTTCAGGTCACTGAAGAGATGATTGAACAGGCTAATGAGAAGAAGATGGCAGCCATCGAAGCCCTGGGCGAGGGTAAGGCAGGGGTCAGTGGAGCTCACTGTGCATTTTAGCCTTTCGCACTGATCTGAGATCTGCTATGCCGTTTCTGAGGTCTGGATTTGGGAAGGAGGAGCTCATCCTGGATCAGTGTGAAAAAGCTCTGCTCAGGCTGTCATGTATCTGATGCTGTAGTGATTTGGCTCCACTTCAGACTAAATACAGTTGTGCTAAATGTTAAGCTCTCATAGGAGAACTAGACAGTCACGTTAAATGGTATTTAATAGTGAATTGAAGGCGTGCGCGTGTGTGTGTGTGTGTGTAGGGGAGCTAAGTAAAGCTCTGGAGTTGTTCACTGAAGCCATCAAGCTGAATCCACGATCGGCTATTCTCTATGCCAAGAGAGCCAGGTACCAATGCCACGTCTTTGCCCCGCCCTCATTGGTAGCCCCACCCCCACCCATGCTGCTGTAGTAGTAGGGCTTGATAACTGATGGGTTAAAACGGGCAGCACAGCAGTTTTGTGTGGTGCTGTTAATGTTCATTGTGTGTGTGTGTGTGTGTGTGTGTGTGTGTGTGTGTGTGTGTGTGTGTGTGTGTGTGTGTGTTCATCTCAGTGTGTACATTAAGATGCAGAAGCCCAATGCTGCGATTCGAGACTGTGACAGAGCCATCGACATCAACCCAGATTCAGCGCAGCCGTACAAGTGGAGAGGCAAGGCTCACAGGTGGGCACCCCGCGGGGACAGCGCCCCCAACGGGTGGTGGTGTAAAGACGCGTGAAGATACGCGGTGATCTGTTTGTCAGGGTGTCTTTCTGTCCTCTTCCTCAGGCTGCTGGGACACTGGGAGGACTCGGCGAAGGATCTGGCTATGGCCTGCAAACTGGACTATGATGATGACGCCAGTGCAATGCTGAAAGAAGTGCAGCCCAAGGCATGTACACACACACACACACACACACACACACACACACACACATACGCACACACACACACACACACACACACACACACACACACACACACACATACGCACACACACACACACACACACACACACACACACACACACACACACTTGGCATCCTACACTGTTTGCTGACGGCGCTGTAGTATGTGAATGTCGTGCCCCTGATGTTTGAGGTCGTGGTTACACCTGGTCTGACCTGAAAAGTGAAAAGTCTGTTTGGACTTAAGGTCTGTGATTAGGTGGCGTGTTTGGACTTTCATAAACTTCTTACAGTTTTTACCTGGTTGAATAAGGTAATATGAGTTTTACTGCATGCATTATGGTGCATGTGCACACACACACATTCAGTTGTGTGTGTGTGTGTGTGTGGACCGAATTGAAAATGGGCATCTCCTCCCAGGCCAACAAGATCCTGGAGCACCGGCGTAAATATGAGCGCAAGCGTGAAGAGCGTGAGCTGAAGGAGAGGAAGGAGCGCGTGAAGAAGGCACGAGAAGAACACGAGAGAGCTCAACGGGTGAGGATGAGGGCGGGGCAGGGGCGGAGCTTAAACCAGCACCAATGGGACAGACAGTCATGCTAACTGTGTGTGTGTAGGAAGAGGATGCCCGGCAGCAGACTGCAGGAGCCCATGGTGGAGGCTTCCCAGGATTCCCAGGTACTTAAACATTCTGAAATATTTAAATTACGGGAGGGCGGAGTTTAGATTAAAATGCGATTTGGTCTACTGCTAATTTGGTCAAGAACATTTTCAATTAAAGGACAGTAATAAGACATGACTGTTGGTGTTATCCAGCAGACAGAGATGACAGTGGTTAGCATGAGCTCATTAGCATAAAGCTCTGCCTGCTAACATTGTCATAGCTAGCTAGGGTGCCGTTTTGATCAGTCATCAGTGGTGAGATTTGTACGTACTGTTCCTGTTTGAATCTCCATGGTGGACGGCGTGTGATGTACTAAAGGTCAGGATGAAGGGATTGTGTTTAGTATATAGACTGACGAGTTTGAATCTGGATCAACGGCCTTCGTTGGATGTGAAAACGCACAGCTGCACATGTAAATGCTGAGCGATGCCCATCACCATAGTGATACATGCTTCCATCGTGTTATTGGCTCATCCTGTGAACTCCGAACCTGTAGGTGGCGCTGGTTTCCCAGGGGGCACGCCGTTTGGAATGCCTGGACTGCAGGAACTCTTTAACGACCCGGAAGTGCTCATGGCGATGAAGGTATGGCACTCGTTAGCCAATCACAAGTTTATCTTTGAACCATTGAGCATTTTATTAATTATTAAGAGAAAAAATTAAGTATTAGACAGTAATTCAATTTTCTTTCTCTGATTTCTTATATACTTTATATTTGTTACCGATAGCTGTATTGTGTCGAATTTTATATCTAGCAATGATGTAAACATAAGTGAATTAACTTATTACATTATTTCCACATTGGAAAACAAATGCACATTCTCATGCTGTAGGAGTTACTGCACCTCCACCCTGTATCAAATACTGTAGGAGTTACTGCACCTCCACCCTGTATCAAATACTGTAGGAGTTACTGCACCTCCACCCTGTATCAAATACTGTAGGAGTTACTGCACCTCCACCCTGTATCAAATACTGTAGGAGTTACTGCACCTCCACCCTGTATCAAATACTGTAGGAGTTACTGCACCTCCACCCTGTATCAAATACTGTAGGAGTTACTGCACCTCCACCCTGTATCAAATACTGTAGGAGTTACTGCACCTCCACCCTGTATCAAATACTGTAGGAGTTACTGCACCTCCACCCTGTATCAAATACTGTAGGAGTTACTGCACCTCCACCCTGTATCAAATACTGTAGGAGTTACTGCACCTCCACCCTGTATCAAATACTGTAGGAGTTACTGCACCTCCACCCTGTATCAAATACTGTAGGAGTTACTGCACCTCCACCCTGTATCAAATACTGTAGGAGTTACTGCACCTCCACCCTGTATCAAATACTGTAGGAGCTCCTGTACCTCCACCCTGTATCAAATACTGTAGGAGCTCCTGTACCTCCACCTACATCTCACATTTTGCATGTTTATAACATCTTGTGTGTGTGTTTAGGATCCAGAAGTAATGGCAGCGTTCCAGGATGTGGCTCAGAACCCAGCCAACATTGCCAAGTATCAGAGCAACCCCAAGATCATGGCCCTCATCACCAAACTCAGCTCCAAGTTTGGGGGTCCACAGGCCTAAAGAGGGGCGCTGGGGGGTAGTTGGGGGTAGGGATGTAGTGGGATGGGGTGGTTGGGCAGTTTCAGAAATGTGAAGAGACGACGGTTTGGTTGCAGTGCTTTGAGGTTCTCTCTCTCTCTCTCTCTCTCTGCTTGCTTTGTTCTTTTGTACAGATTTTCAGAGAGACTGGACAGGTGACATTTGGTCTAAATATATTTCCTGCCATCTGTCTTAAACCCATGCCGTTATTATTTGCTTCAGGGGTGGTACAATGGAGGCGTATTAAACATGTTGGAGAGGCATCAGGACGGGGTGGGGCAAAGATGCGTGTGGCCGGGCAGGTCTGGGTCCTAGTTCAGACACACACACATTCGGTGTGCGGCCGGGCAGGTCTGGGTCCTAGATCAGACACACACACACACACACACACACATTTGGTGTGCAGCCAGGCAGGTCTGGGTCCTAGATCAGACACACACACACACATATTCGGTGTGCAGCCGGGCAGGTCTGGGTCCTAGATCAGCCAGTGCACAACACGCATTCACAGGCGTGAGGTATTATGGTAGAAAGGGGGGCATAACTGAGTCATAGCACTTCCTGGTACCGGAAGGCTCACGGACCCACTCCAGAATCACACTCAGACCTCTTCCCCTCGTCACTCCCGAGTGCAAATAACGGCAAATTCGCATAGATCAAAACAGAGCATTTGGGAACAATCACAGGACAGAAGAACGTTCAGCTTTCATTGGTTCAGCTGCAGAACTGTGATGAACGGTAGTGAAAATACCACTTCAGAATGCAAAGGGCTAATGAGTTTAAAATGGTCCAGTCTGTGGTGGTGAAATTCCATGTATGGAAGTCAAGACCTACAGATCATCTGGGACTGACGGATGCATTCTTGGGCTCTCAGGACTGCGGGACACATTAAGGAACGAGAATGTTGATTTCCTGTGTCCCTGTATTACTAATCTGTTATTCTTTTAGTTCTTTGCTGAACTTGATGGCCATAATAATTCCCTTAAGTAAAGTACTGAAAGGTTGAAGCCAAACATTTTTTTATCTCGTAGTCTTCTCTTTACCCTCAGTCTAATCTCAAACAATAGTTCCTCTCCTAATCAGACACCAAGCAGCAGAAAACTACCTTGCTTTCCCTGATCCAGGTGGGTTTGGGTCTCAGATGAATGTGAATCATGATTTTCAGTCAATAAACGTTTGCATTGTTTCAGTTGCATCTGTTGGGTTTTTATACAGAGTTTTGTGTCCAATATTCAGTGTTAATATTCTGCGTATATGGCATGTTCTGTATCAGCAGCGTGTAGGGGGCAATATGGTGGGCTTTTGCCATTCCTTCTCTAGATGCTTTTATTACTACGATGAATTTAATTTCCTCTGAGAATTCCCAATTTTGAGGTTTAATTGATCTAAATATGGGTTGTTATAACATTGGTTCTGGTCCAGTCTAAGCTGCTGATTCTTTTTTCCTTTTCTCATTGCAAAACTGCCACTGTTGTGTTCTTCATGGAGGCTGTTGAGTCAGGACTCTGGTCAGGACAGTGACGCTGCAGCAGGACTCCCCCGCACCGTGATTCTTTCAATCATGAGTTACAGCCAGACAGCCTAGTAGACTAGAACTCCTACAGCAATCTCCGCTTTGTTAGCAGTAAAGTAAAACAAATTCCAGCGCACTCTACTGGCTACAAAACACTCAGTTTGACAGAAGTGTTGACAGACTTTATTTATAATTTACAACAATTTAGGTTGAATTTAACAAAAAGCTACAAGCTAACTTAAAACTACTGTGGTGAACACACAGGGTTCTCAGCAAGGTAAGCGCTCAAACACAAGACTGTCGAATGTGGTCGTGGGTCACATGGGTTCAGTGTCCATACCTGGAAAAAGGAGCACATCATCAGGAAGGTTCATTCAAGAACCATGTACACACCTCCAAATGACCAAGAGCGCCCAGCTGTACCACCTCACACCCCCTACTAGACGTCTCTACTGCCCAGCTGTACCACCTCACACCCCCTACTAGACGTCTCTACTGCCCAGCTGTACCACCTCACACCCCCTACTGGACATCTCTACTGCCCAGCTGTACCACCTCACACCCCCTACTAGACGTCTCTACTGCCCAGCTGTACCACCTCACACCCCCTACTAGACATCTCTACTGCCCAGCTGTACCACCTCACACCCCCTACTAGACATCTCTACTGCCCAGCTGTACCACCTCACACCCCCTACTAGACATCTCTACTGCCCAGCTGTACCACCTCACACCCCCTACTAGACGTCTCTACTGCCCAGCTGTACCACCTCACACCCCCTACTAGACGTCTCTACTGCCCAGCTGTACCACCTCACACCCCCTACTAGACATCTCTACTGCCCAGCTGTACCACCTCACACCCCCTACTAGACATCTCTACTGCCCAGCTGTACCACCTCACACCCCCTACTAGACGTCTCTACTGCCCAGCTGTACCACCTCACACCCCCTACTAGACGTCTCTACTGCCCAGCTGTACCACCTCACACCCCCTACTAGACATCTCTACTGCCCAGCTTTACCGCCTCACACCCCCTACTAGACATCTCTACTGCCCAGCTGTACCACCTCACACCCCCTACTAGACATCTCTACTGCCCAGCTGTACCACCTCACACCCCCTACTAGACGTCTCTACTGCCCAGCTGTACCACCTCACACCCCCTACTAGACGTCTCTACTGCCCAGCTGTACCACCTCACACCCCCTACTAGACGTCTCTACTGCCCAGCTGTACCACCTCACACCCCCTACTAGACATCTCTACTGCCCAGCTTTACCACCTCACACCCCCTACTAGACATCTCTACTGCCCAGCTGTACCACCTCACACCCCCTACTAGACGTCTCTACTGCCCAGCTGTACCACCTCACACCCCCTACTAGACATCTCTACTGCCCTGCTGTACCACCTCACACCCCCTACTAGACATCTCTACTGCCCAGCTGTACCACCTCACACCCCCTACTAGACATCTCTACTGCCCAGCTGTACCACCTCACACCCCCTACTAGACGTCTCTCCTGCCCAGCTGTACCACCTCACACCCCCTACTAGACGTCTCTACTGCCCAGCTGTACCACCTCACACCCCCTACTAGACATCTCTACTGCCCAGCTGTACCACCTCACACCCCCTACTAGACGTCTCTCCTGCCCAGCTGTACCACCTCACACCCCCTACTAGACGTCTCTACTGCCCAGCTGTACCACCTCACACCCCCTACTAGACATCTCTACTGCCCTGCTGTACCACCTCACACCCCCTACTAGACATCTCTACTGCCCAGCTGTACCACCTCACACCCCCTACTAGACGTCTCTCCTGCCCAGCTGTACCACCTCACACCCCCTACTAGACGTCTCTACTG
This sequence comes from Brachyhypopomus gauderio, assembly GCF_052324685.1. Lineage (NCBI taxonomy): Eukaryota > Metazoa > Chordata > Actinopteri > Gymnotiformes > Hypopomidae > Brachyhypopomus > Brachyhypopomus gauderio. The sequence continues at coordinate 32,949,646 of NC_135216.1, forward strand.
CCCAGCTGTACCACCTCACACCCCCTACTAGACATCTCTACTGCCCAGCTGTACCACCTCACACCCCCTACTAGACGTCTCTCCTGCCCAGCTGTACCACCTCACACCCCCTACTAGACATCTCTCCTGCCCTGCCCTCCCTCCCACTGAGACGCCAGCCATTTACATGGTCACAGCCAACAAAAATAGCAAACATCTCACACACAAAAAAAAAAACCTCTTCAGACAAAATGGACCAGGTCCCTCTACACAACACAGTGCTTTAGTATAAATACTAGTTTAGAGAACATTTGAGTGGAAAGTAATTATATGAGTGGAGTCTGTGGTCATGCCTGAGGGATGGAGAAAGAGAGAGGGGTGAGCATGAAGAGGAAATAATAGAGTAGAGGCCACTCACTTCTGGAACTCCCACTCCCTGTTGTCCAGAGGACACACCTGCCTCGTCTTAAGCCAGCGGGAGATACAGTGAAAGTGAAATGCATGCTGAAAGGGGTACACACACACACACACACACACACACACACACACACACACAAAATCAGAAACAAAATTAAACAATAACTCACCTGTCAGCATTGGTTGAAATGTTAAGGGTTTGTATAATCCAGTGGATATGTGCATTTACATTAGAACATGTGTATGTGCAGTTGGACACAATGAGGGTGTGATCAGCTAGTGTGTGTGTCTTACATTACACACTCCCCAGGCCACTGTACACTCTTCTGATGTGGCCGATGCCTGGTTGGCCTGACACTCTATACCTGCAACAAACCCCAAAACACCACATCAGTTGACCAACCCAACATGGACTAAAGTTCACCACACAGATACACAATTCAGACAATAGATCTGACAATTTGACATATGAGGACGTGATCAACAAGGAATAGAGAGCAAATACTCACAGAGGTCCATAATGTGGTTCCTGCAGATGGCACAATTATCCACCACGATGTCCCAGGCCCAGAGAGCCACGGCGTTCCACTAGAGAGAGGAGAGACAGTTAGGACACAGCTCAGGAGACGAGGAGAAACAGGAGTGGGTCTCACTCGAGTGGTGGACAAACCACCGGGGAGTTAATCTCTTATAAGGACACATGGAAATGAATGACTGTTCGATGTGTTGTGTTGGACAGCGACCTAGGTTTAACTTTTATCATTGGCGGGTTCAAACAAAAACATTAATGCTTCAGTGGGAAAGACACCAGGACTCCATCATCATCATCATCATGAACGAGGGATCAGGACAAGGACGGAGCTGCGCTACTCGACCTGCGCGGCCCAAGACTTCGGGATTAACGTGGTGGCCGCTACCCAACACCCCCCGACAACACCTCTGGGTGTATAAAGACCTGTCCGTGGTCGGTGGGGTGTTTCACCGTCCCCGTTAACCCTGGACTCGCGGTACACCGGACGGAACCGCACACTCACGCTACCGCCATCGGGGCCGGGTTTAATATCGGGTTGATAGTTGACAAACACCACACATTTAACGATGAAAGACCCCACTGGAGCACAGCACCGTAGCGGGTGGCTTCTTGTTGTCGTGTGTGTCGGTGTTTTTTTTACCTTTTTCACTTCAAACCGTTTCTTACTCGCTCCGCTGTTTGTCCCGCTCGGGGTGTCGACGTCCATCGCAGCCGCCATGTTTCTACTTCCGGTGTCCGCGCATGCGCGAAAGCATCCCGCATTAGTGTGCTGCTGGGTTATCGCCTTTACTCGGTGTATACCAGAGACCGTATATATATATATATATATATATATATATATATATATATATATATATATATATATATATATATATATATATATATATATATATATACATGTGTGTGTGTACCGTCATTGGTGTATACACATTATTTGGGTTTTGGTTTTGTTTATCTAGCTAAATTTATCTTTGCGTGCTTGAGACTAACTGTGCCGTAAAGCTCAGGTGTTTTAGCACAGGATTAAATGTACAAAAATTAGTTGCATATTTAGTTGTTTATGCTACTTGTCAGACTCTGTTTTAGTTAGCTTGCTTGCTAGCTAGAGTTAATGCGTCGGATCTAATATTTTTATTTTTAGCTATCATTTTTAGCCTTTAAATTTCGCGCATGCGCGGTTCGGGGGGAACAGGGGAAACTGAAATGACTGTAACACCGGCTCTTCCGGTCTCGCGAGGAAGCTTCCTCCTCTCACTCAGCTGTGGCTCTCGCCTCAGTGTTTTTATCAGATCGCTCCAGGCATGGAAGCTCGATCAAAAACTGAACCAAACACCAGTGTTTATTTACTATAGAAACCCGGATAGGTCTGGAGGACTTTTATCTGTTTATTTAAATTTTTTGCTAAAGGTTTAGGTTCCACCGAGATTTGAACTCGGATCGCTGGATTCAGAGTCCAGAGTGCTAACCATTACACCATGGAACCATGACGACACACGGGAAAATATCACTATTTAGTTCACTTAAAGTAAAACCCTGTTTATTTGTTCTAAGATACATCAATATAACAACAGCCGCATCACAACAGCCTTCCTTCTGACACCCAGCTTTGATTCAGTGTAAAAATTGAAGAGTACATAGTATGTTATAGTTAGAGCTACAGAAACCTCTTTGTGTTCTTCATTCGGTGATGATTCAGTGAAGATTCTGATTTTCCAGATTTTTTGGAAGCAGCTTTTGCTGGTTTAACCAGTGGTTTGGCTTTAGTGGGTCTGTGTTTGCGTTTAGGTTTGCCTGCACTCAGTACTAGGGGTTTAGATTTAGTGGACCGTGGGGCCTCCAGGAGGTTGGTAGAGTTGGTGGTGGTGTGATCCGTCTTTGAGCTACAGTTCCTGAAGACGTCCACCTCCATGACAGTCTGACCTCGAAGCTCTACAGGATATCCACAAACTGCAGACACGTTGAGAGCAGTCTGTTCTATCCACCTGAGAGCAGAGAAAATGAGAAGTGTGTGTGTGTGTGTGTGTGTGCGCGCGCGTGTGCACGTGCATTTATGTGTGTCTGCACGTCTAACCTGTGCAGTGGCAAAAGACTGCAGTCACACATCAGAGGGTTATTGTCCAGAGTGAGATGCCGTAGTCGGGTCAGGGGTGAAAGGTCAGGTAGGTTCTCCAGCTGGTTGTCCTCCAGATACAGTGAGAGCAGAGCTGGACCCAAACCTGCCAGAGCATCTCGGTCCATCTACACACAACAACACACAACACTCAGGGTATGCACATGGTAGAGGATGACATATACAGGTGCTCTGTGATGTACGTATGTCCAGTTGTGCTCTTGTCTTAAGAATGAGTATATTCAGGTCTGATGTCGTCTTTGATATGTTCAGGTGGTCTGGGGTGTCTTGACTACCTTCTTTAGTCCCTGTCCATCCAGGTATAAGTGCGTTAAACTCTTTCCCACTTCCTGGAACGCCTTTGCCGCAATCCAACGAATCGGATTTCCTGAAAGGCGGAGCTCGATCAGTTGTGGGGCGTGGCCGAGTGCATCACTTGGAACCTGTGTAAGCTCATTGGCTCCCAGGTGTAGGATCTCAAGGTTTGGGGCAGGGTCCAAGGCCTTCGGAACAGCAGTAGAGATGCTGTTGTTGGTCAGGTAGAGTCCGCGGAGGGTGGGGATTGGTGAGAGAAGGCCCGTGGGCTCCAGCGTAGTGATCCGGTTCCTCTCCAGGTGCAGCTCCTGTAGCCTGGGGATGTGTGCTAGCGTGGCCATGGAGGGAAACCGGACCAGTCTGTTCCCGTCCAGGTGGAGGTACATGAGCTGCTGGGTACCAGCAAATGCGCTTGAGCCCAGGGAGGAGAGCTCGTTGTTGGACAGGTACAAGTAAACGAGCTTCTTCAGGCCACGGAAGGCTCCATCCACAACCTCGTGGATCTTACAGCCATCCAGGTGCAGAGACACCACCCTGGGCACATCACGGAAACTGTTGCTAGGGAGATAGTGGAAGTGGTTGCCACGCATATCTAGTAAGAGGGTGTTGTTGTGGAAACCACGTGGGACTTTAGTGAGACCACGCTCTTCACAGGACACATGCTGAGCCTCAGGCTACAGGAGAGAGACAGAGACAGACAGAGAGAGAGAGAGAATGTTATTTATAATGTATATTTAAAACAATAACAGTGGACCAAAGATCTACAAGTTACATAAATATCTAAATATTATTTAGATAGCTTAAATAATAATGAGATACATATTAAACAAAGTGAGTTTAAATAAGAAATAGAAAGGATCATAAAAAAAATGAATGAATGTAAAATAATAATCATTATAATAAAAATGTTAAGGTGAATAAAGTTTATTTTAAGTCTTAAAAACTGATAGTAGGAAGAGCATTGTAGACTGCTCACCTTTGACCTTTAAATTGGAAAATTTGGAAGCAAGTATAAAGACCTCCAAGACCCTCACCCTCACCCTAACCATAACCGCCCTTGTGAAATATGGTTATGTATGATTATTTGTGCACTTTCAATTATTGTAGTTGTGTGAACTCACACACTGACTTATAAACACAATGTACTACAAAGAATCCCAAAGACACACACACACATGGGCTACACTATATTAGACACTTTGACATTCTCTTCCACACACACACACACACACACCTCACACAAGCAATTCTCAGGGCACTTGTCATTCTTCTTCACTGCAGGTGTGGTGGTAGTCCCCTGCACCTCCTCCTCTTCCTCCTCCATTCTCATCACTCCGTCCTGCCGTCTACAGCGCAGGTCTTGCTCCAGCACTCCCTCTAGTGGCTCATCTGAGAGGTGCGGCGGGCCAGCGCAGGTCCCGTGTAGCGTGACCCCACCGGCTCGAGCCCACACCCTCAGTTCCAGAAGGACACACGTGCACCAGAGCGGGTTCGCTGCCGGGAGACACACACACCTCAGCAAACTCAAAGCTGTGGCTGTTGGTGGTGGAGCTGGTGTTATTTTTCTGTGTGTGTGTGTGTGTGTGTGTTTGTTGTGTGTTACCGGTCAGGTTGAGACTCTGCAGCTGGCTGGTTCCTGTGAGGGCCTGGAGGTAGTGGAGCTGGTTATGGCTCAAGTCGAGGTGAGACAGGTGTGGAGAGAGAGACAGCGCAGCCACAGACAGATCTTGCAGGGCCATGTGTGCGAAGGACAGGTGTGTGAGCTTGGGCATAGACACAGTCATCTCACCCAGATATGTCATGGGGTTAAAACTCCAGTCCAGGTGTGTCAGTGCCACCAGCCTGAGAGAGAAAAAGAGAGACATCCTCAGGAACTGAAGGAGTCAACAAGACAACTGCTCATCGTAACTGTGGGAGGAGACTCCTGATTAAACTGGGAGTAACCTGCTGATGGACAGAGCAGGAGTGGTGAGTTTGTCATACAGATGCAGGACAAGCCTTGTCATGCTGGGAGGAGTTATCAGGTGATGGTGGGAGAGGTTATCTGATCATGGTGACTGTGGTTACCTGGTGATAGTGGGTGTGGTTACCTGGTGATGGTGAGTGTGGTTACCTGGTGATAGTGGGTGTGGTTACCTGGTGATGGTGGGTGTGGTTACTTGATCATGGTGGGTGTGGTTACCTGGTGATAATGGGTGTGGTTACCTGGTCATGGTGGCAGTGGGGAAGAACTGTAGCTCGTTGTGATCCAGACTGAGGCGTGTAAGAGACAGCAGGCCAGCAAAGGCTTCCGTCTCAAGATTATTCAGAGAGTTATAACTCAAACGCAGCAACTGCAGATTCAGCAGCCCCTGACAGACGCAGACGCAGACAGATTCGGCTTTAACAACATGACAATAAATGCATAAAATAGCAAAACGCCTCCTTCTCCTATCCAAAATATGGTGGTCTGAAGATAATTTGATTCAGCTGTTTAAAACATTCCTCTGTTCTACCGTTGTTGGACTGCACGAGAAGCTTTGAGCAGGGTGTTTTGGGCAGAGTGAGCAAGGGAGGAAGTGTGAACCTGGAAGGCCATGTTGGGGATGTACACCAGCTGGTTGTGGGTGAGAGACAGCAGGGTCAGTGAGCCCATCTGAGAAAACGCTCCTGGCCTGATCTCCTCGATTCGGTTACGATCTAGAAACAGGTTCTTCAGCGATGACAGGCCATCAAACGACTCCTAGGAAGGAGAGATGGAGGGACACAGAGGAGGTTATAAAGGTTCTTGGCCTGCTTTAAAGGGAGACTGGGAAAAATGACAGGTGAAAATGACTCTTAGTTGATTTTTTTTCCAACTTTGGGAATTTTTTCTATTGACACAAAACAACTTACAGCACCAGAAAGTACATAAATTACAAGAATACAAGTTTCTAAACATAAAATTAAAAAAAATTCTGCCTTCAAGCTGTAATAGTTTTAGAGATATTCACATTCAAATATTGCTATTTAGCCACTTTCGCAAAAGATGCGTCTGAGGGGGGGTTACAAAAACGGCTGTAAAGAAATACTTTGGATTTTCCCATAAAACATATCTGCCTACAAATGGGGAAAGTTTGAAGGGATTCTGAGATGGTCAATCTAAAAAGAAATTGTTCATGCCACAGGTATCAAACTCCAGTTCCACAAAGCACAGATTTACCTGCTCAAACACACCTACTGAGTTTGGTAATGAACTGGTGAGTTATTTAGATGGGGCGTATTAAAACAGGCACTTCTCCAAACCGTGCAGGCTTAAACCACCTGATGTATGATGTCGATGTTGTTGTTGGTGAGGTCGAGCTGAACGAGGCGTGCGAGGGCCCTGAAGGCTCCTTCCCGTACGGTGTTGATCCTGCAGCTCCGCAGGTCCAGGTGTGTGAGGTATGGCGTGTGTGAGAACGCGCCCCGCACCAGATCCCCCAGGTTATTCCTCTTCAGGTCCAGCTTTACTGTAATCTACAGTGAAATCATGATGAGGCTGCGATCAAACAGACACAGACGTGAAAGATACAGACTAGTGCTTACGTCAGCTCAGACTAGTGTGAGTTAATTAGTAAAATCAACAAAATGTTCCGAAACCATGATAAGGCATTTAAAACCTGAAATTGTACCTAGGCAAAACACATGTGCATACATTAGAGTGCAAAAAGAGTATAGGACAGAGTTGTTCTTTAGGAAGAGTTTAGAACAGACTTACGCTTTAGGAAGAGTTTAGGACAGACATACGCTTTAGGAAGAGTGTAGAACAGACTTGCGCTTTAGGAAGAGTTTAGGACAGACGTACGCTATAAGAAGAGTTTAGGACAGATGTACGCTTTAGGAAGAGTTTAGAATAGACTTGCGCTTTAGGAAGAGTTTAGGACAGACGTACGCTTTAGGAAGAGTTTAGGACAGACGTACGCTATAAGAAGAGTTTAGGACAGATGTACGCTTTAGGAAGAGTTTAGGACACGTACGCTTTAGGAAGAGTTTAGGACAGATGTACGCTTTAGGAAGAGTTTAGAACAGACTTGCGCTTTAGGAAGAGTTTAGGACAGACGTACGCTTTAGGAAGAGTGTAGAACAGACTTGCGCTTTAGGAAGAGTTTAGGACAGACGTACGCTTTAGGAAGAGTTTAGGACAGATTTACGCTTTAGGAAGAGTTTAGGACAGACGTACGCTTTAGGAAGAGTTTAGAACAGATTTACGCTTTAGGAAGAGTTTAGGACAGACGTACGCTTTAGGAAGAGTGTAGAACAGACTTGCGCTTTAGGAAGAGTTTAGGACAGACGTACGCTTTAGGAAGAGTTTAGGACAGATTTACGCTTTAGGAAGAGTTTAGGACAGACGTACGCTTTAGGAAGAGTTTAGGACAGATTTACGCTTTAGGAAGAGTTTAGGACAGACGTACGCTTTAGGAAGAGTGCTTTAGGAAGGGTTTAGGACAGACGTACGTTTTGGGAAGCAGAATGAACCGAACAGAAACAGACCTCGTTGATGGTGGGTGGAACCTGGGTGAGGTTCTTCCCAGTGCACGCTACGGTGAGCTTTTTGCTGTCGCAGGAACAGACGCGAGGACACTTCCTGGCTCGCACATTTCGGAGGGCAGACAGCAACAGCACAGCCATCAATGGCCATGAGAGCATCTCCAGCAGACGCATCTAGATGTCAGCCGCCATTCCAGAAAACAAAGGACACATAAAACAACTTATGCATAAACCACAAAGCATCAAAGTAATATATAGTAATACATTTAGTAATATATAGTAATATTTATAGTAATATAGGCCTATATAGTAAAATATAGTATATTTAGCAATAGCCTACATAGTAATATGTACTAATATATAGTGAAATATATAAATTTATATAGTAATATATAGGCTTTTGTGCTCAGGATGCTTACACTATTACTTGCATATTACATAATAATATTATCGTATTTTTTTCATATCGTGTATTGAATTGCATAATTGTCTGCTGGCGTTGTACATGTGCGTGAGGTTATATTAAGTTTTGCTATTTATATTGAATTCAATAATTTTTTCACGTCGTTGGCTACTGACTGAATGGTCAAAGCAAAACTGCCACTGTCGTAAATTCCACAGTGTCCTTGTTCAAATTAACACCCAGGTATTACATTTCTGTCTCCAGTCTCAGGGCGATGGGGGCCTCTTCGTCCTCAGTTTCTAATCGCAAAGTCGGATTGTTTCACAAAACAAGCTCGATCATGTACAACTATTGTGATTGTAGTAGATATATCTAATAAGTCATGTTGCATCTTAACCAGCCCTATTGCGAAGATCTGGTTCTGATCCAATTTGAACGGGTTTGAAAGGTTTAAACAATGCAACACAATCAACCAGTTTAATGAGCCCAGTTCTCACGATTGTATCTATCATGTAAACGGAAATGCAAAACCACACACATACCTTTATGACTGTTTCAGCGAAGCAAAAGTTGAATGCCCGACCCGCAGTCGTCCGGTCGCGTCGGAACTCACCGGGACGCCTCGAGCTCAGTTTGAAAGGCAGCGGCTCGTGCTCCACTGCGCGTCACGCACCGTGGGAAAGGCGCCGTTACATACCGAGAATGTAACGGGAGTCGCGTGCGTTAAGATAATATCCTGCCCCAAACATAAGAAGAAAAAACACGACCTAACCATAACCTACACTAAAATATAACCATACTAACCTTCAGTAAAATATAACCGTAAGACTACTACCCTAATGTAAAACATAACCACACTAATGTAAGACACAACCATACTACCCTAATGTAAGGCAAATATAGTCATTAAAAAAGAGAAACTCAAAATGTAACCAGTATTTCTCAAATAAATGCTCCGTTTATGGCCTAATGATAAAATTCTACACCTGACATCAGAGGTTAAGAATCACACAAAGCATGTTGGCTTAATGCAATCACGTTCATGTCAGCCGGTCTCCACGGGGATTTAGTGCTATGGACGTTAGCATTTGTAGGTTTAGTATTCAGATGTATGAACTGATCATCATCATCATCATCTTTGCAGATCAGGACAAATGTATTTCTCACCAGCTCCACAGGGTGGCGCAAGCACATAATTTCTGCAGAGTTCAGCATGAACGCTGTTAAAGGACATCAAATTCACACACAGCCCGAGTCAAACACCCGTTACAGAGTATTACACACAGGGATGTGGCTAAAGGCACACAGGATACACCACTGCTCCCTTCAAGTGCTTTCACCACTACTATTAATCATGTCCCTTCAAACTCCTCAACACCAACAATAAACACACCGCGTTAGCTGAACTGTTAACAGGGCGCTAGTCTGAGAAAACTTTTTAAAATCTGAATTGAGGACGACTGTGGTTTGAAGACTGTGGTTTGAAGACTGTGGTTTGACAGGATGTTGGCACATGTTGTGTGCCTAGTTCTCTGTGCCACTAGTGCAACTTTTAATTCTCAAAGCTGTAAATGTCATGGTGGTTAGTACCATTATCGGGCTGAATGACATATTTCCTTTCACTATGATTGTTCATTTGGTTCCGGATAAAGATAACCGTACCGCCTCCTTTAGCGTTGATGGACCATATACGCACATGAAGATCACAGGATTTTGAACTGAAGAGTCCAACACCAGTCACCTCACAACTTCTTCATTCTACATAGATTAGATTTCTTCACTTCTGCAGGATCCATGAAATAACAGTCAAAATTTAACCTCCTGCAAGAACAACATATTTAAAATATTTACATTTAGCCTACATTTGTGTAATCATACAAAAAAAATGTAATATAATATTAAGGAGCTGGCTGGCTAAAACTGGTTTGCTCCCACTTGTCCCGGTGGGAAGGCCGGGTCGCCGTTCACACTGCTTCACAACACACGCCCCTGAATACCAAACCACTCACTCGGTCCCAATCACCACAGTACTAGCACCTGTTCCTTATTATGTGGTGCACCCTTCTTATACCCGCAGGTCATTCGGTCCAGTGCTGCAACTTGTTGGAACAGTTGGAAGCTCAACACTGGACCTCCTTTCCCAGTCTATGCTGGTGGTTTTCGGACACTTCGCTACTTTGCTGCATTGCGGTTGTTTCTGTTTGCTGTTATTTAGTGTTCTTTTCTAATGGAGAATAAAGACCACTCTATGCAACCCTCGCCTTCAGTCTGGAGCGGCCGGAGGCGAGGAGCCCTCTCCTTTGGAGATCCTTGCTCATCAAGGGAGGATTCTTGGTAAGCAGCAGCAGGAGCTTCATGAGCTCCGAGCACTTCTAGCTACCGTAACCACTTGTATGCAAAGTTTGTCTATGCAGGCAACAGCAGTGAGGACCACGGCAGTCAGAGCTCCAATCGCCCCTCCCGAGCCATATAGAGGGGATCCCGAGAGCTCGGGGACGAGGAGAAAGTCGCGTTTCTGATATCACGCCTAAACGGCAAAGCATTGGACTGGCCCAGCTTACTGATAATGCACCTTTTATGAATAACTGATGCTTTTGTGCAAGAATTCAAGGCCGTGTTTATCCACCCAAGACGAGGTAGAAACTATGGACAGAGCCTGCTACAGCTACGTCAAGGCATCTGTAGCGCAGCAGATCATGCCCTTGAGTTCCGCACCCTGGCAGCACGGACAGGGTGTAATGACACCGCATAAACGGACGTGTTTCTGGCAGGACTGAGGCCCGAGCTAAGGCCCGAGCTATCCTGTCGGCTGAAGGAGTTGAACTTTAACCAGGTGGTGGATAAACAGGCATACGAGACAATTAAATAGGGAATACGGGAATGGGATCATAACAAAGTAAATGTAACACTAAGAGGCAAAAGGGAGAACCATTAAACAACGCAGGGAGCAGTGACTAAGGGGAGAGAGAAAGTAACAAAACCTGGCGGACGAATACTGAACCAGACTACAACCAAACACAACAAAGGAAAATTACAACAGAACACCACGAGGTGAAACATCAAAGGCTAAGCAGACTAAACTATACAGAAACAAAACTATACAGAGTACAACATAACCGACATGGAAACTAACAACATTACAATTGATAAACAAGACAGACAACGCAGAGCGGAGCAGAAGGGCACCAGTGTCACGGTACGGCGCCCCCTACTGATCGCCTCCGTCTACAGCGGCAGTTGTCGTGCTGTTGTTATTGTGTTGTGTTCGTCCATCAGGTGGGCGGGGCCCACGATCCGTCTCACCTGAGGGTTGTTTGTTTGTCTATATATGTCTTGTCTTTGTACCAGTTGACCGCTGGTCATTATATCCTTCATTTGGATCATATCACGGTTTTTGGTTTGCACACTTTCTTCATTAAACCATCCATTTTCCCTGAGACTTGGCGTGATCGCTTCCATTTTATTTCGCTCACCCTGCCCGTCACAAACAAGATGAAAACATAATTAACAGAAGCACTTACAGGAAAAACTAGGAACATGAAACAGGAATAATCTATAAACAGAGAACACAAAAAAGCAGGTAGACAAGGGGAGACTCGCGTACAATGACCGATGAGGATAGACAGGGCAGGGGAAACTAAATACACAAAACCCAAGTAAACGAGACACAGGTAGGAACCCTGAGAACGGGAATGTGGCAGACAGAAGGAAAACCAAGGAAACGGGGAAACTAGGCGGGACAAGGGAGGAGGGTGGGGCTGGTCGTGACGAAAGACAAAGTCAGTGGAACAGGAGTACAAGTTGCATTGCTGTGTAGGCCAAAACACTTCCTGAACTGTGTTGTGGAAATTTCCTAAAAGTAAATGAGGACTCAGACGTGGCTAAAAGAGAGTTTTATTACAAAAGTAAAAAATCATGAGAGTCTCGTCTAGAACAAGAACTCTGAGGAGAGAGGGTAGTCCAATCTCCTTTATTCTGTTATCACATGTTTACAGTCCAATCTCCTTTATTCTGTTATCACATGTTTACAGTCCAATCTCCTTTATTCTGTTATCACATGTTTACAGTCCAATCTCCTTTATTCCGTTATCACATATTTACAGTCCAATCTCCTTTATTCCTTTATCATCACATGTTTACAGTCCAATCTCCTTTATTCCTTTATCACATGTTTACAGTCCAATCTCTTTTATTCCTTTATCACATGTTTACAGTACATTTGTGCACACTGAGAACCTGAGGGGGGAGAATGTACAGTAGACAGTTTTCATCTCACATGTGTATTCCTCCTAATATGGATCTTTACTGTTTTTAGCCGAACTACCCAGTTATAAAGGTGTACACCATCACATAATTATCAGAACTCTTATAGACTACCCAGTTATAAAGGTGTACACCATCACATAATTAACAGAACTCTTATAGACTACCCAGTTATAAAGGTGTACACCATCACATAATTAACAGACCTCTTATAGACTACACAGTTATAAAGGTGTACACCATCACATAATTATCAGAACTCTTATAGTCTACCCAGTTATAAAGGTGTATATCATCACATTCTCAAACATCATATTCAACTGGCTCATGTGTTTATCAAATGGGTTTCTTCTCTTCTCTTCCTTTGAATGATTTCTTTTATCTCCTCCAGGAATTTCTGCTTTGCATTTGTGATGTTCAGTGCAGCTATCTCCAAGAGATCTCTGATCATGTCTTCACTGTATGGAGACTGAAAGGTGTGATATCTGTTTTTCCACTTCTCAACTTCACCTGGGGAAATACAGACATATATCACTTAGACATAGATCTCTTATAACATAGAACACTTATAACAGATATAGATCACTTATAATAGACATAGATCACTTATAACATAGAACACTTATAACATAGATCCCTTACAATCCTATTGTCTTGTCTGTCTGTTATTTTATCTCAATATTTGGTGAAGATGTGGAATGTGCTTGAAATGTGAATGCACAGTGAAGCCAGTTACACAGTGAAGGTTTGTTTACTGTTTTATCATCGTTACCTTTGCAGTTAACAGCATTAAACAGAGGGATGTGAATAACAGTTGGAGCTGTGTTGTCCTTAAACACATAGAAGTCGTCTGGTTCTTCACCAGTCTCAAGGTGCACAATTGAAGGGAAAGAGATTTGAAGGTCTTTACATATTTTCACAGCAGTATCCACTGTCTATAAGGGGGGAATCATAATATTATAAATGAGCTCTGTGTGTACACGTGTGTGCATTTGTGTGATTTTGGTTATAATAATAACTCTAATTTGAATAATAAAAAAAGATGAACTGTAAACATATCATTTGTGATAGTTATATATATTTACTGTTTAGTGCCAAACTGACTATTACAATGACCTCCAACATTTTACCTCAAAGAATGCTTATATCTATGAATATGCATTAATATGCTATTACAGCAAGGAGTAGGCAAGACGCTGACACCGAGCTTCATATATACACAGATTTATTAGCTTACAAATGCTGCGCAAGTAGCGCTTAGCAAAACACAAACACACAACATGAAGAACACATAGAGCGACTCAGACAAAGATGAGCGATGGTCACAACATACACACACATATACAGTAAATTGATTAAATGAGACACAGGTGAGACTGCGAAACACACGCACATTGAACCACACCCAAAGGAAATACATATATGGACAATAACCAGAAGCAGACTACACACACACAAGCTCAAGGGGATACAGGGTCAGTGGATGTAATGTAATAGATACTAATTACAAATGCTACAAAATGTAACGACTCATGACTCTGATACATAGATATACACAACACAGTGCATGAAAGACTAGGTCATACAAAACAGTAGAACTAACAGCAACGAAGGCTGAAATAAACTTACACACATACAACATACACGAGCAACACAAAAATGACAGTGACCAGGTTAACTTAATTCTTCCACTAACCTAACCATTTTACTACAAATGCAAACAAGAAAGAACACACAAATTTACTACAGAGACATTCCTTTAAATGCAACGACCACAGCAACGATCACTCATTCAGGATCAAACTACACATACGAAAACGGACGTTTGATTAACATACACAACCATGTAGAAAACCCGAATACAAGCTGATAGACCATCCAAAGTACGATTCATAAACACGACCCACAAAACTGACACTCGCTATAAACCAAAAGGCACAGGAATGCGAACATCGCGGAGAAATGCTATACATGGAAACACAACCCAACTGCAGAACCCACTTAATGACTTACAACGAAGAACTAAACCCAAGAGAATTATAAGCCTAACTAATCAAGAAAACCCCTAGGAACAGCTGTACATTAATCAATAGGGGCGGAGCCAAGAACCGAAGACATAACCACCAAAATAAACAAGGAAATCAAAAAGGGGCCGACCCTAGCAACCACGGAGGTGTGGCTCGTCAAGGAGGGGGGAGATAGAACGTAACACAAAAGCTAGAACACATTGCCTAATACATTATTACAAAAAATATTATTGTGATTATTATCACATAGCCAGCTAGGTAAGTGCTAGCTAAATATCCAGGAAGAGTTTTTTTGAGTGTGTGAAATCTTGCGTGTGTGTACGTGTGTGTGTATGTGTGTGTGTGTGTGTGTGTATGTACCATGACTCCACAGATAAGTGGACACTCTTCCAAGACCTACATATCACCAGGTGGACTCATTTATAAAAGAGAGGGCATTGCCCTTTATTCAGTCTATATACCTGTATACTGGTTGTATATTGAAGGAGACAACTCATATCCTTCTCTAATAGGGGCAGTCATGGCCTGGTGGTAGGGAACTGGTCTTGTGACCGGAGGGTCGTAGGTTCGATTCCCAGACCTGAGGCCATGACTGAGGTGCCCTTGAGCAAGGCACCTAACCCCAACTGCTCCCCGGGCGCCGGGCTAGGGCTGCCCACCGCTCTGGGCACGTGTGATCCACAGCCCCCTAGTAATCACTAGTGTGTGTGTGTGTTAACTTCACAGATAGGTAAAAAGCGGAGGACAAATTTCGATTGCGGTGTAAAAAAATCACAATTGTCAAAATATGGCACGCACACACATCCGAAAGCACTTACGGAATAAAACGCTCAGCACTGCTCAAATGTGGAATTTTCATTTCTTTTTTTTTTTTTTTCTTTTTAGAATTTTCATTTCAAAGTGCTTGAAAAGGGCTCTACCCACAGCCACCTGGCCTACTCTAATGCAAAGTTAAAGTGCTGCCCGAGTTGTTTTTTATTCAATAATATTATCACTACTCAAATTAATTGTCAATGCTTTACTCGGTTCATAAGACTAGAACACACAGTTTGATCTTTAATGCTATAAAATGTAATATTTTAATGTACATTTTAAATTAATATCAATCTAATGCAGGTAGCACCTTAATGTGTATGTGTTTGTTGTCTTACCGCAAATGGATCTCCAGCACTGAAGTCAAGTGAAATGATGAGGTCAACGTTTCGTTCCTTTCTCAGTACAGAGAAGTAGGGAGAGTTGAGTAACAGTCCAGCATCCTCATATTGTCGAGTCTCTGACTTCAGGATGCTGGGGTGAACTTCAGCAGCTGATAATGACAAACAAGACTCATTATATAATATTCAATTAGGTGTTCAGGTGTTAGTTTTTAATAATTTTCTTTTTGTGTGCTTCTGTGCATCAAGAATTAAAGTTTTCTACAATGTTCACAATGTTGTGTAAAATGTCCATGTCAGGTAAGATTGTTAGGCCACAGGATGGCTTGAAACGCCATTTAACAGAAAGATTATAAATTGTTAATTGATAATGTAATGATAAACACATTAAATTAGGAGTATGTCCTAAATGTTTATCACTGATTATAAATTGACACATGAAGGAAGGTGAGGCAGTTTCTGAACAGTTTCTAAAGAAAAACAAACAACTGAAATGAATCACTAATATCAGATTACAAACACACAGTGTGTCATGCCCCGTGAACAGGGCGACTACAATTCCCAGCAGGCACAGCAACCTAGACGCCACTCCCACTCACCGGAATATTGGGTCACCTGTTCTTCATTAGGCATAGGATACTTAAGATTGTTGCTCTTTCAAACACTTACCTGTCCAATTTATTATTCTAAAGTAACTCTTCTTTATCTCTCCTCAAGGATCTTAAACATTCCTGATTCGTGTGCAGCCTTCATTTATGTTCCAGATCTCCGGCCCTTACTCCCAGGAGAACTTATCTATATTTGTCAGTGTTGTCACAATAAACTCTTTCATCACTAATCTGCATACGTCTGCCTCCCTATCATGTACCCTGCCTGACACAGATAAGAGTAATCCACAATATCAGATTACATACACACAGAGATTAAACAATAGAAAAATGTTTCTAAAGGTAAATACACAAACACACACTGTCTAAACAATAGTAAAGTGTTTCTGAAATGTAATCAACATAGGCAAATTACATTAAACGTATGAAGAAACTACACAATGGAGATGTGTTTCTGAAGGGTAATCCAGATATTGTTGTTAAAACAGTCAATAGTCACTGAGCCAGAACTATATAAAACGAAACCAGATAAAGTCATGAACTTTTAGGAGGTAACAGACTGCTTGAGACGAGACATAGGTGAACACAAGGAATGTTGCTGACTGTGGTTTCCTAAATGTACATGCTGACCACCGAGGGTTTTAAAGAGCTGCACATTCCCCCCACTCACCTCTTGTAGTGGCCTGATCCACCACGTGTGATTGTTGTTTCTCGCATGTTTCTCGCATTGTTATCCTGCCCAATTCTGCTCTGTATCATCCCTCACTCATCTGTCCCTTGTTAATGTGGTATATTAAACACTCAGGTTTTGTCCTCTGTTCTGTCACTGTGTATACACGTATATGTCACGTGTTTGTCTCGTTAGCATCACAGTAAACATCTGTGTGTTCACTGCTCTATCAGCCTCCCCTCCCTCATTCATGACGTACATCTTGTGTCATGTAACATTATATCCTACTAAAACTGCATTAATGTTTATCTAACACCCCCAAACACACAACCCTCCCCCCACCCCCCCATTTGTGAATGGTGGTGCGTAGGCCGGTCACGATAACAACATTTTCAGAACGATATATTGTCCCAGAAATTATCGGGATAATCGATAATATTATATTTATACTTGACGCATCACAAGCGGCACAAGGGGTCGCGCGCTGTCGATTCGCGAGGTCGTGCACCTCCAGAGTTGCCAGGTTCGTGGTTTTCACGTAAATTGGGCTTGGTTGAAAATCCTGCCGCGGGTAAAAATTCTGGGGTCGCGGGGTGCGTTTTTTTGGGCTACTTTTGAGTTGGGCTACCGCGGGAGTTACAAGTCAACACTAAGAATCGATTGCGATATAATACTTAATTTGTCTCCATTTTACACTGAGCTAACACATCTCCACCTGTGTGTGTGTGGAAGCACTGTTATTGACGCATACGCTCTCCGTGTACTGCACTCATTTCCTAACCGGTAGATGTCGCTCTCTGATCACAGATTCGTCTTCCCTTAAGGGGGGAGGGGGGTGCGAGAGAGCAGCACTGCGTGCCTTTCTGAAATCTCACATAGTTACGGTTTATTCTTATGTAAACAAATGTGCGCGGAAACCCAATGGCCAATTATTGACATCAGCTAAAATGATCGCGGTAAAAAAAATTATCGTACGATAAGTCGATAATGTAATTATCGCGACAGGCCTAGTGGGGCGTTTCTCAGTGCTTTACACTGAGAGGAATAAATTTTGTTGCCTTGTGCTTGTGACAATGTGCAATCAAAATAAAGTTCTACTCTCTACTTGAAACTGTATTTTTGTTATATAACCAAAATAGAATATTGGAACATTTATTTCCCACCTGTCATCTTGTAGATGAAGTTGTAAGTTGTTCCCCAGTCCCATTTCCAAAGTTTCTTTAGGCACTTAACAATGACTTCCGAAAAACCTGATGAGAGAAAAAAGAGAGATTAAGGAACTTTCAACTGACCTTAGTTCTGACTTTCAAAAGGAAGAGACTACCAGTGGAAATGCATAAAATAACTTAAGGATTTTAAAAATTTTATTTATTATTTTATTTATTTATTTTAGTAGTAGTAGTAGTAGTAGTAGGAGTAGTAGCTTGAACTAATATGATCTGTTTAATGTATCTAATTCTGTGGTTCTTGATAAAAAATAACTGGTTTACTTAATGTTGTACTTCCTCCACCTTTATTCCAACACTACAGGTCCCACCTTTATTCCCACACTACAGGCCCCGCCTTTAATCCCACACTACAGGCCCCGCCTTTAATCCCACACTACAGGCCCCGCCTTTATTCCCACACTACAGGCCCCGCCTTTAATCCCACACTACAGGCCCCGCTATTATTCCAACACTACAGGTCCCACCTTTATTCCCACACTACAGGCCCCACCTTTAATTCCACACTACAGGCCCCGCTATTATTCCCACACTACAGGCCCCGCCTTTATTCCAGTCCACTGGCTCCGCCTTTATTGCACACTACAGGCTTTGGTGAAATAAGTGAAAACCACCTGACAGTAATCCACCTGATTTTCTGAACAAAATTTTATGAATATGAATATGAATTATTTAAGAATATTTGGTTATTCTAAAGCATGTCTTGCACAATTTAAGAAAATGTAAAAAGGTAATTAGATTACTATTGTGAGGGCAATTATGCCGTTTTGCTATTGTCATTTAAGATTACAAAAGAACATCATGAATTAGTACCGTATTTTCTGGACTATAGAGTGCCCCTCAATATAAGCCGTACCTACAAAGTAAAAAAAAAAAAGGAAAATGTTGCATAAGCCGCACCGGGCTAAAAGCCGCATATATCCATTGAACTGAATACATTTAACTGAACTGATCATTTACCGAACGGTGCCTGTAGCATTTCACGTGCGACAGATTTGGCTTTCAGCCGGTGTTGTGGCGAATTCCGACTCCCCTCGTTTATCTGCGCATAAAAACGCTACAGATTATATTGTCGATTTACGTTTCTATGCATAAATAAGAGCTAGATTTTAATTAACCATCACAACAAACGGCACGGAATTATTTATGTCCAAAGACACAGTGGCTCAAGGGTGTTAATTATTTTAAATAAAATACACACTGGCTATACGAAGTTCACCTCTGACCACATGACTTTGCAGTATTACAGCAGTATTATGTCTAAATATGTAGTTAGGACAAAACTAGAGTGCTCGGGGAACCAAGTTATAATCACTGTAATTCCCAAATATCATCTGTAGCGTCTTTATGCGTGTGCAAACGAAGGGACTCAGAATTTGGTACAACACATGATGGTTTGAAAAAATGTCACCGTCGTGCCTGCTGCTTGCATGTGCTAAATGAAAATGAGCACTTTCTTCTTTGATTTACAACTTTGACCTACCACATGATTAACTTTCTGCTCCACTCCCTGATGGGTGAAGAAAAGTCTACAGAAAAGCCGCACCTCATTATAAGCCGCATGGTTCAAAAAGTAGCGACTTATAGTACGGAAAATACGGTACATGTCCTTCTGATTAGCAGAAGGACAGTGAAAAGTGTTATTAAGTGATTCAGTATGTAATCATTTACTGTATGTATCGTGTGTGTGTGTGTGTGTGTGTGTGTGTGTGTGTGTGTGTGTGTGTGTGTGTGTGTATTGTAACCTGCGTCAGAGGAATGCTTGCGTACAACCGATACGTCAGTTCCTTCCACTAAAAACAGGAAAGATCCATATTAGGAGGAATGTACATGTCAGACCAAAACTGTGCATTCTCCCCCCTCAGTTTCTGCTCAAATGTACTGTAAACATGTGATAACAAAGGAATAAAGGAGATCGGACTGCCCTCTCTCCTTAGAGTTCTGGTTCTAGACGAGAATCTTGTGATTATTTTAATAAAACTATGTAATAAAACTGTCTTTTAACCATATCTGAGTCCTCACCTATTTTCAGGAAATTTCCACGACACAATGTTATAATGAATTAAGAATAATTTCAATATTTGGTGTTTTTACACTCAGAGTTTTACACCCAGGTGTGGCTGCACTCTTATTTTAGTCCTTTGAAGAAACATTAAGATAAAACAGGAAAAAACTCTGTCACAGTGAGCCAGTCCCAGTGTGCAAGGGAGTCACCCACTCCCTCACACACACACCCTCCATCACTCCCACACACACACACCCTCCATCACTCCCACTCCCTAACCAGTGGTGGACAGTAACTAAGTAAATGTAATTCGTTACTGTACTTAAGTAACATTTCCATGTATCTGTACTTTACTCAAGTACTTTTATTTGGTAAGACTTTATACTTTTACTTCACTACATTTCAAAGCGAAAATTTGTACTTTTCACTTCGTTACATTTACAGAAACATCTCGTTCCTTTTTCATTTTTAAATCAACGTTTAATAAAATACCGAAAGGTAAAAGTGTACCATGTCACAGACTATAACCAATCAGCGCTCAGTAAGAGATTAAGATTTGTACGCTAAATGGAGTATCTGACATGGCTGCAACAGATGTCTTCCCCCAACACCCCTGGCTTTATTTAGCCGAAGTGTTTGTATTCCTCGAAAAGAAGAATTATTCGTATTCCTCCTCTGCATTCCGAAGAACACATCGCTGTCATCATTTATGAACTCGCTGTCAAACTTGAAAAAACACATCGAAGTAAGTTCACCATTAGATTAGTAGGTTTATATACCCCGGTTAATTATATCACATTGAAGTACACTACATTTAACAGATGCTTTTATCCAAAGCAGTGTGCTAGTACCCGAATTGCAATCTGTGGAGATGCTAAGCGCCAGTTTAACACAGGAGACTCCCACATCAAACGTTAAAGCCGGGGACATACACGCGAATTTGGCCAAGCGAAGTGAACTTCGCAATTTATTCATATGAGGGAGGCGAAGGCAAGTAAATATGAGCGAAGCAAAATTATTAAAATTATTATTAAAATTATTATTAAAATTATTATTATCAGGGTTGGGGGGCGGGGCGGCGGCATGTGTGTAAAATGTTGGCGGGGGTGGCGGCGAGTGTAAATTGTTGGACACAAATTAAGTATTATGTCGCGATCGATCGCCAGTGGTTGGCGCCACAGCGAACTAGTAACTCATTGAATCATAGATGTAGATCAGAGGTAAATAAACTAGATTTTTTTTCATTGTGAGAAATCGGATGTATGTGAAGTGTAGTGCGAGTGAAAACGGTCTCTGGTAAAGACAGTCAATGCGTGTGTCTCACGCTCATTGCGTGAGAGTTGGCAACTCTGATTATTATTATATTAATTATTCGGCCAAGTTTAATATTATGAGTTCAGTTGGTTGGGCTGCACACAGTTCTAGCTCTAGGTGCTAGAGCTTCTAGCTTCCCTGTCCCGCCATGTGGTTGACAACGTTGAACCTCAGAAAAAGTCCCCCAAGCTAGGACTGAAGTGGCCAGTTCGAAATTATTGTTCTGTTTGGTGGTGAATTATGTTTTTATATAAAACTGTTTGTCCACTTGTCTACCTTTCTAGTGTGAATTATTAATATGGATAAAGTTTGGAGATGAATGTTGTGAGGATAATATAGGCTAGTTTTGTGTATTTTGTGTTTGCTAGGCAAATGTAAGGCACTGTTTCCTGTTCACCTTTTGATCGAGTAGGCCTAGGGGTTTTGATGTGACGCTAAGAAAAAAAAGGTTTTTACTTTTAATACTTTAAGTATTTTTGAAGGCAGATACTTTTGTACTTCTACTCAAGTAAAAATTGAGGTGAATACTTTTACTTTTACTTGAGTAATATTCAATGCAAGGTAACTGTACTTTTACTCAAGTACATAATTGGTGTACTTTGTCCACCACTGTCCCTAACACACACACACCCTCCATCACTCCCACTCCCTCACACACACACACCCTCCATCACTCCCACTCCCTCACACACACACACACACCCTCCATCACTCCCACTCCCTAACACACACACACCCTTAGCCACTCCCACTCCCTCACACACACACGCCCTCCATCACTCCCACTCCCTCACACACACACACCCTTAGCCACTCCCACTCCCTCACACACACGCCCTTAGCCACTCCCAGTCCACCACTCAGACTCTTTGTCATAGAATCGCTACTGCGAGTGAGAGAGAGACTCTGGCTCTCACTCATCTCTGCTTCACTTTATTCAAAGTGCTTTGCGCTTGTGTCTTCACTTCACATTAATACACTGCATTTGGTTTGCGTATCTTATTGTATCTGTCTTCACTATGGAAAGTGAAGAAGCTCTGAGATCTGCTCCATCTGCTGCTTCTTCCTGTGTAACGTTATACACTTGTTCTTCCATTTCTGAGGTCCAGTTGTTTACAACAGACTCATTGATTACTACATTATTTAATGGAAGATTTTAGTAGCACTTTATTCCTTGTTTACATAGAAGAAATACATTCCCAAAAGAACCAGTGTTCTCCCATATCATCTTTCTTCTCCTGCTTGTTCAAATCTGTATGAATTAATACCCACTAGAATGATGGGATCACTGTTCTGAAAATCCTTAAGGAACTCACGGCACTGGGACACTACTCACTCAGCAGATCTGGGAACCAATCAAAGAAAGAATCACAGACTCTCAGGATCTCCTTCCTTAAGCTCTCTTCTGTGACGGGTTCTTCAAAGTGTATCCTATGTCCTTTTTTATCATGTTCACCTAAAAAGAAATGTGATTTAGCATGCAGGTTTTAAAAGCAAGTTCAAATTTGTGCTATAATAATAATAATAATAATAATAATAATAATAATAATAATAATAATAATAAAATGTATTATACAAGACATGGCTATTTTGAATATTAGGTCAATAGAAGTTTTTGATTATTCCCATTAGAGTACATATTAATTGCTATATGTACTACTTTTTTAATCATGGAATATTTAGGAGAACTGAACCTTTCAGTAATTGGTTAATTTTCTTTATGTAAATGGAAGCATCTTTTTGTCTGAAGAAACAAACACTCAGCTCCAGAAGGGTGCACAGCACCTCATAACCTTCCTCCTTATTTGGGGCTTGTAAGTTGATCCACATATTTTCCTCTGATTATAAAGAAATTAAACAAAAAGCCACAGCATTAATTAAAAGTTTGTTCTGGGTTGCTATCATTAATATTTGCTAATAGAAACAAATAAACATATTTATTTTTACAAATATTTCTCTTGAATTCTAAGAAACACTTATTACATATATACACATATATATATATATATATATATACAATCTTATTGTAAAGGTACTTATTCCTACGTGTTAAAAGATGTAGTAGATGTTCAAAAATCCACTTTTTAATCTCTTTCCAATCGGCTAGCGCACTACCACACAAACCTGCAAAGATTCGAAATAAGTGAACATAATCAATATGATTCACAGAAATCATAAAGGCATAAACAACAGCTATTACAATGTATATATTGTGAACTACAACAATGCTCTGTGCTGGGCTAAATGCACTTTGTAGCTTTGTAGTGCATAGGGTGTAGCATAAAACTGGTGTACCACTGTGGTGTACCATGACGTACCAGCGAACAAGGGTTAGATAGGTAACAAATGTCAATGATATATGTTTTTATCACATTTATTTTTTGGCCTTTGGGTACTGTTAAAGTTCTAATCTGGTCCTTATGTTTTATGTACAAAAAGTATGAGTGTGAATGGTTAGCCCCAACTCCTTTTCAGGTGTTACCTTGTAGGTACATCATGTCATTCTCAGGCAGTTTCTTGGTCACTGCCGTGTTCTCAAACTGACTTTCCCAGGCAGTTGAATCCACAAAGGCTCCAGTGAGGGAGTAGCCACACTCATCTGGGGTGATCTCAAACCAAACATCTACAAACACAACACACTCTAAACCTTTAATTACTCACACACTCATCTGGGGTGATCTCAAACCAAACATCTACAAACACAACACACTCTAAACCTTTAATTACTCACACACTCATCTGGGGTGATCTCAAACCAAACATCTACAAACACAACATACTCTAAACCTTTAATTACTCAAACATTCATATACACACATTTGCACACAACACAGATAAATACATACAAGTAAAAATACCTTTATACAGTGTATCATGGCTGCACTGTTTATCATTCACCGTATAGATGGGATAAGGGTCTCTGGTGTGCTGACCCCTCTGTTCTGTGAGAACGTGTTCATCAATCTGCAAATATATTACAGATGGCAGCATTCATGTGCAAACATATCTTAGAAAACCTTGGTATTTTGATTACATTTCTAATAAAATACTAATTTATAGTAAATGCAATATTCTGAAAAATATTGTAATGAAAACGTTAACATCAGCAGTTTAGATTTCACAACAGATCTGAAGGTTGTGTAAACATTAAGAGATAGAAATTGTATTTGCAGTCTCTATAATGATGATGATGATGATCATCATCATCATCATCATCATGCAGTTCTCATGGCTCTATATGCTCTGTGCTGGTGTTTTAGTTTCATTTTCATTTAGACAACACACACAATGTTTACATAAAAATTATTATTATGTACATACATATATTCTATAAATACTAAGTTTTTAAGTATGCGTTGTACACAAAATTTTATTTTTGTGTAAATTTTTATTTATGTGAAGGTCTAAACATTAAAACTACATTCTGACAACAATAATAATAATAGTGTCTTCTGACTACTGGATGTGTGAACACTGTTCTTACCTCCTTCACTACACTAGACACAAATAATGCTGCCCAGATGTCAGTTACACTGAAGTTGTCTCTTTCATACGTCTTCTTTAGTCTCTCGTATTGTTCAGTGTAGCTGACGTGGCCACTAACGAGTCTCTGGATGATGTTTTGTTTCACCGTCTCCATTTTGGTGGACCAGTCTGGTTCTTTGTACACTGATGACATGCACCTTCAGAGGAGAAACACAGTGTTTACATTATAAATAAACTGGAATAGTTGGATTTTCCTCCTCAAGAATAGAGATGACAAATATGTATAATATTGTTTTGTTGAATATGTGTACAAATATTTGTCTGTGCATGTTTTGAAAGAATAAGGTTTTCCATAGACATGAATGTTGAGGCATATTGAGGTTGAGCGTGTGAGGTGCTGTTCTGTGTGTGAACATAATAAAGATGTATAAATATCTGGACGTTCAGGATCAGTACCATGTAGATCCAGAGACACCACTGAGATACATGATACAGTCCAGCAGTCCCTCTTCACCCAGCTGACTCAGAGACCCCAGCAGTCCAATCATAGCTCTCTCCCCTCCACCAGAGCCCAGCACAGCAATGTTGGGCACCTCGTCCTGCAGGTGTAGGAACACACACCCTAAACCCACCACACAGCTGGGGAGAACCTACCAGCACAGCAGCTACACACAGTCTGCAGGACTGCAGCATTATTGGTGACCAGTATATGCACAGATTTAACACTGATGGACAATGTTATGAAATATGTACAGATGCTGTAAAAATCTGAAAAGAATATCATATCATTGGACCAAGCTCCAGTGTGGACAGCCTATGAGCTATATATATATATATATATATATATATATATATATATATATATATATATATATATATATATATATATATATATATATATATTAGTGCTGTCAATTCCAGGTGCCGCGATTAAAAGTCCTCACCAGGATTTTGCTCAAGCTTGCTAGATTTTCTAATTACCAATCCAGGTAAAATTAGTGGAATCAACACAATCCAGGAAGCCTGAGCAAAATCCTGGTGAGGACTTTTAATCGCGGCACCTGGAATTGACAGCACTAATATAACAGTGGTTCCCAAAGTGGGGGCGCACCTCCCCCTAAGGAGCTATTGCAGGGGGGGCGCAGAGCTTGAAAGTAAAACAAGCTTGGAAGGTTGCGTCGCGACCAGCGCGAGTGTCCGTGAAAAAACTCTTAAGCCTGGTAATCGCGGGGGCTCCGCCCGTGCGCGAGGGCCTCGCGCGCTGCCGATTCACGAGGTCGTGCACCTCTCGAATTTTGTAACTTTGCGCACGCCGCGCCTCAGCGCAATGAACAAAGTCATGTTTGCCGGGTTCATACACCTTTATAAGGTGGAATTAAAGCACTTGTACGTCACCTTCAAGGTCCAGTTCAATATTTCCCAGCACGATAAACTTAATTAAGTTAAATATTTATACATATACTCAAAATTATTCGAAATAATTCACTTTTTTATCACATTATTTAATGGTTGTTTATTTTCAAAACACCCAATCTTAACATCTTCACGTTCTCTCATGTTTCGTCCTGGAATTACAAGAGGCTCGTATTTGTTAGCGTAATACAAGATAACTGTTCAGTCAGACAGCTATTTGTTGTGAAACGAAGTAGTTACAATTTCAACATTTTAATGTACTTTAGCCTAAATTCCAGCACTTTTCAAACCTGAAACACAAAGCAACATTAAAATTCGGCAAGTAAATGTTCATTCCCCTGTTTTTGAGGGGTGTTTCTTTACACTACCACATATCGTTTCAGAGAACACTGCAGTGACGCTCGCCGTTCGCGCAGGGTCGCGCGAGGTGAGCGGAGCTCGCTGCCACAACCCACCCCCCTCAACAACTTACACTCGCGAACCCTCACTTATTTTTTTACTACACCACTGGTCAATATGCGTTTGAGTTTGTAGGGGGGGCGCAAAAATATTCTCATCTACTAAAGGGGGGCACGGCAAAAAAAGTTTGGGAACCACTGTATATAAAATATATAAATTACCAGACTGCAGGGTATATTGTGCTTCTGCAGACACTGCTGGACAGTTGCTCTCCTGTTGGACACGTGTTGTCTCTCAGCCTCATTCAGAGAGTGTCCAAGTCTCACAACCCTGTTACACATATGATAAAGTAACAGGTAAAACAGTTAAGAACACAGTCTGGCTAAGTCATCTAGAACATCAACCCTTCACATATGGAGTCATTGTAGTGAACATGGCTTGGATCACAAGATATAACTGTAGTTTTGTTGATTCGGGTTAATATACCATAGTTATAGTTATATACCATAGTCAAAGAGAATTGCAAAACATTACAAATACCTTCCAGGGGAGTCCATCTGCAAATATACAAGGGAGCAAAAAGAGCAGAAGTGAGAAGAAGAGCAGGCGTGAGGAGCAGGTGTGAGGAGCATCATGATGTATAAGAACAACTGTGTGAAGCACCCTGTTTGTGTTCCACACTACGCTGTTGCTAAGTCTCATCTTCACTACAGTGAACCCGACACACGACACCTACTAGCATCACCGAGAGTGGAGGGTCTTCTTATGGTGGATGTGTGTAAAAAAAACCCAGCAGGGGCAGTTTGTGAAGATCTTAGATCATTGTGGGATTGTTCATATGTGCTCATCAAACATTTTAGAAAGAAGCATTTCTAAAATTAGCTTAATTGATAACACATACCTTCACTGAAGTCCTCAAGAAAACTTATAGACTTGTACAGTTAGAGGTGGTCTGTATGGAATGGATAAACCTTTTATACATATAGACTTATCACACTGAGGAGGAAGAATTTTTATGGTTTCCAGATAATGTTATACAGTAGAAGTAATTATTTATTTAGTAATCGACAGTAATTATTTTCAGAAGGAGCGTCGAGAAGCGATGCAATCGAGTTCCGAATAAATTTTCCCCTTAAGCAATAACCGAAAATGGATTAATCCATTCTCAACCATAAAGTTGTATTCCAATGCTATGTCATTGAACACAAATGCCTTTTTCATACTTCTCTATGATCGCCCTTGAAAAGGTGTACAATAGTGTTGTGTTGTTCACAAATTATTTGTTCAAATGAACGAATCATTTGAGTGAACATACTGAATCAAATCACTTCCTCAGCTGATTCATTCCTTTCTCAGTTCAGTAGTTGAGTTCAGCAGCGACCGTGCAGGCTGGCAGGGGAACTGCAGTGTGGTCTGTGAATCACCGAATCACCTGTGAATCTGGAGGTGGAGACTCTCATTACTAGGGAACTGCGCTTGCTCAGTGATTCGTTCGCTGAACTGAGGGCTCTCGTTCACTCTCTAATTGGTTCACTGAACTGAGGGCTCTCGTTCACTCTCTGATTGGTTCACTGAACTGAGGGCTCTCGTTCACTCTCTGATTGGTTCACTGAACTGAGGGCTCTCGTTCACTTTCTGATTCGTTCACTGAACTTAGGGCTCTTGTTCACTTTCTGATTGGTTCACTGAACTGAAAGCTCTCGTTCACTTTCTGATTTGTTCACTGAACTGATGCTCTCATTCATTCTCTGATTCGTTCACTGAACGAACTGTTGGGACGTGATTCACATTTGCACTGCCACTCACTCATATATATATTTTTTTTTAAGTTGATATTTTCTTCTGAATGTACAGTTTTTATCTTAATTTTGCTCTTAATTTAATATTTATTTTGTACTCAACATTGTGGGTTAGTTCATATTTATTTTTTGTATTAATTCTAACAATAAAGGAATGTTATAAGTAATAAAATACGAATTACTGTAAATAGTTCATATTTACTCCAGCATCACTTGCCTGAGACGCTACTCTCCTACATGAGATTGTAAACAACATGACTGGTTGCTCGCTGGACAAGCACACATGCACAGAACAGTGTGGAAATGATTATTAAGGGAATGGGAAAGGTTTATGTAATGTAAAGGTGTGGGGAAGGTTTATAAAACACTAATATAGTGTATAAATACTTAAATACTGTTTCTATTCTACTTCGCAGCTTTTCAGTTATTGCGGGTGGTGCTGGAATCTCCAGAATGCGATAAATGAGGGATTACTGTATTTGTAATGTGATTTATATTTCCTATAATAAACCTAACATTTAGTTGCATATTTTTAATTAATAAATTTTTAACAACATTCTCGTCTCCTGGTCCCTGAGGCCGTGAACTAAACTGAAACATGAATCGTTCAGCCGTGTATCAATTTGGTGGGTCGGAGTCCTGCTAAGCACTGAACAATTCGGTGAACAAATCTTTTGAAGAAATCACTAGTGCACAACACAAAACCTGTGACATGGTCCAAATTAAGGAAACAAGAACCAGCAGTCAACTGGTACAAAGACATGACATATATATAGCCAGACAAATGACCCTCAGGTGCTGGGAACCTAATGGGCCCCGCCCACCTAGGGGACGAACACAACACAACAACAACAACAGGACAACATAAACTACTGCCGCTATGCACGGAGACGGCTGGCAGGGGGGCCCGTATCATGACAGCATCACTCATATTCAGTGGTGGACAGTATTAATAAAGTAAATGTAATTCGTTAATGTAATTCTTTGTGTTTTTTTTTTACTTTACTCAAGTATTTCCCTTTTTTGCAACTCTTACTTTTACTCCACTACATTTGAAAGTGAAAGATCTTACTTTTTACTCCACTAGATTATGCGCTAAGTTAGCAAGCGCACCAATCAGCGTACAGCTCAACGGTAATGCAACAGCACACAAGTCTGAAAGAACATATACCTACTTAAGATGGATGAATATACTGATTGGAGCTTCCAGCATTGATATTGTAAAATAATATACATTTAATAATTTAGTTATTGCAATATACTTTAGATAGTTTTAGCATATGCAAAAGCAAAAACCTTAAGACTAAATATCAACTATCAGCTACCTGCTAACTGTTTTAGCACCATGCTCTGCATGTAAAACCTACTAAATATAATTTGTTTTCTAACAAATTGTGTGCTATGTTCAAATGTATATTATTTTACAATATCAAGGGTTTCCACTGCTATGCAGATGATACCCAGCTCTACTTATCTGTTAAACCTGGTACCTTGTTTCCACCCTCATCCCTTTCAAACTGTCTATCTGAAATAAAAACCTGGTTTGCAGCTAATTTCCTAAAACTTAATAGCAGTAAAACTGAAATGCTACTCTGCGGTTCAAAATCCACACTATCTAAATTCACAGTTTCTCCATCCCAATCGATAGTTCCTTAGTCTCCCCTTCACCTCAGGTTAAGAGTCTGGGTGTCATCCTAGATAGCACTTTATCCTTTCACTCGCACATCAGTAATATAACCCGGTCTGCATATTTTCATCTCCGTAACATCAACCGTCTACGCCCCTCCCTCACCCCCCATACTGCATCTATTCTTGTTCATAGCCTTGTTACCTCCCGTATTGACTACTGCATTTCTCTCCTCTTTGGCCTTCCTCATAAATCCCTCCATAAGCTTCAGCTGGTTCAGAATACAGCTGCTCGTATTATTTCTAAAACTCCTTCTTTCCAACACATTACACCTGTCCTTCAACAACTCCACTGGCTTCCTGTTAAATATAGAATCTATTTCAAAATCCTTCTCTTTACATTCAAGGCCATCCATAATCTTGTCCCCCCATATCTGTCAAATCTTCTCAATATCGCATCTTCCTCTCGCTCGCTCAGATCCTCCTCTTCCACTCATCTCTCTGTACCTCCTGCTCGTATGAGTACCATGGGAAGCAGAGCTTTCAGTCACTCTGCTCCCAAACTCTGGAACTCCCTCCCTCCTGACATCCGTAACATTTATTCTCTTCCTCTTTTTAAATCCAGACTCAAACCTCACCTGTTCACAATAGCCTATTCCCTGTGATTCACTTTATTGTCTATTGTATGTTTTGTGTCCTCTGGTGCATATTCTGTTCTCTTCATAATTTGTTTTATTTATTTCTTGTAAAGTGTCCTTGAGTGTTATGAAAGGCGCTTATAAATAAAATTTATTATTATTATTATTATAAATAGAAATGACATGCCTTCTGTGTTTTCTGCTTATGATAACAGTAGCGAACCGTGACCATTAAACCTGGGCCTCTCCCATCCCCCCCCCGAAAAAAATTAGTTTCCTCTCCTAATTAACTGCAATTTAAAAAATTTATTGAGACGACAGTACAGCTTTAGAAACGCAATAAACAATAATATCTGTACTAGATATCTTCTTAAGCAAAATAAGGTTCCAACAAAATAAGGTTCACAGCTCCATGTTCCTCGGGAGCGGAATATGTAAACAACGCGCACGAGGATATCAAAGGACTGAATCGAAACTAGCTAGTGGTGGTATGCTAACGACAGCTAGCGTTGCCACAGCGGACGGAAATTATCATACAGTTAAGCCCGCCCACTAAGAGGGAAGTTATGATTGGTCAATTTTACTGTCATTTGAAACTGATATTGCGCTGAATTATAACTGCCAGGCCCTCGCAGATGATAACAGGATTTATTTAAACAGAAGCTTACCCACGACAGGGTCGAGAAACCATACAGAACGAAAAAGAAATCCTGGAATAGAACAACAGATCACCAAACTGAAGAACTGAAGACCGGATCCAAAATCCACAGAGAATAGTCACACGGAACACAGAGACGCATGCATCAAAACAAATACTGAGCAATTAGTTCCTACTCGTTCCCACTATTTATAAGGAGGGGGACAGGCGCTTCCCATCAGTACGATTATTGGTCTGAACGCTGGGGGGTCACATGAGCCCCCGCGGTATTCTGGGTACCGACGTTCCGTCCGTCCGGTGTGGCAGGCACGGATATAACCGGACAGGTCGGTATCACGGGCCTGACATGGAGACACAGGCTTCCACTTAACCCCTCACCTTCCAACACAGATTGAACCAACGGGTGAATAATTTATTTTTTGCTTATATTTTTGTAATTGTTTAGATGTCGATTGTCAAACTGTAAGTAGATAAAATAAAATTGGATAAATTATATTATATATATTTATATTTTAAGAATATTTTAGGCCCTCTGAGATGGCGTAGAGGGCCCTGACGGTTCCCCACTGTATGATAATATTAATAAACAAAAAAACTACCGTATTTTCTCGACTGTAGCGCGCACCTCAATATAAGCCGCACCTACAAAGTTTTTTTTTTTATGGAAAATGTTGTATAAGCTGCACTAGGCTAAAAACCGCATATATCTACTGAACTAAGTACATTTAATTGAACTGATCAGTTTCTGAAAAGTGCGTGCAGCATTTCACGTGTGACAGATTTGGCTTTCAGCCGGTGTTGTGCCGAATTCCAACTCCCCTCATTTATCCGTGCATAAAGATGCTACAGATTATATTGTCGATTTACATTTCTATGCATAAATAAGAGCTAGACTTTAATTATCCATCACAGCAAATGGCATGGCATTATCTATGTCCAAAGACACACTGGCTCAAGTGTGTTAATTATTTTAAATAAAAACACTGGCTATACCGAAGTTCACCTCTGACCACATGACTTCGCAGTATTACAGCAGTATTATGTCTAAATATCTAGTTAGGACAAAACTAGAGTGCTCAATGAATGATTATAATGAACGATTATAATGAAATTATAATCACCGTAACTCACGAATATTAATCATCTATCTCAGGGATGTCAAAGTCAAATGCACCGAGGGCCAAAAAACCAAATTTGCTACAAGCCAAGGGCCGGACTGGTTCAATGTTTATTAAAACATATTGAAATGATTGCACATAGCCTATTGAACCAAGACCTAACACAGTGTTTATTATTTAATGCTTAAATGAATAAAGCAATATTTTCTTATGGATCTGTCAGTAATTTCAAGTGAAAACATTTTTCAACAAGCAAACAGATAAAAACAAACTTCCTTCAAAGAAAACATGTTCTGTAAGGTACATTAAATGAATAAAGTAATAAAGGTTTGAAAAGTGCTGGAATTTAGTCTAAAGTACTTGAAAATGCTTGAAATTGTAATTACTTCGTTTCACAACAAATATCTATTCCAGGACGAAATTCCATGGATGAAACATGAGAGAACGTGAAGACGTTAAGATTGGGCGTTTTGAAAATAAACAACCATTAAATAATGTGAATAAAAAGCGAATTATTTCGAATCATTTTGAATAGATGTATAAATATTTAACTTAATTAAGTTTAACGTGCTGGTGCGCGCAAAGTTACAAAATTCGAGAGGTGCACGACCTCGCAAATCGACAGCACGCGACACCCTCGCCCACGGGCGGAGCCACTGCGATTACATCATTTTCGCAGAGCGGACCCTCGCCGCTTGTGTGCACTGCAGTGACTTCGCGGGCTACCGTTGCATTGTGGGGAATGTAGTGTTTGTGCGTGCAAAACACCAGCGGGCGGCTGTGGCCTGCGGGCCAGTTCTAATAGTAATTAAATATCATCCAGGGGGCCATAGATAATCAATTCGAGGGCCGGGTCTGGCCCGCGGGCCTTGACTTTGACATATGTGATCTATCTATATCAATCATCTATGTGCAAACGAGGGGAGGTGGATTCTGCTGGGGATACATGTTGGTTTGAAAATAATTCTCAGTCATGCCTGCTGCTTGCATGTGCAAAATGAAAATGAGCACTTTCTTCTTTGATTTTCAACTACTTTCTGCTCCACCCCCTGACGGGTGAAGAAAAAAAGCCACATGGTTCAAAGCATGGGGGAAAAGTAGCGGCTTACAGTCCGGAAAATACGGTAACACTATAAGCATAGAATTTATTATATTAAAATATTTGTGTACAAAGCGTCGAGCCTGTCCACATAAATTAGATGATTATGCAAGAGTCATGGTATAGAGATAACAGGATATTAAAGCCTTATTGATAGAGCCTAACTGATGGAATGTTACTTAAGTACATTTGAAGGCCAATACTTTTGTACTTTTACTCAAGTAGAAGTCTAAATGGAGGACTTCTACTGGTACTGGAGTAATGTTTTACCTTGGGTATCTGTACTTTTACTCAAGTACGTGCATGGACGTAGTTTTGATTTCATAAGTGGGGGGGACACAACCTGGGGTGGCGAACTGTTGAGCGGGGGGGGGGGGGGGGGGGGGGGGGTGGTTGAATGAAAATTGTTGAGCGCTGTGAACAAAAATTGTTGAGCGGGGGGGGGGGCTCGGAGCTGCATGATCCTAGTGCTAGATTTGTCGCTATTTGGATATTGTTTTTTTAACCGTTAAAAAGTGGGGGGGACATGACTTCGTCGCTACTTAAATATTTGGTTTTAACTGTAAAAACTGGGGGGGACCAAAACCGGCTTTTGAAAAAGTGGGGGGGACATGTCCCCCCCATCCCCCCCGTCCCCCCCCAAAACTACGTCCGTGAGTACGTGGTTTGTGTACTTCATCCACCCCTGCTCATTTTACTTATGAGAGATACTACGTCAAAGTAAACAAAAATATCCTTATGGAAACAAATTTTCTGATTCAGTCAAATACGTCTTGGACGTTAATTTACACACATATCCTGTAAAACAAAAATTGTGGTGACTAAAATACTTCCAATGTATTTACAGTTAAAATGTCAATGGTTGATTTTATGATAAAGGGTAGTGTGCCCAAATACACAGTAAGCAAGTAATCAAGTACCCAGATGGCCTACTGAATCGGGTGCCTGGTTGATTACAGCATGCTGTCCTATCCCATATTTCATATTCCCATAACTCCCTTCGGGAGTTTTTCCTTGCCACTGTCGTCCTTGGCTTGCTCACTGGGGGCTTGGACTCGGACACTTGTAAAGCTGCTTTGTGACAACAACTGTTGTAAAAAGTGCTATAATAAATTATACATAAATAAATAAAATATAAATACAATACAATATAAAAAAATATAAATACAAATTGAATATCGGAAAACACGATATGTGGCTCTCGCAGTGTGCGGAGTCGAGCGCTACAGTTGGACGCGAAAGTGTGTTTATTTTTGCCATTAATCCTTACTTTTGTTTCGGTGATTTGGGACGTAGTCCCTTTTCTCGTGACGTATCACAACATCGTTTATCGCGAGCGGGAAATCAGAGACAAGCGTCGAATGTGACATACAAGGTTGCCATGGCTATGGCTGGAGTACCTCACGTGGAGCCTTTGGCTACAGGGAGTTTAAATCCTTGGACAGAACCGAAGGACGCAATGTGTAAAGAATGTGGGAAACAAATTAAAGACACTGAAACACCACATGAAACTTCATGAGGCACCTGAAAATACACCCGGATAGGTTTGTTATTACAATTAGTCTAGTGGCCACTTGTAACCAAACATTAAACCAACCAAGTAAGTATTGAGTATAATTAAGTATAATTGTCGCGGAACGAAAATAAGTGATGCGTTTTATACAGTTTTGAGCATACAATATTAATGATATTTAAATAGTTTCCAGATATGATTTTGCTAAAAAAAGGTTTAGATGTTGTAAGACGGAAGCTTACATTTTTGAATGGTACGCAATAAGAGACATATGTGGAAGTGGTCAATAATAGGGGACGGTGGACAAAAGGAGCCACCAAAGTAATATATAAAATAGTTATTTTCCATCTCCTGTCCCTAAGCTTATCCTGGTATTGACTCGTGACTTGACTTGGACTCCAGCCTAAAGACTTGTGACTTGACTTGGACTTTTGAACATCTCTGGTTTCTCAGTGTAGATTTATTGTGTGCCATATTTGGGTATGTCCTGTCCCTTAGCTCTAGTAATATTAATAATAATAATAATAATAATACATTTTATTTAATGGCGACTTTCTGACACTCAAGGTCACCTTACACAATCAAGGTATACAATTACAATAATAAATAATAAAACAACAAAAACAGAGTAACACAGTATTCAACAAAAATGCATAAAATCAAGCGTTATTGGGGTCAGACGTTATAGGCTGCTCTAAACAAGTGCGTTTTGAGACCCAACTTAAAATGTGAAAAGGAATTTAAATTCCTCAAGTCAGGAGGCAGAGCATTCCATAACCTAGGGGCAGAGCTACTAAAAGCCCTACTGCCCCTGGGGCAGAGCTACTAAAATCCCTACTCCCCATGGTGCTGAGATGTATGGTGGGAACAGACAGGTGGATAGAGGCAGATGATCTCAATCACGAGTGAGAGGTGATATTAATAAGGTCTGATATATATGGTGGATCAAGGTTGTGAAATGCCGTAAAAGTGAGAAGTAAAATGTTGTACATGATATGTGGTCTAATTGGGAGCCAGTGCAGTTGATGTAAAACAGGAGTGATACAGTATGGTGAAAAGGATACGTGCAGCTGCGTTTTGAACCATTTGCAGTTTGTGTAATGATTTAAAAGGAAGACCAGAAAGAAGAGAATTACAGTAATCCAAATGAGAAGTGACAAGGCTGTGAACCAGAATAGCAGTAGTGTGAGAGGAGAGAGAGGAGCAGAGGCGAGTGATATTTCTGAGGTGGCTACGACTAGTCTGTCGTAGTTGTTATTGGTTTCCCTTTTAATTTATGGTCTGTTTGTATGTTATGTTTACTGAGTTCCTGTTAGTGGTTTTTGCCTTTATGTTCTTGGTTTTATCTTTGTTGTGAGTCTTAGTGTTCTGTTATAATACCTCGCTATCACTGTGCCTTCCGTGTCAGCACAGTTAGACTACAAGAGTCTATTAACCCCCTTAATAAACCCGCTGAATAGCTCCCCCGTGTTACAGTTACATTTTGCTACCTCTTATCTTTAATAAAACACACTTTATTCACTTCATCTACTAGCTTCACTAATAGTGGATAGTCTTCATATGGTGGATGTGTTTAAAGGCAGTTTGTAATGCTCTTTAGATTTAAGTGGAATTTTTATATGTACCGGTACTCAAATCTAATCTACATCAGAAAACAACCTATGAACTATGAGAATTAAGTTTGCTACAAAAATGATACAAAAGCATTTGAATAATGAGTTGAATGAAACCACAAACCTTGACTGAAGTCCTTGTGAATTGTTCAAGGTTTTTAAATCTTGGGCTGGGTTGTGGCTGTATGAGGAAAAGCGAAACCTTTTATAGCACACTGAGAAGGCGGAGTCAGTGGTTTCAAAATTATTTGTTCTACAGATACATGTATGTGTGTATTTATTTGTTCTACAGATACATGTATGTGTGTATTCATTTGTTCTACAGATACATGTATGTGTGTATTCATTTGTTCTACAGATACATGTATGTGTGTATTCATTTGTTTTACAGATACATGTTGATGTGTGTATTCATTTGTTCTACAGATACATGTATGTGTGTATTCATTTGTTCTACAGATACATGTATGTGTGTATTCATTTGTTTTACAGATACATGTTGATGTGTGTATTCATTTGTTCTACAGATACATGTATGTGTGTATTCATTTGTTCTACAGATACATGTATGTGTGTATTTCTTTGTTCTACAGATACATGTATGTGTGTATTCATTTGTTCTACAGATACATGTATGTGTGTATTCATTTGTTTTACAGATACATGTTGATGTGTGTATTCATTTGTTCTACAGATACATGTATGTGTGTATTCATTTGTTCTACAGATACATGTATGTGTGTATTCATTTGTTTTACAGATACATGTTGATGTGTGTATTCATTTGTTCTACAGATACATGTATGTGTGTATTCATTTGTTCTACAGATACATGTATGTGTGTATTTCTTTGTTCTACAGATACATGTATGTGTGTATTCATTTGTTCTACAGATACATGTATGTGTGTATTCATTTGTTTTACAGATACATGTTGATGTGTGTATTCATTTGTTCTACAGATACATGTATGTGTGTATTCATTTGTTCTACAGATACATGTATGTGTGTATTCATTTGTTTTACAGATACATGTTGATGTGTGTATTCATTTGTTCTACAGATACATGTATGTGTGTATTCATTTGTTCTACAGATACATGTATGTGTGTATTTCTTTGTTCTACAGATACATGTATGTGTGTATTCATTTGTTCTACAGATACATGTATGTGTGTATTCATTTGTTCTACAGATACATGTATGTGTGCATTCATTTGTTCTACAGATACATGTATGTGTGTATTCATTTGTTCTACAGATACATGTATGTGTGTATTCATTTGTTCTACAGATACATGTATGTGTGCATTCATTTGTTCTACAGATACATGTATGTGTGTATTCATTTGTTCTACAGATACATGTATGTGTGTATTCATTTGTTCTACAGAGTCATTGTCTAGTAGTTAGGGTGCTTAGGGAAATGATTTTAAGACTGAAGGGTTGTGGGTTTGATTCCCAGGCCCAAGGCCATGAACAGCACCTAGTGATCACTTCAGTAACTAGTTCAGAACTTGTGCTAGAGTGTGGGAAAACTCTGAAACCAAATGGAAAAACATGAAAAAGAAATATGTAAAACTCTGAAAGAACTCTACACCTCTTTAAAATAAAATCTCCTGAAGAGTGTCCTTACAGTTTCGCAATTGGCAAGACACATTTCCTCAAACCATGCATCCATTTCTCCAAACTGTAAACACAAAACCCAATTCCCACACTAGATTCACAAAGCCTCTGACTCTTCCTGCAGAACCAAACTATTGCCTCAAAACAGTTCCAAAACCAAACAATGTTGTTCAAATCGGGTCTTGAGTCAATCAAAATGAAAAACAGTACTGAACAATCATTAAACACAACACAGAAAAAAGAAAAACACAATGATCAGATCATGAAGCTGTAGAAATAATCTTTGTTGTCCACAAAGGAAAATGCTGTTTGAAAACAACACTTCACATACCCCACATTCCACATCTCAGCCACTCCCATTCTCATTCTCCTTAATAATTCTCACTTACACCTTAATCACGGGCACCTGTCCCTTGTCACTGTCATTCCCTATTTTAGCCCACAGGTCCCACTAGTGATGGGCAAATGAAGCCTCTTGAAGCAATGAAGTTTTCCAACCCTTTGCTTTGCAAAAAGGTTCATTACTCGAGGCTTCATTCATCACTCACTAGTGACATCTGCTGGTGAAACTGTAACAGCCTCGTCATTCAGTTGGATCATACTTTCAAAAATTTGTAAATGCAATATTGTCACAAAGTTTCCATCAAACTCATGTTTAGTAACAGGAGAATCAATTAAATCATACTTAATTGTCATGTTTTAATTATTAAAATGATTTGTAGCCAATCTAATCCTTGACCATTAGTGGTTGTGTTGGGTTTTCTTGTATGTCATGAACGTATTTGACAATGAAGATATGTTGTACTTTACTATATTGGGAATTGAGTGGTTGTTGAGGCAGACTGAATATTTTGAGTTAGAAACTGATAAAAAAAAAACAATGTGTTTTAAATAATTGCTTCTTGGGGGTTCTAGATCTGGTTTGGTAGTCATGGCCTGGTGGTTAGGGAAGGGAAGTGGTTATGGAACTGGTCTTGTAACCGGAGGGTCGTGGGTTCGATTCCCACACCTGAGGCCATGACTGAGGTGCCTTAACCCTCAATTGTTCACTTATATAAAAATGAGATAAAATGTAAGTCGCTCTGGATAAGGGTGTCTGCCAAATGTAAAATGTTTTTAACATTACAAATAAGGTTTGCCTCTTCCAATGGTTTTTAGTCTGTTTTTGATGTGTGAATCTGATGTACATCCTGATCAAACAAAAAGAATTTAGAACGTTCCAGATTTTAAATTTAACCACAACACGAAGCAGGGTTCATAGCGCTTTTATTTAGAAAAACGATACGCAAAATGAAGCAATGACGTGGCCGATGTAATGCGAGGCCTCGTTTGTTGCTGATCACGTGATTTTGCTCAATATGACACAAGCTCCGAAGCGGGGCTTCATCGGACACGCCCCTTTTTACTCGGTACACGCTTCGAAGCCTAGCTTCAGATGTCCCATCACTAGGTCCCACCAGTCATCGCTGTGCATTCCTTGAGCCTAGAGGAGTGAGCGTGTGAGCTACGTCGTTTGCTACTGTTCGCCAGGTTACGGTTTCTGCGCCTACAGCGCTTAATTTGTGATTGCTCTTCGCTGCGTGCATCTGGCTTTACTCTCTTGCTTTTGAGTGTTATTGTGACGAGAAGAACTCCCCTGTTGGGTTGAGGAAAGGGGAGTATGGTGGAAGAAAAAGATTTAGGAAGTCTTGGTTGACATTGAACCACTGTCTGACCTGGACGGCATGGTGAAAACTCACATTGTCCCACTCAATGACATAGACAGGATGCCCTGTGTTTATGATCCTGCTGCTCACGCCCCAACACAATATCTTGAAGATCACTCAGAAATACCAAGAGATGTTGGGTGTTGTATGGCCCCAATGTGGCATGATGGTGGAGAACCCCATGATTGCTGATGGCAGCACATAGCGTGACGTTGCCAATGGCACGTTGGCCAATCACGTTCCTGCCTCTCCTCCTCCTTTTAGCAAGATTGAACCCAGCTTCATCCACATAAATATATTCATGTGGGCATATAATATATCTGAGAAATCCAATTGAAACATTTTCTATGAAAAAATTCATAAAGCTTTGTAAGTGGTACAGAAAATGGACTTGTGCTGTGGAGTAGACTGCAGTATTGAACACCTATCTGTACATACTGGAATCTTTGCTCCTTGACCCCTTCTGAGTTGCGGTTAAAGGGTTGGTACTCTGTTCAGTTGCTTCATCCGCATTCTGTTGCGTTTAGGTCACAATCAATGGTGAAAAGGCTGATACTCTTGATGCCTTCACAGTTGACATGGTCATCAATGATTTTCTGCTGTATTTCACATAGTGTGATTGCATTGTTCTGATGGACCATGTCAGCAATGAGGGTCTCTTGGTGTGGGTTCAACATAGACGTCCTCCCCTGATATGGCAGTCTTGTGATTCTACAAAAGAACATGCCATTACAAACTATTACATGCAGCACTAAACCTACAAATGTTTTAGGAAATTCATGTAATTAAACACATTTTTACAGATCTGTATTGAGTCATACTGTAAATATATCCGAAATGAATGAAGCAATGACCTGTTTACGTCAGCAGCAACCTCATTGGACGTTGCAGCACTGAATCAGGGTGGGACACTCCGTGTCCAAGAAAAAAAGATAGCTGAAGAAGAACCCCGAGGGAGAAAAGAAAAACAAACAGAATAATATGCATAAAAACTCAATGCGTGCACAAAACTGAGAGAAAGGGAGAAAATACTAACTGCAAACACAAAAGACGCGGAGTACTCAACATGTAAAAAAGAAACAAAATACCAATAAACAACAAAAGACAACAGGGGAAGTAATTGGCTGGCTGGCGAATGCCGCAAAAAACAACAGACCCTTCCTGAAATACAAGCAGAACTGAGGAATAATAGCAGGCGAAAACTTGAGGGAGGCCATAAAATGTAAATGTAAAATGATTATGGGAGCTCCGCCTGGAACTGGCTTGGGGGTGCCGTCAAAATATTCTGATTATTCTGCCCCTGCTTGTGTGTGTGTGGCTACTAGCTCGGCAGATAGACAACAGTTTCTCAAGAAAAGCCGGATGCCGAAGTTCTCTTCAAAAGCTTTACTCAAGACTCACTGTAAAACTATAAAGCAGACATACAAAATATATCTTAGTTACCTTCGTTTCCTTAGTACAATTGTGTAACACTGTACATTAATGGGAACCGAACTGTTAGCTTAAAGGCTAACGTCTATGGAAAAATCCATATATATGCTAGCGGTTAGCATTTACAGTTAACTGAAGGAATATATAACTTATTTTCGTTCCTTAACCAAGGTTTACATCAGACGTAATCTCAGTATAAAGTTATACAACAACTAAACACAATAATACTCACAGGCAAATGTTTTCCTGGTCATATAATGCAGAGAAAGAACTGTGACTGTTTCGTTCCTTCATACAACCCGAACTAACTACGGGAACACTGAAGGCTCAAATGAATGTTACTGCAACAAGTTCTGACCACTAGAGGTCCCCAATGTTTCCTTATGTTAATAACAGAACATCACACTCCTCGCCTGTTATAATGCTTTATAACACTATTCCCCTTTGATGAGTAAAATAACCTCGGAGACAGGCCTAGAATAAACCTTCTGATTACCCTGTCTGACTACCCTTATATCCACTTTGCGGACTTTGGAGTCTTTGCTGGGAATGGCGTTCACCACCACTCCAACAGGCCACTCGTTCCTCTTGACTTGAGTGTCTTTTAGGAGCACAACATCCCCTTCTGACAGGTTTGGCTTGTCCACATGCCACTTTCGTCTTGGCTGAAGTGATGTCAGATACTCTTGACGCCAGCGTTTCCAGAATGCATCAGCCAAAGCCTGGACCTGTTTCCACTGCTTGCTGTAGAGATCTTTGAGGTTGTACTCTCCTGGTGGTGGCGACACTGGATCAATCTTTTGTGTCAAGAGCATTGCAGGTGACAGAACAGTGGGCATATCTGGATCGGAAGAGACGGGAACCAGAGGTCTGGCATTCATGATGGCCATAACTTCAGACATGAGAGTCACCAGAACCTCATGAGTCAGGTGAAGTGTTTTTGTCTTAAGCAGCAGGGCATCTAGAATTCTACGAGCGACACCTATCATCCGCTCCCACACTCCACCCATGTGTGAGGAGTGAGGAGGGTTGAATGTCCATGTGCTGCCTCGGTCTTGAAGATAAGTTGTTAGTTTGGGGTCTTCAGAGTTTATTTTAAGCTCCTTGCATGCCCCAACGAAATTTGTTCCTCGGTCAGAACGGAAGAGATGAACAGGACCACGGACAGCTGTGAATCTTCTCAGTGCACTTACAAAGCTTGAGGATGACAGAGACTCAAGCACTTCAATGTGCACAGCTCTTGAAACAAGGCAGGTGAAGATGACCGCCCAACGTTTATTCTCTGCGATGCCACCCCGAGTTCGTCTTGCACTGATGATCCAGGGGCCAAATACGTCGACACCCACATTTGTGAATGGAGGACCTGGATTGAGTCGTTCAGCAGGTAGGTTTGACATATTCTGTTCTTCCATTCTTCCTCTTAACTTGTTACAAATCACACATTTACGTATGATGTTTGACACCAGTCTTTTGCCTCCAATGAGCCACAGACCAGCAGAACGGACAGCACCTTCTGTAAGATGCCTGCCTTGATGTGCGACCTGTTCATGGTAATGCCTTACCAATAAGGTAGCTATGTGGTGCTTCTTGGGGACAATGATCGGGTGTTTCTCTTCCCAGGGTATGTCAGCCAAAGAGATGCGCCCTCCGAGTCTCAGCAGACCATCTGCATCCACAACGGGGTTCAGCTTCCTCAGAGGACTGGACTTGGGAAGGACATCACCTCTGGAAACATGTTTAAACTCTTCTGCAAATGCATCATGTTGAGCATTTCTTATAATTATTAGTTTTGCTTGTGTCAGTGCATCCGTCTTGCTATCTAAACATTTTAGACAGGACCTCACCTTGTGTATGAGCTTGGCTAAAGCCCTACTGAGTGTCTTCCAACTGGAGAAGCGCTCAAATCGGTGTGACCCCAACCCACCTTCAGAGACCTTGACTGTGAAAGCTGTAACCTGCTGTGGGCGTATATCTTTGTCTGCATCAGGGTCAATAAGATCAAATGCCTCTGGTTGTGAGTAGGTGTCTCTGGACAGGAAAGCTGGGCCTTTAAGCCAGCTGGTGTCCTTCAACACAGCCGCTGGCACTGAGCGGGTCCCATGGTCTGCAGGGTTGTGTTCTGTGCTGACAAACTGCCACTGTTCAGGGCTTGTGGACCTCCTGATGCGGGCAACTCTGTTGGCTACGTATACATAAAATCTTCTGCTTGTGTTGTGGATGTAGCCTAAAACAATCCGACTGTCTGTGTAGAATGTGATCTTGTGGATGTCTATGTCCAGCTCATCAATGATCAACTCTGCCATTTCAGTGGCCAAGACAGCAGCACAAAGTTCCAATCGAGGAATGGTATGTGGAGGATGCGGGGCCAGTTTTGACTTGCCCATGAGAAATCCAACGTGACTGTTTCCCTCTGTGTCTGTTGCTTTGAGGTAGGCCACTGCTGATATGGCCATAGTGGATGCATCAGAGAAGACACAAATCTCCCTATATTTTGCTGAGCACAGAGAGATGGGCACATAGGTTCTATGTATCTGAAGCTGTTCAAGCTCGCAAAGTGAGTCAGTCCACAGTTTCCACTGTTCTTCCTTTAACGCTGGTAGAGGATCATCCCATTCAGCATTTTCGGTGGACAGCTCTCTAACCAAAGCTTTCCCTTGAATAGTTACGGGTGACACATATCCCAGGGGATCATAAAGTCCGTTGACAGTAGACAAGATTCCCCTTCTAGTGAATGGCTTCTGTTCTCTAGATACGCGAAAGGTGAAAGTGTCAGACTGCAGGTTCCAGGTAAGTCCTAGACTCCGTTGTAGTGGCAAGGGGTCTACAGTTAACTCCAAATCCACTAGGTTT
This sequence comes from Brachyhypopomus gauderio, assembly GCF_052324685.1. Taxonomy (NCBI): domain Eukaryota; kingdom Metazoa; phylum Chordata; class Actinopteri; order Gymnotiformes; family Hypopomidae; genus Brachyhypopomus; species Brachyhypopomus gauderio. The sequence goes on from NC_135216.1 coordinate 32,994,132, forward strand.
TTGGCTCTCTCTTCAGGGGGAAATGCGTCCATCACAACACGGCTGTTGGATGCTATTTTGTGTAATTTGATGCTTGACTCTGCTAGCATTACTTTTGTACTTTTCAGGACCGAGATGGCTTCACCTTCACTGGGGAATGAGGAAAGCCCATCATCGACATAGAAGTTCCTCATGATAAATTGCTTAGCTTCAGCACCATGTTCTTTCTCCCCAAACAAGGCTGCTTTCCTCAGGCCATATATGGCTACCGCAGGGGATGGAGAATTTCCAAAGACATGCACTTTCATGCGGTACTCGATTATCTGCTTGTTTGGGTCATTCTCTTTAAACCACAAAAATCTCAGAAAATCTCGATCTTCTTCTTTGACAATGAAACAATAAAACATCTGTTGTATATCCGCTGTCACGGCTATGGGCTCTTTGCGAAAGCGCATGAGGACTCCCAGCAAGGTATTGTTCATGTCAGGCCCCCGGAGAAGAACATCGTTGAGGGAAAGGCCTTCGTACTTGGCGCTGGAGTCAAACACCACGCGGATCTGGTCTTTTTTCTGTGGGTGATAAACACCAAAGATCGGCAAGTACCAGCGTTCTTGTTGTGATGTCAGTGCTGGAGCGGGTTCTGCTTGGCCTGCATCGAACATTGCTTGCATGAATTTGAAGAAGTGTTCCTTCATGCCTTGTTTCTTTTCCAGCATGCGGCGCAGGGACATGAGACGATTGTTGGCATGTTGTATGTTGTTGGGTAGACGCGGTCTGTTTGGTTTAAAGGGCAGGGGTGCTACCCAACAGTTCGCTTCATCCATGTAAACGTCTCTGTCCATGAGGTCGAGGAAAAGCGCATCTTCAATAGACGTGCCAAGCTTGTCATCATGCTGTGTTTTTTGAAACACATTCCAGCCCAAGCTCTCTACCTTCTCTTTTACAACTAGACTACTAGTGCATGGGCTGAGAAAGGAGTGGCGTCCGCTGGCGAGTACACTGGTTTTGAACGCACTGACACTATTTGTTCTGTGAGTTCTTCCTAGACACACGTCTCCGATGATCACCCATCCAAGGTCTAGCCGCTGGGCGAACGGAGCACTATGAGGGCCATTACACTGTTCTCGTACCTTGTGTGCCTGGATCACGTCCCTTCCAAGAAGAAGCAGAATAGACGCATCTGGATCTACGGCTGGAATTTTGTCCACTAGATGCTCCAGATGAGGATGATGATTGGCTACTTCTGGCGATGGTATTTCAGACCTGTCTTCTGGCAGCATGTCGCACTCAATCAAGACAGGCAGCGGGATTTGTGTGTTGCCATCTAGCGATTCCACAATGAAGTTGCTGGCACGTCGTCCTGTAGTCTTGAATGACCCTGAGCATGTTTTCAGAGTGTATGCTGATCCTTCTCCTTTAATGTCGAAGTGCTCAAAGAACTCTGTTCTGCCCAGTGACTTGTTGCTCTGTTCATCAAGAACCGCATAGATCTTTATAGCTTTGTCTCTCTGCCTTGCCGGATACACAAGCACAAGACAGATTTTGGAGCATGACCTTGAGGTGTTAACACTGCCACATACTTTTGTGCATCTGGGATTTACTGATAGGGTGGCTTCCCCTTCCTGTGACTGCTCCCCGCCATGGTCTGTACTAATTTGTCGTGCCTCAGCCTTCCATGGGGCAGGTCCTGGATGCAGTGCTGAGAGATGTCTATCACTGTTACACTCTTTACACTGCACGAGTTTGACACAGTCCTTGGCCATGTGGGTAGTTGATGCACAGCACCTGAAACAGATGTGTTTTTCCTTCAGATATGCTTTCCTTTCATCCAATGTTTTGTTTCTGAAGCCGCGGCACTTTCTCAGAGGATGTGGCTTATTATGTAAGGGGCACTGCTTGTCGGGACTATCATCAGGTTGGGTTGTCACAGCATCGCCCCTGTCGTTGTTGCTAGCTGAGACTTCAGTCCTTCTCACAACCACTGACGTTCTCATCTGGTTACTGGTTAAGCTACACTTTTCTGTTTTGGCCGCGCACCATGATCCTGTTATGCTGGCGAAGCTAGGGTCATTGCGTGTTTTTGCTTGTTCACAGATGAAGTTTACGAAGACTGAGAATGGTGGGTAAGGAACCCTGTGTAGTTCTTTGTAGCGTGATCCTACAGTGATCCACTTTTCTTGAAGGGTGTGTGGGAGTTTCTGGACTATGGGACTGACCCCACGGGAGGTGTTGAGGTATGAGAGGCCAGGTAAGTGCCCATCCACTTTAGCTGCTTCGAGCTCCATGAGAATGTCTCCAAGTTCCCTTAGTTTATGATTATCCTTGACTGAGATTTTAGGGAAATCTTCAACCTTTTTGAGGAGGGCGTCCTCAATCACCTCTGGTGAGCCATAAACATCTTCCAGTCTCTGCCATAACATCCTTTGGCCTGAAGATGGATCATGAATGTGTACTGCTCTGATTCTTTTAGCCTGCTCACATGATGATGGCCCAAGCCATTTGCACAGCAAATCAAGTTGCTCTCTAGCAGAGAGCTTTAGATCTTCAGTGGAGCTGAGAAAAGACGCTTTCCAGGCCCAGTAGTTCTCTGGCTTATCATCAAACTTCAGCAGGCCTGAACTCATCAATTCACGTCGCATCAAGTACTTCCCTAGGTCAGCTGTTGCCGTTGGACCGGATGGGCTAGCATTGTACATGGGGAAATAATGTGTTTGATATGGCTGGGAAGGTTTGTATTCATTGCTGGTATGGTTAATATTGTGGTTTAATTCCCTTTTGATGTATGGTTTATTTTGTGCAGTGCTAGTATGCTGTTGTGAAGTCCAGGTGGCTTGTTCCTGGGACAAGTGATGTGGAGCTAACTCAACAAACTCATGGTCACTGACCTCACTTGATGGCATATCACCTTGATTCCTGCAGCTCTGAACACCATTGTCCATGATAGGCTGGCGCACTGGTGAAAGTGAGGTTATAGGTGGCTTCGCATCAAGGAGTGATGTTGTGAATAAGTTTAATGAATCAGCTGTTACACTCTGGTAGGACTGGAGACCTGGCTGTTGAACGGACATCTGTGCTGCAGCGTTTTCACCATATGGTTCGGCTGGGTTTTGAGGCAGAATTATTTTTCTTTGTCGAGGTAGGCTCATTCGATCATAATCTTCAGCAGCTGCCTCTAGTATTTCAGCTTCTGCCTGAGCGGCTGCGGCCGCCTTTTCCATTCTCAATTCATGCAAATTAGCTTGAATGATAGCTTGCTGCTTTAACATCTCTGCCTCCTGTTTGGCGAAGGCCAGTTCTGCACGCGTAGCTTCAGCTTTAGCTCGTGCTTTCAAGGCAAGGGAGCTAGCTACAGACAGTTTGCTGGTTCGTGAGCAGCTGGATACTTGTGATCGCGTTTCCAGATCCTCAAAATCCACATCTTCTTTGTTCTGTGTCATGATAATAGCTTGTGTCTGTTTTCTAATCATAGGTTGGAGGAGCGTTGACCGTTGGAAGAGTTGCCTTTTTACTATTCTGCCCCTGCTTGTGTGTGTGTGGCTACTAGCTCGGCAGATAGACAACAGTTTCTCAAGAAAAGCCGGATGCCGAAGTTCTCTTCAAAAGCTTTACTCAAGACTCACTGTAAAACTATAAAGCAGACATACAAAATATATCTTAGTTACCTTCGTTTCCTTAGTACAATTGTGTAACACTGTACATTAATGGGAACCGAACTGTTAGCTTAAAGGCTAACGTCTATGGAAAAATCCATATATATGCTAGCGGTTAGCATTTACAGTTAACTGAAGGAATATATAACTTATTTTCGTTCCTTAACCAAGGTTTACATCAGACGTAATCTCAGTATAAAGTTATACAACAACTAAACACAATAATACTCACAGGCAAATGTTTTCCTGGTCATATAATGCAGAGAAAGAACTGTGACTGTTTCGTTCCTTCATACAACCCGAACTAACTACGGGAACACTGAAGGCTCAAATGAATGTTACTGCAACAAGTTCTGACCACTAGAGGTCCCCAATGTTTCCTTATGTTAATAACAGAACATCACACTGATGTGAAATAAAAAACTATAGTTTTAAAAATTGAAGTTATTATACGCTTTAAAAATCATTAAAATTTATTTCATATGACCAGATCTCTCAAGTTTGGTGGGCGTGAGCTTTTTTTCAGGCGGGGGGGATTGGAATCTGTCGCGATGGTTAGTGTAGCGAATGTGTGTGTGTGTGTGTGTGTGTGTGTGTGTGTGTGTGTGTGTGGTTGGGGAGCGGGCTGGCTAAAGTCTACGAAGCAACAGCGCGATCTATATTCTAATTGGTTCAACCTGTTATAATATACAACCGATGGATTGGCTGAATATGCTGCGGTGTGCGGCGATTAGATTATTTAAAAAAATTAATTAATAATAATAATATTCAAGCGTGAGAAATTCCATGTGTGGCGTGAGAGCGTGTGAAATCGCTAAATATGCGTGAGTCTCACGCTCAAAGCGTGCATATGACCTGCATATGACCAAGGTCAGCACGTGATTACGCAGGTTTCCCACTGACTGTAAGTCACATTTATCTGCTCTCTGTCTTAATAATCACTTTTTTGTGTTATGTTGGCCGGGAGATGGTTGCAGAGAGTATGTTTTCAGGGTTGCCAACGCTCACGCATTGAGCATGAGACACACGCATTTGACCGTTTTCACACGCTCTCACGGCACACTTCCGAAAAAAAAAAAAATTTCAGATAAAAATTTATTTATCTGATCCATATCTATGATTCAATGAGTTACTAGTTCGCTCTGGCGCCAACCACCCGCGATCGATAGATTGCGATATAACACTTAATTTGTGTCAAAAATGAAGACACGCAAAGAGACGGCTAGAATTGAAACTTCGCTGGGCGAGCGCGCGGGACGCGCGTGCGGTGCCTGAAACACGCAATTCGTGTTTCTGTTTTCTCTGCGCCCGTTTGTGCTCAGGTTTCTTGGTTTTGCTCATTTTGTTTGACCTGCTCGATGTAACCTCATCTTTGCATTCTCAAATAAAAGACAGTAATCTCATTCCGTAATTGCGGACAATTTAATTACAATATACATTACACATATCTACTTCTACTCACAGAGAATATACAGGTTTTCCGCTGAGGACGAGAAAAAAGGTTGAGAAACACTGATCTATTAAGTCATGTTGCATCTTAACCAGCCCTATTGCGAAGATCTGGTTCTGATCCAATTTGAACAGGTTTGAAAGGTTTAAACAATGCAACACAATCAACCAGTTTAATGAGCCCAGTTCTCACGATTGTATCTATCATGTAAACGGAAAGACAAAACCACACGCATACCTTTATGACTGTTTCAGCGAAGCAAAAGTTGAATGCCCGACCCGCAGTCAGCCGGTCGCGTCGGAACTCACCGGGACGCCTCGAGCTCAGTTTGAAAGGCAGCGGCTCGTGCTCCACTGCGCGTCACGCACCGTGGGAAAGGCGCCGTTACATACCGAGAATGTAACGGGAGTCGCGTGCGTTAAGATAATATGCTGCCCCAAACATGAGAAGAAAAAACACGACATAACCATAACCTACACTAAAATATTGTGGCATTGGGTGGAAGAGAGAGGTCGCAGACAAGTCCATTCTTTAAAGAATGACAGGCTTTATTCTTGTCTCAGGAAGGAATTGTCTCAGGAAAGACAGGCTGTCGGGGTGCCCTGAATTCCAGGTCCACTGGGGACCGCAGTTCACGTTTTTGCGAATTTGGCACTGAACTGTCACACGTTTGGCTAATTGGAGGTGGTGGGGTCTCAGGCGGACAGGCTGGGCATCACCCGTGTGAATCGAGTGGCTTGCAAGCCACCCTTCTCGAATAATCACACTCACTCACAGCAAATAGTCCCCTGTAGCGATCTAGAAGTTCACGGAGTAACTTACCTTGTGATGTAGATAAACCCGTGCTACTTCTAAGCCACGACTCATGGACTGGGTCCCCCGGCAATTGAACTGGCACGACATAATTCACAGGGCCCGGAGAAACGGCGCATGAACGTGAGGCCGCGTCGCTCCCGCAGCAAAAATCAACCTTGTGGCCGTTCAACGACAACACCACACTAATGTACATAACCATACTACCCTAATGTAAGGCAAATATAGTCATTAAAAAAAGAGAAACTCCAAATGTAACCAATATTTCTCTCCATTGCTAAATGCTCCGTTTATGGCCTAATGATAAAATTCTACACCTGACATCAGAGGTTAAGAATCACACAAAGCATGTTAGCTTAATGCAATCATGTTCATGTCAGCCGGTCTCCACGGGGATTTAGTGCTATGGACATTAGCATTTGTAGGTTTAGTATTCAGATGTATGAACTCATGGCAGTCATGGCCTGGTGGTTAGGGAACTGGTCTTGTGACCGGAGGGTCGTGGGTTCGATTCCCAGACTTGAGGCCATGTCTGAGGTGCCCTTGAGCAAGGCAAACCAAACCCCAACTGCTCCCCGGGTGCCGTGCTAGGGCTGCCCACCGCTCTGGGCACGTGTGATCCACAGCCCCCTAGTAATCACTAGTGTGTGTTCTAACTGCACAGATGGGTAAAAAGCGGAGGACAAATTCACAATTGTAAAAATCACAATTGACAAAATATGGCACATCTTCATCTTTGCAGATCAGGAGAAATGTATTTCCCACCAGTTCCACGGGGTGGCGCAAGCACCTCGTTTCTGCAGAGTTCAGCATGAACGCTCAAACACACACAGCGATGTGGCTAAAGCCACAGGATACACCACTGCTCCCTTCAAGTGCTTTCACCGCTACTATTAATCATGTCCCTTCAAACTCCTCAACACCAACAATAAACACACCGCGTTAGCTGAACTGTTAACAGTGCGCTAGTCTGTAACTGCAGCAGGACTGACGTCCATGACACTTCTTGAAACGACAGGATGTTGGCATGAGTTGTGTGCCTCGTTCTCTGCGCCACTAGCGCAACTTTTAATTCCCAAAGCTGTAAATGTCAGCCGTACAAGACAAAGATGGTGGTTAGTACCTTTATCGGGCTGAATGACATATTTCCTTTCACTACGATTGTTCATTTGGTTCCGGATAAAAATAACCGCACCGCCTCCCTTGCGTTGATGGACCACATATACGCACATGAAGATCACGCTCCACCCAACACTTACTGCAGGGTGTGAAAACAAGTTTGACATAAGACTTTTTCCCGATAGGTCTAGTTCTGGGAAACTAGGGTTTAAGACTAGAAGAGGGAGCGGGTCATGTTCTTAGTTTTGAACTGAAAAAGTGCAACAGTCTCGCTGTTGAAGAGGAACTTGTTGTCTCGTCTGCAGTTTGGACCTGTGGCTCGTACTGCGAGAATTACTCGCCGTGTTCGTGGTGTTAAGTGTGTTTGTGTGTGTGTATATGTGTGTGTGGCGGGGGAAGGGGGGGTGGTCATATTTTAAGCTGACTTCTGTCATAGCCAATGGCGATGAGAGAAATATTACTAACCAATCTGTTTTACGGGGAAATGAAGAAACCCGAGGATGTACGAAGTTGACCGAAAGATCTAGCAGATACTAACCAAGCCTCTTGTGTCCCACGCAACTGGGCACAGGGCGAGGAAGCGACATTTTAAAGCGAAGTCCTCCGTTTTGCGACAAATAAAAGGTGCGCTTTTGCTTGGTCCAGACCTGCACCATGGGCGGATTGCGTGTGATCCTGGGTCTCATGCTGGTGTTTACTGTGAACACCAATGCAGTCGTCAGGTAAAACTTTCGTTTCCTGATTTAGACAGTTTAAACTGCGTTGACTTCAGATGCTAATTTCTAACAGGCGTATTATATATTTTTTGTCTTGTATTATAAGATCAAAACAGATTAAAAGTTTGCATTGCCTTAAATCTGCCTAAATAGCAGCCATGCAGCATTGTGTAAATAAACTGTGTTGCACAAACATTCATTACAATGACTCCGTTTAGCAACATTACACACTGACATGTTTAAATAAGTGGTGGACGTGTGATCCTCGTCTCAGGATCCCCCTGCACAAGATGCGCACTCTCCGCCGGACACTGGCCGATAACGGCCTGAGCGTCGACGAGCTGAAGTCAATGGCAGAAAACGCCGGAGATCTTTCATGGGACGTCAACTACGGGACTAAAGTAACAACAGTCCCCCCCACGACTACTGCCCCGAGACCGACTCAACCTTCTCCCGTGGAGAAACTCACAAACTTCATGGATGTAAGTAAGACCTCCTGGAGTAAGGAAGTCGTATAAGTCTTCCGTGCGCGGTGTGCAGCCGTAACGGGTGTGTGTGTGTGTGTTGTCAGGCCCAGTACTTCGGCGTGATCAGTATTGGCACGCCCCCGCAGGAGTTCACCGTGCTTTTCGACACCGGCTCCTCTAACCTGTGGGTGCCCTCGTCTCGCTGCTCCTTCTTCGATCTGGCCTGCTGTGAGTAAAACATGGACATCACTTGGACTCATTGGGAGCCTTAAGGTTTTCTCTCTGTCCTCGTCCCAAATAGCGTCGAATTACACAGTTCTTACATTATTAGGTTGGCAGAAGAATATAATCTATAAATCTATCCTTTATTACTAGAAACCGAGTGCACTGGTGTGAGGTAAATACGGTTTTTATGAAAGTATTTCTAGTGATGTGTGACAAAGTCACGCACAAGACTTTCATGAAGTAATAAAATAATTGCTAAGTGGAAGTATATCATGTCGTAACAGAATGTGAAATATGCTCATGGTTTCTTACTGAGTCCTTTGTTCTTAGCCCATGCACTCACATTCTCTCTCTCTCTCTCTCTCTCTCTCTCTCTCTCTCTCTCTCTCTCTCTCTCTCTCTCTCTCTCTCTCTCTCTCTCTCTCTCTCTCTCTCTCTCTCTCTCTCTCTCTCTCAGGGTTACACCACCGTTACAACTCCAAGAAGTCCAGTACGTATGTGCACAATGGCACCAAGTTTTCCATCCGGTACGGTAGGGGCAGTCTGACGGGCTTCATCAGTCAGGACACGGTCAACGTGAGTCTCCTCAAGCCCTAATCACACTCTACACACAGCATGAGCAACTGGACCACAACACCCGGGATACATCTCAGTGACACTGTGTGTATTTGTTTGTAGCTGGCTGGTCTGAATGTCCTAGACCAGCAGTTTGCCGAGGCAGTGACGCAGCCTGGGATCGTGTTTGTGGTGGCGCGCTTCGATGGCGTGCTGGGCATGGCCTACCCTGCCATCTCCGTGGACGCGGTGCGGCCCGTGTTCGATTCGGCCATGGCTGCCAAGCTCTTACCTCGAAACATCTTCTCCTTCTACATCAACAGGTGCGCTCCAAACGCCACCACACGAGCGGTTGTGTGGACGTCTGGCTCTACGCAGCGTGCGCAGGGTACTGCGTCTCAGAGCAGTCGGGTTTTCTGTGATGTGTTGACACTGTGATGTATGTGGACTTGTGCACAAATATGTGGAGTGTGGAGTAAACATAAATGAGGTAAAAAATGAGGCAGTGTAAATGAGGTAGTGTAAATGAGGTAGTGTAAATGATGATGTGTAAATGAGGTAGGCTTCAAATGTCCTGGTTTTTATTTCAAGGGAGCCCTTGGAATCTAGATGTAAATATTTAAATAGTGGATATTTCATTGACCATTTCACTTTTACTATTTCAAGTGTTCATTCCAGATTCAGTCACATAACGTCTTTAACATCATGAAAGTTTCTCCCAGATTGATATCTGACCCTTTCTAATATCTGAAACATTATTTGCCAATGCTTGTTGTATGTGGATACTCCAGTCTGACCAGGCAGTGTGATCATATGTCATGCATATCTCATGCTTCCTCTAATGAGTCCTGTAATGCATCCCGAATGAAAAACACTGTGTCTCAAGCATGTGACTTGATCTCGTGTGTGTATGTGTGTGTGTGTGTGTGTGTGTGAGAGAGAGATAGTGAAGGATTCATATTGTACTTCTTCCAGTGTACCATAAATGCTACCATTTAGCATTTGCTTCTAGACTGCTTACTGATTACATTTCTAGGTTAAATAGTAGAAAAATGTGCAGCCCCATCATTTTCATCAGTAGCTGGATTCAAAAAGTACATCAGAGTTTGTTTAAATCCCCCATATGAAGAGCGTAGGAGTTTAGACATCAACCTTTATTCTCCACGTGAACTGTTGCCCTGGTGTGTGTGTGTGTGTGTGTGTGTGTGTGTGTGTGTAGGAACCCTAAAGCGGAGATTGGGGGTGAGCTGATGCTAGGTGGATTTGACCAGCAGTACTTCGATGGAGACCTTCACTATGTTAACGTCACCCGCAAGGCCTACTGGCAGGTCCAGATGGATGAGTACGTGATCATCTCACTGCAGTCAGCCATCAAAACGCCACTTCACCATGGAGTCGTGAACTCAACACCATCATGGGTCATGCTATCTAATTTACTAAAGTAAAGAGAAGTGAAATGGGGAAAGTCGAACCCAAATGTGTGGTGATGTAACTCCTCACGCACCACTTCTCTCTCCCGAACACATGACCGCAGCAACACGTGGTGTTTTTATGGCTGCACGGGGAGCCTGGCCTGCATGTTGTGAAATGTTTCAGCCCGTGTTCAGATGGTAATGACTCGATGTGCTGACCCGTCTGCAGAGTTCAGGTGGGCAGCACCTTGACGCTCTGCAAGGGAGGTTGCCAGGCAATTGTTGACACGGGAACGTCCCTCATCACGGGTCCTCTTCAGGAGATACGGGCACTGCACAGAACCATTGGGGCCATCCCGCTGCTGATGGGGGAGGTGAGGAAGAGTCAGAAAAATGGCCTCATTTAGTCTGCACACTCACACGAGTGCACTTCCTGTAGGAAACTCGGGTCCCTATTGGCTGTTCTGATTGTTGAATTATATACCGATCAAGAACTTGCACTTACAAGCGCAAAGACTGTAAAACTGTAAAAGCCACAAGCTACCAAGCGAGTGTTAGTGGATATTATATTATTATGGATATTATTTTTCATAATTACCTTCATTTCCCCTTTCTGTAGTACTGGATTGACTGCAAGAAAATTCCTTCTCTCCCTGTGGTTTCGTTCTCTCTGGGAGGGAAAGCGTTCAACCTGACGGGAGAAGACTACGTTGTGAAGGTGACGCACATCTCCTGAACTACAGGACAGAATGAGGCAGCTGCACTCTTGTCCTCCCAGCATGCATTGCTCAGATGGAATTTTGACACAGTAGCAATATTGTGGCTGCATGAGAGGAGGTGGAAGTGAAACAACACTCACCCTCTCTCTCTCTCTCCCTCTCTCCCTCTCTCTCTCTCTCTCTCTCTCTCCCTCCCTCCCTCCAGTCGACCCAGTTGGGTTACAGCATATGTCTGTCTGGCTTCATGGCGATGGACATTCCGCCACCTGCTGGTCCCCTCTGGATCCTGGGGGACGTCTTCATCGGGCGCTACTACACCGTCTTCGACAGGGACGAGGACCGTGTAGGGTTCGCTCCTGCCAAGTGAGCTGGGGAAAGCAGGGAGAACACTCCAGAAGCCCAACATGCAACACTGGTCTTCCTGTCCTTTGCTTCCTTATACGTGTATTTAAAACTGGATAGATGTAAACTGCTCTATAACCGCTCTGTGGCCATTTTGTCAGTGGCCAACTATTGTCATACTAGAAACTGTCCAATCAAAATAAATCACAGAGGTGGAGACAGTGGTGAGTGGGGGGAGGGGTGAAGGCCTCGAGACCAAAGCTAGAATCAAGGATTCCGCAGCCTTTCGGGAATATGTTTTTTAAAGTGTGAATTCTTTCACTTAGAAGCATTTTTTATTTTTTTATGAAGCATTTTGTTTAACATTTGGAAATGGTATAACAAGGAACGTCACTGCTCTGCCGTTTAATGAAAATTTGATTGATTGTGGTTTTGAATCCAGACAGATTAAATATTTTCTTACTTGTGGATCTTTATCGTTACAGCCATGTTTGAATACTGGGAACATTATTTGCATTGTAATGGCTTTCAGGTCAAACCTAAATAAATGTTTTGAAATTGTGCTTTTGAATTTTTTTTTTATCGTGTTACTGATTCCCAGGCCAACAGACCTCCGAGGATAAATAAATAACCTACAACCAAGGAGCAGGTTTGTCAGTGTGAACCGTGACAAAGCCCCCCGACCTGCTGTGCTTCAGCCTCTGGTGATGAGTCATTCATGACCAGTAATAACTGGTGCAAATGTGGGCTGCTTATCAGAATAGCACAGAGGGTCTAAGAGACCTGACTGGGATTAGTTCAAGAACCAGTTAATCTAGTTGAAAAGGGCTAATAGTGCCAATTCATCTGTCGTGGATTTATTGTTATTTTTGGCCTACACTGCAGCGTTCACAATAAATCATCCCTGGTAGCTGGTAGTTGATCTGGTACGCTGGACATCTTGTACTAACACATTTTAAAGATTTGAACCCCAGAAAACCACAAAATTCATATGAACACACCTGTTTATTTGTTCCAGTTCTGTTGCACAGTGGCATACAATATATAGAACTCTCTCTCCCTCACTCTCTCTCTCTCCCTCTCCCTCCCTCTCTCTCTCTCACACTCTCTCTCTCCCCCTCACACTCTCTCTCCCTCAATATATATATATATATATATATATATATACACACACGCAACAATACACAATATATAGAACTCTCTCTCCCTCACTCTCTCTCCCTCAATATATATATTATATATATATATATATACACACACGCAACAATACACAATATATAGAACTCTCTTTCCCTCACACTCTCTCTCTCAATATATATATATATATATATATATATATATATATATATATATACACATATACACACACACGCACACAAATATGTTTGTTTTCTCATTCATTCGAGATAAAAACTTGCAAAACCACCACATGCAAAACACAACGGAGCTCCAGAGGTCAGAGGTCTACTTTTGGATTTGAGTTCACACTGTTTTCAAGTTCTTTTTAATAAGAACCGAGTGTCACACAGGTGCACAGGGGCAGTCGGGATGCATAAGACAAATAAAAATTGGCTTTCAGTCCAAAGTCACAATGACAAAGAGCTGCGACGTCAGCAAAACACGTCACAGGACGCCGAACATAACTGAGCACAAGTATAAGGTATTGTTTTGTACACTTGGTCTTCTACATGTTTCTGTATTGGTCTGTGTGTCACGCTGCCATTTCACCATCCTGTGAGGACATGAAGACCACATTCTGTTCTCATCAAGTGTTTCTGATTGGTCAGGAAACTGTGCAATATCTGAGGACTGCAGGAGATGAACACCTGTGAACCTCAAACACTATGGACTACAGTCAGCAGACAAACGAAACAGACTCACTCACACCACCCGACATCTACAGTCAGCAGACACACAGATCAAATACCCCCCCCCCCCCCCCCCCCCCCCCCCAACTACAGCTCACCCACCCACCACTGAGCTGAGCCCTTAAATCACTGCAACCAATCAGGATCAGTTTAAGGCTTCCAGACATGCAGAATTGTTCCTTCTCAAACCCTTTTGCTGTTTAATAATCACACTCTAATGCCAGCACCTCTTTGAACAGAAAGCTCCTACCTTTAGACCTTTAGAGTTGTGCTGGCTAGGTACTGACTACCTAAACATGTAGCTTGGCTCTCCTTCAAGCCAAATGTGTAACCATAACCATGCATAAAGGTTGAACAAGATGACTGTACTTAAACTCAACCTACTCCTAACAGAAACAAACAACTGTTTAGATGTATTTTTTCTATGACTCTTTACACTGACAAAAGTCTCTAGAGAAACAGACATTTAGATACCAGATATATATATTATATATTTTTTTCACCTTACACTCCATCTCGAGAGGCAGAACCAGTGTTTAATAGAAACAGGCATCTTTATCCACAAAGACTTGGACTTTTAGATAACTTTTTTATTTTTTCTGCATTCATTAACATCTCCAAATGTTCATTCGATTTAGGAATTTTAAATGTCATAAATAGCCCCCCCAACAGCACCCACACAGCCTAGTCAGAAAGGCAATGAGATTCTAGACTCCAGGATGAGGAGATTAACACCACATAGTAACAACAGGATCCTTAGTCAAGAATCCAAATTGATTGTTTTATTAAACATCAGATATTTTTGGTACTCACTAATCAAACCAAACCTAATATTTTAGTCCTGCAAAATCATTTTGCATGTGTCACCAAAGCTTTGTAGCATAAACTTCACTCATACATGGAATAGTATATCTTAGTGACGTCTGTAATGATGCCAGCTGTGCTACATCACAGGGTCCTGCGTTCTACAATCAGTACCATTCTGTTCCCTCCAAAACAGGAGGATGCCATTTTGTAGCTGTTAGCAATCTGAAATGGCGCCTCTCTGCTACATTTATTCAGTGTAGAGAGTAAAGCTATGTAAAATAAACAGACCTCCACCTGAGGGGTCAGGCAGCTTAGAACAATTTCTGGAAAAAAAAAAAGTGAAATAAAAAGACAAAAGACTGCAAACACTGAGATAGCAGCATTGTGAAGGTCCCAGGGTGCAGGGCTGGGTGCGAGAAGCTCGGGGACGATGGCTCGCTCTGCCATCTAACGGCTGTAAGGCTGTAGGAGGTGGGGGAGGCAGACAGGTGGGAATTAAAACACCAGTAAGAGCAGGATGTGGACTGGGTGTGTTCCAGCACCTGTTGGGGTGAAGCAGGCCTGACACACACACACACACACACACACTCACAGGGGCACAGAGTGTCTCTCTGGCTATCGGTGGTTTATGAACAGACACGTTTGTGTAGAAAAATGGTACTGAAGGACTTGTGTGTGTTTGTGTGTGTGCATTACGCAGTCCGCAGCAGAGTCTCTGGGTCTGAAAGAGCACAGTAGAGTGTGTATCCGAGTTCATCGATTTCCTGCGGCGTCAGCTCACAGAACAGGTTGACCTTCTGATTGAGCGCGCAGGGTAGCCTCCCAGCCTCTAGGTGTCCCACCAGCACCCTGAGCAGCTGGGTGAAACGATCCGCCAGCGCCTCCTGGGTCCAGCTGGCCTGGCTCTCGCTGAGCAGCAGGATGGCGTTGGTGAGCTGGCTGGAGTTCAGGCAGCTCAGAGAGGGGTTCAGTTTGCAGACGGCCTTGGCCACCTTCAGGCAGACGCCGCGGCAGCCCCCGTCGTCCTGGTCCAACGTGCGCAGCCTGGCCGTCTCCGCCACGCGGAAGCTCTGACGCCACAGGTTCTGGTGGCGCTCGGCCGCCAGCCGGTGGGGTTTGGCGATCAGAGACACGCCGTCCTCCATCACCAGCAGTGGGAGGACGTCCACGTGCAGCCGGCGGTCCGTCTCGTACTGCACCTCCAGCGTCAGCGTCTCCGAGGGCACCACGGGACGGATGACGTAGTCCAGGACGCTACCGATCGCCGGCCAGTTGATGGAGCCGGCCACGAGCTTCTCAAACACCTCCAGAACGCTTTTGGGCGAGAGGTAGCCGCCCACCATGCAGCGGTCCCAGTAGCTGCTGCCACGTGGGAAGTACTCCAGATTCTCTCGACGGACGAGCCAGAATCCAGGGATGTTCATGATGGTGTCCTCGCCAGGAACGGACGACCATAGGTTCTTCTCCAAGACCAGAGGAACCATGAGCTGAGCGTGATCTGCAGTTACCACCTGCACAAGATAGGGGGCGCAAGGGAGCAAACTGAAGGAAACCATGGAGCGGGACTGTGATGGTCACAGTGGTTAATCTGGAATGTTGGATCGTGTTGGATTTTAAAAATGTCAATTCATTTTGAGTGAGATTTATTGATTTAAATCAATATTTTAAGAACCTTGATATTGACATAAAGGGTCAACAGAATAAAACATTACTATTCATCAGTATTATTATTATTCCTCTTCTTGATGATAAAACAACTCCGTTATTACTCTGATGATGATGATGAAGAACTCACCTGCAGGTCGTCGTACAGGCTGCCACTGAGGAACATCTCTCTGAGGGGCATGTCAGGCAGTTTGGCGTGGAGGAAGACACGCAGCTCGGCGCAGATGTCCAGGGCGGCGCGGCGGGCCAGGGCCTGCTCCTCCGCGGGGATGACCACCCGCTCCTGGAAGAACACCCACAGGTGCTCCTGCAGGGACAGCCGCAAACGCGCCCTCTGCAGGTCAACCTTGGCAGAACCAGCAGCACGACCCGGAGTCCGCCGCAGGCCGTCTGGGGACGCAGCGCACACACACACACACACACACACACACACGTTTGAGAGAACGATACAATCTCAACGACAGCAAGCATGTGTTCTCTAAAGGGCCTGGCTGAAATCAACCATTACATGATAACCAAAGCCTTTATTAGCTGCACACATGAACACGCAGACTTAAGTGTTAATACCAGTCAAACAAACAGGTCTGTGAAACCCAGTGTAACTTGTATCAGTTAGAGTTGAATGGGCGACTGCACTGTGATACCTGAACTCAGTAGCTATAGAGATTAAAATGACGGACCAAGCAAAAAAGAAAACTATTACAATGGTGTTAGAATGGGCAAACGCCACAGGAAGCAAATGAAGCAGAGTTCTGTCTGTGAGCCATCTCCTAGGAATCCAGACAGTAAAATATTAAACAGGATTAAAGATTCACATTTCAAAGCACTCCAAAAGCCACCACCAACGTACAATCATCAATCTGAAATAGCAGCGCCTCTCCCCCTGTGACGCAAAACCCACAAGGATTCACACAGGACACAAGCACAGGCAACAGAATTATACACTTTAGCGGCACTGTATATGGGAGGAGTACAGTTTAACTGCAACAGATTATTAGAAGAACCAACACTAAGTAAACTTCCACTGGTTTAACATTTATTCCTGTAAATTTGGGGATTCACAGCACAGCCTTCAAAGACACTTGAGAACAGTCTAAATCTTTACAAGCAGAACAAAAAGGGGGACGGAGGTTGGAAACTCTGCCCACAAAATCTGGATCTGTTCTAGAACTCCCGTCATGTTCATGTGGATCTGTTCTAGAACTCTCGTCATGTTCATGTGGATCTGTTCTAGAACTCCCGTCATGTTCATGTGGATCTGTTCTAGAACTCTCGTCATGTTCATGTGGATCTGTTCTAGAACTCCTGTCCCCTCTTCCTTACGCGGACTGCAGATCCAGGCGTGTCACTGGGCAGGGCTCGAGATCGTGGAGGTGTGGTCCAGCCGAGAGGGCACATACCTGGCTGCGAGAAGTTGGAGGAGGTGGGCAGAGTTTGGAGCGAGCGGCTAAGATTCTGCTTCATGTCTCGGTTCAGCGTCCGCGGTGAGGACCCCAGCCAGCTGGGCTCCTCCCAGCTCCTCTTGCCTGATTGGGTGGCTTTGGTTGGGCTGGAAGGAGCACTGAGCGCTCGGTCATACATCTGAGAGATGAGACAGCAACAGGAACACAGTGAGAGGAGGAGTGTAACAGTGACACAGAGACCCCAACAAGCACAGCCATCTTACAGAATGATAATCAGCTGACACAGACAGACAGACAGGCAGGCCGCCAGACAGACAGACAGACCGAGAGACAGACAGACCGGCCGCCAGACAGACAAACAACAGGAGCAGTACTTGTACACCACAAAAATCATTAAAAATCATATTACTCATTATGCTAAATGTCATTTGATCCACCTGAAGTGTCATGGAAATCAAATTGCGTGTGTCTGTGTGTGAGAGTGTGAGTGTGTGTGTACCCTCACCCTCTTCACTGCCAGCGTGGCGATGCCCAGCATGGCGGCTCCCCCGACCCCCAGCACCAGCTTGGCGTTGGACAGCATGAAGTCGATGGCTGAGCCCAGGCCGTTGTCCTCCTTCTTCCCTTTGCGGTCCCCACTCACTCCTGCCATGTTCTCCGCAGCACCCTGGAGGTTGGGGAGACAGTGGAGCTGAACCTGACCCTAGGCTCGTTACTACACTGAAGAAACAAGCACGATCCATCACACCCTGCAGGGAACTCCTCAAGAGGACGGACCTCACTAATGTACACACCTCCATCATCATTAGGAGGTGTCTAAGAGCAACTTTGCACGCATACCTGCTACTGTTCAGAGCCCTGGTGGTGTTGGGCCTCCACCCCCTGCTGGAGTGGGCTAGACTAGCCCACCCAGGCGGCTGGTGAGGAAGAACTGGCCCCTCTTCAGTGCGTCCTCCTTCTCCCCCGGGGCGCTGAGCGCTTGGCACCGTCTGAACTCCTGGCTCACGACGCGCTGGTAGTAGTTGCGGTCGGTGTACTGCAGGTGGCGCCCTGCACGGAGCAGTGCTCTGTACAGCTCCAGCACGGCGCTGCGAGACCAGCCGCCCATCAGGGACAATTCACACTGGGCCAAGATACACCTGGGCCCGCACACACACACACACACACACACACACACACACACACACACACACACACACACACACACACAATAAATCACTGGATCCTACTGCTAATCTTTAATCCACAGATGATGGACCTATAGATCTTCAATTTTAAATAGGTCTGTTTTTATCATGCATCCAAAGAAACTGGTTAAAATAACAGCGTTAGAAGCTCTTACATTCAAAGATTTCACTGACATGCATAATAAAAAAAACGTTCAAAAACGTGTTTGAAAGGATTCAGATTTCAACACCTATAAACCATGCTGCAGGGACATTATAACCCTACCAGCTGGAAAACTTGTCAACCATATGACGATAGACTGAACCAGCTTTATTTATCAGTGGCTACGATGAACCACCATACCTCGAGGTCATATTCTATTACCAACTATCTTTTATACATTTAGTTTGCACCACAAACCAGTGTACCAGATGAAATAAACAACTAATAAAATGAACTGCTAGATAGCAAGCCTAGGCTATACGATTTAAGTTCAGGCATGTCTGTTTAAAGCAAGTAAATTAGTTAACCATATTCATGCTCTCTAAACACAGAAGACCTACTAGTAAACCCAGTAGACCTACTAGAAGACCCAGAAGACCTACTAGAAGACCCAGAAGACCTACTAGAAGACCCAGAAGACCTACTAGAAGACCCAGAAGACCTACTAGTTGACCTAAAAGACCCATTATTAAACCCAGAAGATCTACTAGTGGATCTAATCGACCCATTATTAAACCCAGAAGATCTACCAAGACCTAAAAGACCCATTATTAAACCCAGAAGACCTACTAAGACCTACAAGATCCATTATTTAACCCAGAAGATCTACCAAGACTTCTCGCGTCCGGCCGCAGTGTCTTCACATCATTCAACCTTAAACACTACTGTTAACTGGCAGCTAGTTTAGTTTCCTACTATGATGGAGTAAGGATAAACAAGGCGGTTCAGGTGTCCTGGTGTTGAGGACATTAGTGTGGCCTGTGCTGGACACCAGACCCCAACACAGAACTACGACCAGCGACATTAGTCAGGACTGCCTCGACACTCATGGACAGATACATGCATCTTTAGTTTGTTAAAGAAACCTGAACCTAAAACAAACTAAACCTGTGTAAAGCCAGTGCGGAAGTCTTGCGCTTTTAGTAATGGTTAGTGAGACTCACGTTTGATTATATTGACTTTGTCCTTTAAAACGCAGCAGCAACCTTAGCTCCGGCGCGTTACACAACACCCCGGAAGAGGAACTTCAGCTCACCTTCTGGTCAAAGATAATTATTTCCGGGGCTTAACAATAAAAGTATAGTCTGTTTAAAGTCTAAATGATTAGAATATAAACTGTATATTTCAATGTAGTAATAATCTAAATGCAATACATCTTAAATGTAAAAGTATTTTTTTATCTTAATACATATATAGATATTTTTAAAAATATATAAAAGTCACCCTTTAAGAGCTCTCTGTATAGTTAGTGCAATCTACTAAACATCTGCGATATTAATAAAACCTTGTACCATTTTTAGAAATTAATTAAGTAAAGTTTCAAGAAGTTACAGTCCATGCTCTTGTTCCACCAATTACTCAAAAAATAATTCTACTTGGCTTACATGTTCTAAATATCAAAGCCTGGTGGCTGCAATAAACTCTCTCTCTCTTTCTTTCTGTAGCTGACTGCACCAGAGAGTGAGACTACACATCCATTTTACAAAAAGACAGAAGATGAAACAGAGCAGAAAAAGTGCTCTGAATCTTGGAACTATCATAGTGATGCCAAGCTCCATGGCATAAGATCACGAGTGACCACGTGTACATGCAGAGACAGCAGACCAACAGCCTTACATACACTCACATGATGTGAACAGTTACAGGGTTGCCAACTGAGACACACGCATTTGACCGTTTTCACACGCTCTCACGCCACAATTCCGATTTCTCACGCCGAAAAAAATCTAATTTATTTACCTCTGATCCATATCAGATTCAATGAGTTACTAGTTCGCTCTGGCGCCAACCACTGGCAATCGATCGATCGCTATATAACACTTAATTTGTGTCCATTTTACACCCCGCCCGGTAACAATTTACGTTCGCCACGTTCCAGGTTCAAATCTCACTCCGAGTGATCTTCAAAAGTTGACAATCCTGCAGTTACCGTACCAGCCCAGCAACTTCTGGCCTCTCACAGCTGATACATCTGACTCGAATAATGACACTTAAGTGAATTTTACCTGATTACAGAGTGCACAAGTAAGGGAAAATAGCCCTGTCCCATTAAACTGTTAGGCCAGAACTGGTTCAGCAGATTAGTTGATCCAGATATATCGAGACTCTTCTTCATACCAAACCACTTCAAAGTATTATAGGCTGTTGTACTAAAAATGAAAGACACGATACACTGGGTTCTGAGATTGTCATTCGAATCACTTGTTAGAATACAGTGGCTGTATAATCGGATTCCTTGGTACTTTATTTCTACAACTGAACCACAAATAATAATGAACTAACCATCCCTGAATAAACGCCAGGGTGACATCAGAAGTGTTCCTGAACCACGCGTACGTGCTCCATTAGACGTTCCATTACAGATTTATGACCGCTTCTCTCATGCTTCTGAGATAAGGAACCATAGCATCTACCGTCAAAGTATCTACAAGTGGATCTTACTTTGCTCTGGAGTTTCAGATTTTTCAGTGAAGACGAATGCTTGTGTGATAACTTAGCCAGAGATACAGTTAGCCTGTTTGGAGACAGGAAATTGAATTCTTTAATTGGAGTCACTGGGTCTGTATTACCGCTCTGCTTTTGTCACGGGGAGCAAACGTCTTCTCTTGAGTTTTCTTCACCACACGTTCCTGTGAGTCCCTTCAGAGCTGAGGTGAGTGGAAATTTATACAAACTGAACCTGTCTTTATATGGCACCAGTAGTATTTGGAAAGATTCCTCACAACCCTCAGTTCAATATTATGACTGCACTGCAGGGTTATACTACAGATGCAGACACTTGAGTCTGGTGTGGTGTAACAGATTTATTATGATTCACTGAATGTTATAGGACAGTGGTTTTGCCTTCTTTGGATGTAATAATGTAAGTTATTGTATATATGACATAAGAAACAAACTATTCACATGCATATTTATATATACATATATTTATTTTCCTTTTTACCACACATAGGATTCAATGTCTAAAAGCAAAATGTGATTTATGTAATGTGAGACATATGTAGTGTGTGATATATGTAGTGTGACATGTATTGTGTGACATATGTAGTGTATGTAGTGTGTAATGTGTGTACAGTGTGAGATATGTAATGTGTGGTGTGTGAGAGATGTGTAGTGTGTAATGTATGTAGTGGATGACATATTTAATGTGTAGTGTGCAATGTGTGTAGTGTGTGAAGGCTTATTGTGGTCTTTTTAAACTTTATAGTTAATTAAAGTAGCAGAAATGTGTTAACTGATCGATTTGGTAGGTAATATTTTTATGCTTTTCAACAATATCTATATATTTGTGTGTTGGACACTGTTTTTATCTATACATTGTCTCAGAAATGTGTGTTGGACAGTGTTTTTTTTCTATACATTGTCTCAGAAATGTGTGTTGGACAGTGTTTTTTTTTTTTTTTCTATACATTGTCTCAGAAATGTCTAGACCCCATACTGATGGTGAAAAAATTAAAGAACAATAGCTAAGGTCACTCCATTAGCATCACAATTTCAGGTCAATGTGCGTTTGAATGAGCAAATATACCAAGAAACCAGTAAAGAGGATGAGAGAACTGTGGGAAGTGTAGGCATGTCTGTACAGACAAAACTGCGTTAGAACACTTGGGTCAGGCAGCACAAGCAAATTTCCATGCCAACTTGTATCACAAATACAACAATTACAGTGTTTTCCTCATTGCTGTAGCAACGTGGTGGGGAGTGGGGGACGCTGTTCATTTGGAAGCTCTTGAGCACGTGTGTGTGGTCACACTCACCATACTGTTCTGGAGTCCCATTTTGCCAATTCTAGGTGCATTCCTTTGCTCACAGGACGCCTTGTGTTGGTGACCTGTGGTAACCTCTGGAGACAATGATGAACATATTGAATTACAACCTAAACAGTAATGATGCAGCAGATCTCGTGCAACCTGAGAACACAGAGTGGCTGTGATCATTCAAATGTGGTTCATGATTCACCCATATTTATCATCACCAAGAATTAAGAGTTCAGTGAATTACTATTATAATCAGTTTTAGCCCATGACTGCTGGTCTTATAACACACTGACCATTTTTTTTTGTATTAGTACATAGGGTATGATGGGTGAGTATTATAAGCGTATTATTTGCTGTGGTGTCTGGCATGATGGTCTTTTTATGTGTTCTTTTCAGTTTTGTAAGTATGTATTTTTGTACTGAAAGAAAGATGCACAATATGAAACTGCAGTTCCTTTTTTCTGTTGTTGTTATGAAAAAAATAAAGCTTTGTTGGCCGTGGTCTCACATGTTACGGTTTGGTTCCCTTCTCCTCAGAATGGCACTACTTTACCCTGTTCCACAGCTGGACACCACCATGAAGGAAGTAAGCCGGGTGCTTCAGCTCATCCTGAGCCCCGAGGATTATGGCCACTACAGGAGCGCCCTCTCCCAGCAGACTGAGGTACTTCAGGAGGTCCATGAGCAGCTGGCATCCAGAGCCTCGCTCCACGAGAACTGGGTGACCGAGCAGTTCAAACAGCGCCTGCTCTCCTGTCGGGACCCCCTGCCCACGTCCACAGCCATCCCCTCCGTCCTCCCCTCGTCCAAGGCCAATGGGGAGGGGACACAGCTGGAGAGGGCTACAGCGCTGCTGTGGGCCGTGGCTCATCTGTACAGTGAACCGTGGCTCGTCGAGGGCGATGTACCAACAGAGCGCACGCAGCAGTCTGAGGTCTTCTCTGCCAGTCGTCTGCCAGGAAAAGAGCAGGATCAGATAAAGGTGAGCCTGCCATATACAGCATCTCTAGAATATTCTGTGATTTCCCAGAGCATTGGTACCATGCCTATCTAGTAGTTAGTCTGACTAACTTAATATACTACTAATCAACTGCATCAATTGTGTTAAATATTGAAATTACATCTGGTGACTTGACTAGGACTTGAAGTTTAAAACTTGGGACTTGACTCGAGACTTGATTGTGAAGACTTGAGACTTACTTGTTACTTGCAACTTAGTGACTTGTTCACATGTTTGGTAATATCTAACAACTAATGTGAAGTAACAAATTTGCTCTGCAGGTAAAAATTTCACTATGTCCCATCCATGTTAGCTTCATGTAAGAGACTTTGAGTTTGCATACTTCCTCAGCCTGGACTTTCTTTTTTCCTCAGGTGTATCCAGACAGCCTCCATGCCATTGTCATTTGTAAAGGAGGTATAGTCCCCATTCAAATCTTACAAAGCCCAGGATCAGGAACCACTGCCTCCCCGTTGCCCCTTTGCGACATCTACACCCAGTTAGCTCAGGCAACGTGCCCGCAGCCTGCTTCAGCTGCGCAGGACTCGCACCTAGTCTGCGCACTATCTGCCCTCCATCGCCATGCTTGGTATACGGTCAGGAAGGAGATACTGGAGACTGGTGGTGAAGCGGCAGAATCCCTGGGTCTGATGGAGAGTGCCATTCTGGCACTGTCACTAGAAGACTGTGCAGCTCCAGCTGACCTGGCAGACACCCTCAACACTGTCCGTCTGGGCGGTCTGAGCAGCCGGGGCCTGAGGTACTATGACAAGGTACGTCCGCTCCGGTGCACTCGATAGCTAGCGAGAAACGTTATTCAATGTGGTTCAAGCTAAATTCCTTTTACTTATCAAAGAAAGGGTGTCTCTTTTTTTTGCTAATTTGTTAAGTACTTCCAAGTAGGACCTTGCATTTTGAGGCATGGAGGAATACTTAAAATGTATCAATTTCAATATTCTGTGCAATTTCTCAATGCACTAGAGTAACAATAAATTGCGGATCCTAATACAGGTCTTAACCAAACTAATTGCCCTTGGAGGAATTTAAAAGTAATTAAATGTAATTAGTAAATATTATTATTTCTGTTAATTATGACCTAAAACCTCTGTATGGTTTAAACCTAGAAAATGATCCATTAAGTTCACAAACATGCACAGGATGAAGAAACTACAACTATAATTTTTTTTCTCCACAGGTACTGAACATTGTGGTTTTCAAAGACTGTGTAGCAGGTATGGTGTTTGAACACAGTGCTGTGGATGGCATGGTTGCTGGCCTTGTGGTTGAAAGTGTATGGAAGCTCTCGGAGTCTCAAAATATAGAGCATATGCGGGCTCAGGTCTTGGCAAATAGGTCAGAAGGAACCTCCTTACGTCCTCTTCAATTCCCACTGCAAAGTAATAGCACACCAAGTCGTCATCTCGAAAGCCTTCCACAATCAAGCAATCCTATGGTGACCTTTGAGGTTTCATCTTATCCTGATGCTTTCACCACTCTAAGGGCTCACAGAGGTTTATATGATGCTTGGATTAATTTCGCTTTGCAGCTCTCTCTGACACAAACCCTTGGCGAAGCAGCTGCCGGCCACATCATGGTGACTCCCACACACATGCGGCATTACAAACATGGTCGCTGTGATCCAACTTACTCTGTCACAGTGCGGTCTCGCCAACTGGTTGCTGCACTGGCTTCCTGCACTGGGCCAGACAACAATCCTCATTTCACCATGGAAATCTTCCAACAGTTCCACTTGGCAATTTTAGAGCACAAAAATCTCATCAAAGCCACAAAAAGTGGCCACGGGGTAGGGCCTCATTTAGCTGTCCTGCGCAGTAGTATGTCTCAACACAACCCACTGAAGAAATTTCTAGATCTTTTTGGATGCCCCTCCATCTACCTCACGGGGTCAGATCTGATGGAAGGCGTGGAATGTGCTGTGGGCAATGTATATGCTACTGACCAGCTGGCTGTCACTTACCTGGGCAAGAAGGACAAAGTTCGTCTGATACTGAATGGGAAGGGAACCTTTGCAAGTGTTTTGGTAAAACTCAAACACTGTCTTGACCTAAACCTAAAGCTGGTGATGCTTCTTGCAGTAAGGTATGCAATTGCTGGGCAGATGGGTGCAATCGAGTGTCTCTTGCAAAGAAAAGAAGGACAAATAAATGCCAACAGAACAGAGGATTTCACCAAAGTTGCTGATCAGAAGGGATGGAAAGTCATGCATGACCAATCTTTAGATTCTGCTGCTACAGGAAAGCCAAATTTCACCTTAGTTATTCATGGAGGGGCAGGGGAAGAAATAATGCTGTGTCATAAGGTGATTGACATAATTGAGTTTGCCCTTCACACAGCCCTGACACTGGGAGCACAAGTGCTGTGCCAAGGGGGTAGCAGTCTGGACGCGGTGCAGCGGAGTGTGGCTGCTTTAGAAGACTGTTTCTTATTCAATGCAGGTAAAGGCTCAGTGTACAACCGAAATGGCCAGCATGAAATGGAAGCTACCATTGTGGATGGGCATCAAAAGAATTCTGGCTCGGTGGCTTGCCTGCGCAGCGTTAAGAACCCAGTCAACGCAGCTCGCCACGTCATGGAAAAGAGTTCCCACTCTTTACTGACAGGAGATGGTGCCGAGGACTTTCTGGAGAGTCTTTCTGAGAAAGAAAGACAAATGAAACCAGAGTACTTTCACACTGATGTCAGATGTAAGGAGCTGGCTAAGAAGCTAAGTGGCCATGAAAATAACCACCCCCAAACTGTAGGTGCAGTTGCTCTGGATTCTCGGGGCAAGCTAGCAGCGGCCACATCTACTGGGGGGATGACGGGCAAGTGGAAAGGTAGAGTTGGTGACACAGCAATTGTGGGGGCAGGAATATATGCTGATGACAAACTTGCGGTGACATGCTCAGGTGACGGTGATGCATTCTTACGCCAGACAGTTGCTCATAAGGTGGCTAGCCTCTACAAACTTAAAGGCTACAGTCTAAGACAGGCCTGTCAAGAAGTGATTTATGACAATCTAGAGGCAAAGTGTGCTGCAATCATTGCAGTTGACCATAAGGGGGAGGCTGTAATTGAAACCAATGCTGGAGTGATGTTTGTTGGTTCCATGGTCAATGGTCTTGCCCGAGCTGAAGTCTTCAGACCCATGGTGAACTGCGCATACGTGATTTGGGAAACTGATGAACTGGTTGCTCATTTGCATACTGAACCCTGGACCCCAGGATCCACAATTATCACTCGAAAGGCATTAAATGGACCGAACAGCATCTTTCACTTAAGTGTACCTGACTACGTAACCGTGTTACTGGGTGCACAAACAGTTGCCAACTTGCTCTGTGAGAAACTTGGTGTGCACCGCTGTGCCCTGGTGTTCATGCCCCAGCCAGACCAGCCTGCTCATGTTAAGATTTTGCCTCTTCATGGACTAGAACCCAACTGGGAGACACATCTTGCAAGGGAAGAGGAATTTCACATATATGATCCTGGTTACTGCAGTTCCAAGAGTGGCCCACGCTGTGAGGACGCTTGCTTAGAACATGTACAGGAAAAAGTCAGGGCTCAGCTCCCAACACCCAATGCTCCATCTTGCTATGATTTCCATGGAGATCCATGCCATGATGGCCTTTACTCACGCATCGTGAGAGGGGAGGAGCAACAGTGGCGTGTGTGGGAGGACAATGAACACGTAGCTTTTCTGACACCATTCCCTAATACTCCTGGCTTTACAGTTTTGGTGCCTCGAAAGCCACTAACAAGTGACATTTTCCGTCTAGACAGGAATGATTACACAGCCCTAATTTTGGCCACTTGGAAGGTGGCTCACCTTCTGCAAGAAGGGATGGGTGCTCGAGGAGTGGCTCTCGTATTTGAAGGGCTTGAAATCAACTATGCTCATGTTAAGTTGATTCCACTTGTTTCAAAGCCTGGTAAAATGACTCAGACAGTGCATTCTGAGTTCTGTCCAACCTATCCTGGATATGTGTCTTCTGTCAATGGTCCTCCAGCAAGTGAAGAAGCTCTCAAAGAGATCCACATCAAAATCATGTTGACCACTCCTCCTCGCACTTGGGAACACCCCCAAAGTCATTCCACATTAGCCATCAAAAGCCAGTGGTACCGCAATCTCTTTCAGATCCAAAACACTTTATTCCACAGCACAATTGAATACTTCAACAACAAATGCAAGTATGCATATGCTCTGACACCAATCACAACTGACTCAATTTCATCACCAATGGGCCTGGGGTCAGATTCTGAGCCTGTGCTTGTCAATGTGCTTGGCCAGGACATGTACTTGGCTGACTCTATGCAATTTGTGCTCGAATACTTCTTGCGATTCCAGGAAGGATTACCGGGGACATATTACATATCTCCCAGTTTCCGTGGAGAGGACCCCGATGCTACTCATCTAAACCAGTTCTATCACATTGAGTGTGAGCTGCTTGGTGATATGGATGCAGCTATTGCTATAGCAGAAAACTACTTATCCCACTTGACTCATGCAATGTTAAAGAGACACACCAAGATTATTCTGAGTGCAGCAGGAACACTGTCCCATGCCCAAGATCTACTGAAACAGTTGGAGAAAGGCCTTCCAAGAGTGACTCTGGACCAAGCCGTCCTAATGATGCCTTCTTCTGGCTGCCTGGAGTGGGTTCAGGAGGGGCAGCCACAGCTTGGAAGAAAGCTGACCCGTAAAGGAGAAAGAATCTTGATTGAAAAGTATGGTGGTGCTCTTTGGTTGATGGAAATGGATCACCTCGGGGTGCCTTTCTACCAGGCTTATGTTGAAGGTTCTGGCAGAAGCAAAGCAAAAGCAGCTGATCTCCTCTTGGGGTTGGGGGAGACAGTGGGCCTTGGAGAGCGACACCCCACCGCTGAGATGGTACAAGAGGCCCTTCAACACCATGCTATACCAGAGAAATCTTATAAATGGTACATTAACATGAGGCAAATCAGTCCCCTGCTTACAAGTGGGTGGGGTATGGGCACAGAGAGATATCTGTGTTGGCTCCTACAGCACAGTGATGTTAGAGACATGCAGATCATCCCCAGATTAAAGGCAAAGAAATACATGCCTTAAAACCATGATCCAAGAGAACTTAGCTATGATTTTATGAATAGCTTAGTTATGAAATTAAGAGATATTCAAACTTAACTGTGCTTTAAAATCTGATAATAACTACCAAACATTTAAGAAAATATAACGTTTTGTGGATTGTACTTTCAAACATTGTTTTATATTTTAAGTGTTAAGTCATTTTTTTCTTCCAAACACAAGGCATTTATTTACTAACATGATTCAGTACAGTAATCACATATACTTTAGCACAGAAACTACAATAATTGGAAAATATGGAAACATTCTTCATCATTAGGACTAAACATTACCTTTCTGAGAACATAGGGTTTGTATTTTGTAGTCCTCAAATTTACCTGTTTATGCTCCAAATAACAGGTTTCCCATGGAGGCAGGCATGTTTAAAACAGATTTAGTAAATAATCTTTGTAACCTCCAGGCCACTAGGTGTCTGATGTATGTATCATAATGTAGACGGATTATTGGAATAACAACTTGTTGCTCCTGTAGGTCATTCTGTAATAACACAATGCAGAATTCTTGTGAATAAACTGGGCTGGTTTACAGATGCATTCGCATATCTTTTGATATATTCCTCAAGCTGTTCCTCAGCTAATTTATTTGACTTGTTTTTATTCTGTGGCTTATGTAGAAATATCAATAAACAACGTTTAGTTTAACCATGTAACATATACATGTTGACCTCCTGCCTGTCCTCTGTCTCATTCTCTCTTTCTTCTGGGAGCTGTTTGAATGAACAAAGACTTTAAACAGATCATGACACAATAGGACATTTCAGGTATGGTGAGAAATGGGCAATCGAGTGAGCTACTCGAGTCGAAGTCGCACTTAAGTCGCCTACAAAAAGACTTCAGCCTTGAACTGAAACACGTCTCTGATGACTCTCGACTCGACTAGGACACATCCAAAATAACTCGTGAACAATAAAGGTTAGTCCATTATCCAGGTGCTGCATGCAAGTTATAGAAAAATACTGTCTTTGTGCGTTTATGTTGCCATTATTCCTTAATTTAGTTGCCGTGATTTGGGATATTCTCAACGGTATTGACAATAAGAGACAGAAAATGCACAATACGTGGAAGTGGCCATGGGTGACCCAGAACAATAGGAGCTACCAATTATTACCTACGGTAGTATATTCCCAAACAGTTATTTTCCATCTCCTATAAGCTTATCCTGGTATTGACTTGAGACTTGACTTAGATTACAGCCTAAAGATGACTTGATTTTTGCGACTTTTGAACATCTGTGTAACTGTCATTGGTAGTAACATTTCATCATTTTATCACAAGTGGCCAACAAAACACTAATCTGTGTCAGCTTCATGCACTGATGCAGAAGACGACTCAGGAAATTACATCTTCAGTCCCAACAAACAAAAGTTATTTATTGATAAATGTGTGAATACCCACATACAAATGCTGAGAATGTAGGAAATGCAAGTTATAGAAAAATACTGTCTTTGTGCGTTTATGTTGCCATTATTCCTTAATTTAGTTGCCGTGATTTGGGATATTCTCAACGGTATTGACAATAAGAGACAGAAAATGCACAATACGTGGAAGTGGCCATGGGTGACCCAGAACAATAGGAGCTACCAATTATTACCTACGGTAGTATATTCCCAAACAGTTATTTTCCATCTCCTATAAGCTTATCCTGGTATTGACTTGAGACTTGACTTAGATTACAGCCTAAAGATGACTTGATTTTTGCGACTTTTGAACATCTGTGTAACTGTCATTGGTAGTAACATTTCATCATTTTATCACAAGTGGCCAACAAAACACTAATCTGTGTCAGCTTCATGCACTGATGCAGAAGACGACTCAGGAAATTACATCTTCAGTCCCAACAAACAAAAGTTATTTATTGATAAATGTGTGAATACCCACATACAAATGCTGAGAATGTAGGAAAACGGAGGGAGAAAAGATAAAACTAAAACACTCCTCCACAACAATAAAACACACCTAACGCTAATAAACCTGACGAATAGACACAACTTTATGAACAAATCACATACACAAAATTTTACTGTGAACAGACACCAAACCGCCTCACGACCATTGTCATCTATGGCAGTGCCACATGCCAACCATAGGGGGCGCAGCGCGGCCACCGACAGTCATTTCAACACAGATTACTGTGATGTCTCAGGGTTGCCAACTCTCACGCATTTGACCGTTTTCACACGCTCTCACGCCACACTTCCGATATCTCACGCCGAAAAAAAATATCCAGTTTATTTACCTCAGATCCACATATATGATTCAATACGTTACTAGTTCGGTAGCTCTGGCGCCATCCACCGGCGATATAACACTGAATCTGTGTCCATTTTACGTTCGCCACACCCCGCCACCCCCCCCCCCCCCCCCCCCCCCCCCCCCCGCTCAACAAAATAGTGATGGGATTTTCGGCTCTATTTTGAGATGCGGCTCTAATGGCTCTTCTTACTGTGGAGAGCCGGCTCTTTTCGGCTCCCCATATATATTTTTTACATTATTAATTAATAGCTTAAACCTAATTTTATTACACTTTGTTTCATTATTGACATTATTAAGCACTTGTCATGAGTAAAAATGCTGCATAACAATGCTTTATAAATAAAATTTTTATTATAACCAATTATTAAATTATCACAAAATAGAACGCAATACAGCTTGGTCAATTGCCTGCCGTTTCCACAAAAAAAGTGGAGACTTTTTTTTCAGTGTTTTCCCACCACATTATTAACTGAAAGCTGCGTGTGATTGGTCAGATGTGTGGAGCACACGCTTGACATGCGGGCAGTGGAGACATTCTTTGCAGTGTTGTCCGAAACGATATGTGGTAGTATAAAGAAACACCCCTCAAAAACAGGGGAAGGAACATTTACCTGACGAAAATTAATGTTGCATTGTGTTCCAGGTTAAAAGTGCTAAAGTAGGCTAAAGTAGGCTACTTGAAAATGTAACTGTATTTTGTTTCACAACAAATAGATGTCTGACTGAATCGATGTGATAAAAAAGCGAATTATTTCGAATAATTTCGAGTATATGTATAAATATTTAAGTTTAAGGTGCTGGGAAATATTGAAAATGGCCTTTTTCAATATTGAAAATTGACGTACAAGTGCTTAAATTCCACCTTGTAAAGGTGTATGAAGCCGGCATACACGACTTTGTTCATTGCGCTGAAGAGGTGCACGACCTCGCTTCGCACGGGGGTCCTCGCGCAGGGGCGGGAGAAGCGGAGCCACCGCGATTGCGTCATTTTCGGCGCACGGACCCTCGCGCAGGTCGCGACTTG
Organism: Brachyhypopomus gauderio; assembly: GCF_052324685.1. Classification (NCBI taxonomy): domain Eukaryota; kingdom Metazoa; phylum Chordata; class Actinopteri; order Gymnotiformes; family Hypopomidae; genus Brachyhypopomus; species Brachyhypopomus gauderio. Next base: position 33,025,867 of record NC_135216.1, read on the forward strand.
CCAAGTATGCTCTACTAGTGATGGGCAAATGAAGCCTCTTGAAGCAATGAAGCTTTCCAACCCTTTGCTTTGCAAAAAGGTTCATTACTCGAGGCTTCATTCATCACTCACTAGTGACATCTGCTGGTGAAACTGTAACAGCCTCGTCATTCAGTTGGATCATACTTTCAACAATTTGTAAATGCAATACTGTCACAAAGTTTCCATCAAACTCATGTTTAGTAACAGGAGAATCAATTAAATCATACTTAATTGTCATGTTTTAATTATTAAAATGATTTGTAGCCAATCTAATCCTTGACCATTAGTGGTTGTGTTGGGTTTTCTTGTATGTCATGAACGTAGTTGACAATGAAGATATGTTGTACTTTACTATATTGGGAATTGAGTGGTTGTTGAGGCAGACTGAATATTTTGAGTTAGAAACTGATTAAAAAAAAAACAAAATGTGTTTTAAATAATTGCTTCTTGGGGGTTCTAGATCTGGTTTGGTAGTCATGGCCTGGTGGTTAGGGAAGGGAAGTGGTTATGGAACTGGTCTTGTAACCGGAGGGTCGTGGGTTCGATTCCCAGACCTGAGGCCATGACTGAGGCGCCCCTTAACCCTCAATTGTTCACTTATATAAAAATGAGATAAAATGTAAGTCGCTCTGGATAAGGGCGTCTGCCAAATGTAAAATGTTTTTAACATTACAAATAAGGTTTGCCTCTTCCAATGGTTTTTAGTCTGTTTTTGATGTGTGAATCTGATGTACATCCTGATCAAACAAAAAGAATTTAGAACGTTCCAGATTTTAAATTTAACCACCTTCTACAACACGAAGCAACAGGGTTCATAGCGCTTTTATTTTGAAAAACGATACGCAAAATGAAGCAATGACGTGGCCGATGTAATGCGAGGCCTCGTTTGTTGCTGATCACGTGATTTTGCTCAATCTAACACAAGCTCCGAAGCGGGGCTTCATCGGACACGCCCCTTTTTACTCGGTACACGCTTCGAAGCGTAGCTTCAGATGTCCCATCACTATGCTCTACCACTGGCAGAAACAGAGCAATACGCGCAAGGAGAGGGAGAGACAGCGAGGCACCGGAGGACAAATAAAAACGATGTTGGAAAAAAAAACTGTGGTACTTGCAGAGCACAAGCGCAATACTGAAGGAAAAAGCGGCTCCCAAATAGGATCCTAAAACGGCTCCCATTGTGGAGCCGGTTCCAATCGTTCACTTTAAAGAGCCGGCTCTTAGAGCCGGATCGTTCGCGAACGACACATCACTACAACAAAATACACTCGCCACCGGCTCCAGGTTAAAATCTCACTCCAAGCGAACGTCAAAAGTTGGCAACCCTGTGTCTTATTTGTGCAGACGAACTGAATGTCATGGCCGGTCAACTGCGGGCTCTCGTTAGCGCGAAGTGGTTAGCCGATGCAGTCAAAAATAACAGAGTAGGGCCGAGTTTACGAATTGTAGACGCGTCCTGGTACCTGCCCAAACTTCAGCGCTATGCGGCGGAAGAGTTCAAACGAAGCCACGTACCCGGAGCCTCGTTTTTCGACATCGATGAATGTTGCAATAAAGCATCTCCGTACGAACACACGCTGCCAAACGCGAGTGAGTTTGCGGACTACGTCGGGGATTTAGGGATTGGGAATAACACACACGTCGTTGTTTACGATGGCAGCGACTTCGGCTCCTTCTCCGCGCCTCGAGTGTGGTGGATGTTTCGGTTTTTTGGCCATAATTCAGTGTCGGTACTAAACGGTGGATTCAAGAATTGGCAACGGGAAAGTCATCCGGTCACGGATCAATACTGCAAACCCGAGCGCACCAACTTCAAAACTTCGATAAACGCCTCCTGGGTGAAAACGTACGAAGACGTGCTGGAAAACATTACAAGCAAAAAGTTTCAGCTCGTCGACGCCAGAGTTGAGGGGCGATTTCGTGGGACTGAACCAGAGCCACGGGAAGGTAACACATTTGTGTCAAAAATAGATATTAGATTAATTAGGTCTAATTGTATTTTAGGCAAAAGCCAGATTGGTTTTTAATTCAGTTAAACTGATGCATGAACCTCAGATGTGTAAGCAATACGCTTTATTTGTGTTGCCCCGTGTAACCACAGCGCAGTTCACTCAGTGAACCTCACAAAGGTGTCATGAGACTTATAAATTGAGTTATGGGTGTTGGGACCAAGCAAAACCTAAATTTGTGCAGTGCACGGGGACAACAGGACCCACATTTTATTTGCTGACCTCCACTAAAGTCTCCTTAATGGACTTTGCACCCGTGTGCAGTGTAACCTAGGGGCAGTTTCACAACTTTGATCAACACTGCTTACTGCATGAAGAGCAGTGGTAGTACTGAATTACTGCATGAAGAACAGTGGTAGTACTGCGTTACTGCATGAAGATCAGTGGTAGTACTGCATTACTGCATGAAGGTCAGTGGTAGTACTGCATTACTGCATGAAGGTCAGTGGTAGTACTGAATTACTGCATGAAGATCAGTGGTAGTACTGAATTACTGCATGAAGATCAGTGGTAGTACTGAATTACTGCATGAAGATCAGTGGTAGTACTGAATTACTGCATGAAGAGCAGTGGTAGTACTGAATTACTGCATGAAGAGCAGTGGTAGTACTGAATTACTGCATGAAGAGCAGTGGTAGTACTGAATCTTCCTGACTGATCACTTGTGTGCACGTCTGAGAGTAATTTAAGATAAACCTTTATAAAGATAAGATAAACCTTTATTGATCCCACGAATGGGAAATTCAGTTTCCCCAGGACCCCGGTGTAAAGCACCGAGTACCTAGAGTGGCCACACTTCAGGGTGCCGCCGTACAGATTAGGGAGAAACAGAGATAACATTGGGAGGAGACAAAAAAAATATGACCACAGATTATTCTCACAACAGGACAACAGTCTGTGTGCATGCAAAAAATCCCCATAGCACACACAGCATTGATAACACAGCCTATAATTATAGGCTGATATATATAATGATATATATAATATATAATGATTATATAATTACAGCCTGATAATTATAAACAAATGTGCACAAAGACATATGAAGTTCCTACCCAAAAAAATATCAAAATGCATCTGCTTCTCCTGTTCAGGCACAGAACCTGGCCATATCCCTGGCTCCGTTAACATACCGTTCCCCTCCTTCATGGACTCGTCTGGACTCGAACGGCCTGTCGAGGAACTGACTGAGATTTTCCATCAAGCAGGAGTCAACCTGCAGAAGCCCATCTGGGTCACCTGTGGCTCAGGTGTGACAGCCTGCCACATCGCCCTGGGCGCGTACCTGTGTGGACACAAAGACGTGTGCCTTTACGATGGGTCGTGGACTGAGTGGTTTGCCAAAGCTGCCCCTGAACACATCATCTCGGAGGGTAAAGGCAAACAGGTGTGAAGGGGTCAGTTTAAACCCAGCGGTTAGGAAGCGGCCCACGAGAGCTGTTACACAAGATTGTGTAAATTTATCAGTGTATATGGCTTTAACTTAAATTCCCTTATTGCCTTTGCCTGCTGTTTATAAGACTGTGAAGCTCAAGTTTAAGGCCTTGGGAGTGAACGGTTAGTAATGTGACTGGGGTTATATGCAGTAATCACTGTGACGTGGTTCTCAACTGGAAGAACGCTAAAGGATGAATTATGTTACTGATGGCCACTGAAGTTATGTAACATGACGGTTTACCACATGACAGCACTGTCTGGTTAATTCACACAGGTCTAACACACTTACTGTAATGTAGTCTTCATAGGCTGTTTGGTATTATGAACTTAATTATAGACTTCGTTTTTGCAAAAGGACTCTTGAATCATTTCTGCATTGATTGTATATCTGAAGATACACCTGAGTAGACTACAATGTTATTATTTTGCCCTTGTGACATTCAAAGTCTGTAATATTAAATGTTTAAAATCGTTTGATTATACTGTAACCTTTCTGTAACTTTTACAAAAAAATCAATAAAATTGTAAGAGCCATCTTCCAGAATGGTCATTTATGTTTACCTGTAAATGTATAGTGTTGTTCATCTGCAGTACAATAGTAGCGCTCGACTCCACACGCTGCGCGCGACCCTGTAACCAGGCTTTACTCTGCCACACTTTTAATGGCCGAATAAGGAAGACGATGTTAGTCGTCCACTGCGATGCCTGAGGGTCCTGAAGAAGGAAGCAGGTCCGCCTTGTGCCCGATTGGATTTTTCCACGACATAGTTGTTTACATTTTCTCCAATACAGGGATTTGGAGAAAATGGATCAGTTAACTAAACTGAATTCTCAAGCGCAGGACTGTAAAGACACGTGCTTCTTTTTTTTTCGGAAACTGACTGCCTATAAATTTGACTGTTGCCCAGGGCTCAAGTTTTGGATTCATGTGAGAGTGTGAGAGTTGTTGAGCGGGGGGGGGGGGGGGGGGGGGTGGGCATAGATAGATATGGATCAGAGGTAAATAAACTAGATTTTTTTTCTCACCGTGTGAAATCGTAAGTGTGGCGTGTGAAGACGGTCAAATGCGTGTGTCACACACTCAATGCGTGAGATTTGAGAGCCCTGCTGTTGCCGTTGTTTCGGAGTTGGAAAAGGTGAACATGTCAGATACGATAGTTGGCTACATTAATATATTATAAACTCTCTAGATTAACTAGTTAGATGTTCGTGCAGATGTTTTATGTATGCATGGCAATTGCAGCTTCCTTTTTATTTGCTGGTGATTTGTTCAATCAGACGAGCTCTCCGTATTTCTCACAACTAGGTGGTGGAAACAGGGCCTGTGTTACGGTGAATTCAGTTCCCTTTGTTCCCCCAAAACGGCAAGTGTAAGTTTTTAATGGGGGGGGGGGGGGGGAACCGGGACAGTCCCGGGAAAACCGGGACAGGTGGCAACCCTAGTTGGCACCCCTAAATTTTTTCCAGAAAATGAAGTATTTCTCCCAGAAAATTATTGCAATTATACATGTTTTGTTATACACATGTTTATTTCCCTTGTGTGTATTGGAACAACACAAAAAACAGGGAAAAAAAAGGCAAATTTGACAATTTCACACAAAACTCCAAACTCGTTAGCACAAACGAATGAGACCAGTTTGGAGTGATTTGGATGGGGGGGGTAGTGACATCACGCGTGTGAAAAATAAAACTACTGTAACTTTACAAAGCAAGTGATGGAAGCGTTAATTTTGACAGCACAAACGCGGTACATTCGACTGAGACTAGTTTGGAGTGATTTGGACATGGAGGGGGGGCTGCATGACGTCACATGTCAGAAAATGTATTTTTAAATTACTCAAAAGCCTTAATGGCACAAACGGGCACAAACCCGGCACAAATGAACTGCAGTGTTATTTCAGCATTTTGGGTTTGACGGGGGGCCAGCTTCACACAGGTCTGGGACGAAACCATTTTACAGTCCAGCTGCTGTGGAGAGGAATACTGCACTGGTGCCTGTAAGCCAGCACATTACTTGCGTTGGCAGCTAACCTATCGCTTCTTTAACTAGGACATTGTTGAGATATTGTTTCCAAGCACTTACAAACTACTAATTAATGCTGCAAACTGAATTTCTGTTAATGGTTGTAGTAGGTTTCTAATTACAAAAAAAGTGTCTTTGATCATGCATGCAATTATTTATATGCCCACAGGGAGGCCAATGAGTCATGTCTGGTATTGCTATTAGTAGGCTGTCGCAAGAACGCAAAGCCTGGAGGAAAGATCACGACATCCATGATGACTGAAGATGGGTAGGAGGCCATGTAAAACATCACACTGATTGGCTTGTTGTCTCTCTGTGGGACAGTGGTGACAGGTGGACAGTGGTGATTGAGGGACAGTAGTGGCTGACAGTAGTGACTGAGGGACTGTGATGACCGGGATTGTGGTGACTGACCGTGGTAACTGTGACAATGGTAACTGAGACAGTGGTGCCTGTCATATGACGTTTAGGGTAATTCACTTGGCATCTTGTATAGGTCATACTAAGGTTGAAAATCTCCTGGTTGACTTACACAGGTAAGTTTAAGCCTCCAATTTTCCACCCGAATGTGTATCCATCTGGCACAGTGTGTCTGTCCATCCTGGAGGAAGAGAAAGACTGGAGACCAGCCATCACCAAACAGGCATAAGAGTGCACACACACACTCACCATCAAACATGTACGAGAGAACACACACACTCACCATTAAACAGGGAACACACCATCAGACACACACTCATAATCTCTGTGTTCTGCCTCATCTGTTCCTCACACACAGAAAAATGCTCAGATATCAATCAGTTAAACAGCCTGAGCATAAACCCACACACACGTAGTGGCATGTGTTGATTGGAGAGGAGAGTGATGCACACCTGTCCCTCATTACCTGCACACCTTATTTTAGGTCACAGGTCCTGCAGGTCGGCGCTATGCACTCCTTGAGCCCAGATGAGTGAGTGTGTGAGCTGCGTTGTCTGCCTGCAGTCTTTCCGTTCGCCAAGTTACAGACTTTAGAGCATACTGCGCCTCCAGTTGTGATTGCCTTCACTACGAGCATCTGGCTATTATTGTCTACTTTTGAGTGTTACTGTTATTCCTGTGCAATGGACATTAAGGATTCTACGGCACCATACTCAGTGTCTGCCGTTCCGCCATATCCATTCTCCTCTGAACCCTGGCATCAACAAGGCATTTACGCCCACAGAACTGCAGCTCACTGGATATTTTCTCTTCTTCTGACCATCCATTCCATCTATCCATTTTTATCTGCTTATCCGGGTTCGGGTCGCGGGGGCAGTAGCCTAATCAAAGAGGCCCAGGTTTCCCTCTCCTCAGCCACCTCTTCTAGCTCTTCTGGGAGTATACTGAGGTGTTCCCAGGACAGCAGAGTGATATAATCTCTCCAATGTGACCTGGGTCTACCCCGGGGTTTCCTCCCAGTTGGTCATGCCCGGAGTGCCTCCCCAGGGAGACGCCCAGGTGGCATCCGTACCAGATGCCCGAACCACCTCAACTGGCTCCTCTCTATGTGAAGGAGCAGCGACTCTTCTCTGAGCCTCTCCTGGATGGCCGTGCTCCGTACCTTATTTCTAAGGGAGAGCCTGGATACCATGTGGAGAAAACTTATTTCAGCTGCTTGTATTCACGATCTCATTCTTTCGTTCACTGATAGAGCGAGGGCTATAGGTCCTGGCCCGATGATGCCAACAGGACCACATCATCCGCAAAATGAAGATGTGGGATGCTGACAGGGGCGGATCTAGAAAAATATTTATGGGGTGGCGAGAGGGGAGCAGGAATCTTTGAGGGGTGGCAACATAAGGCATAAGTATATATTCTGAATTTAAACAAAGTTTGATGAGAAATAGTATACTGTAATCAATTTCTGTAGTTTTCACAGCATTATTACTGTAAAATGATCAAATTCTTACTGTAGAACCTGTATACAGCATGTTACTGTAAATCTGCAAAGCATCATGGTCAAAATTCAGTGGCAGGTGAATTCTACAGTAAATATAATTTGCTGTGAATCATAATAGCCTACAGTAATTTTGAGTGGGATTTATTCAGCAATTTAAACAGAAATCCACTTTTGCTAATGGTAGGCAACATCCACACAGACAGAGGATAATGTCTTTATTTCCTTCATAGCTGATACATGTTGTGTAGTTCGCTGTATAACTATACATATAAACCCGCGATGAAAATTAACACGGGTTTATATTAACCCGCGTTGAAATCACTGTTTTTATTGTAGGCACGTACACCAGCAGCCAGTCTTCTAGTGCTAATGGTTAGATCAGCTAACGCTACTAGCCGAGCCTTTTTTAGCTCGCATCTTTCAGGTAATAAACAGTCAGTCTGTGTGGAGGTAGTAACTGGTACTAAGCGAGATAAATAGCATTGAAAACTTTGCTTTCATCAGTTTATTCCAGTATAGTGTAAATGAAGCCGGTGTTTATCAGCTCTCACTTCCACCACTCTAAGGTGCTCTGCTACATAATCCTACACTACACTGGGAGAGGGAAACGTTAGAGAGGCACCTTCCTTAGCTGCTAATGTGCGTTAAATTACCAAAACTTACACATCCATATCTATGGCCCCGTCCACACGACGCCGGAGGTTTTTTAAAAACGGAGGTTTTTGTCTCCCGTCCACACGAAAACGGCGTTTTCGGTCACCGAAAACGGAGGTTTTTGAAAACGCCTTCCAAGGTGGAGACTTTTGAAAACTCCTCGGCGTTTTCGTGTGGACGGGGAAAACGCATGTTTAGGAAAACGCTGACGTCACATAGGGATTCTGCGCATGTCTTTTTTTGTTTACATTCGCTCAGCTTGTTCAGCATGGACACGCAGCTGATACGCAGCCGTGAAACGCTGCAATTAACATGCCAGCCCAGTAGAGGGCGATCGTACTTCCCACAGAATGACATCAAAACACTTGAAGAATCAAATCAAATATACATGTCACAAAGCGCTTTACAGGATTTACAAAGTTAACAATGCTGTAGCGTGTAGTGCGGATGGTTGATTCAGGGAACGAGGCATTTTGAATACTTGCTTTCTTTATTAGCGAGCAGCCCTGTTTTCAACCCAACGGGTAATGCTTGTGAACTCGGACTTACACATACATTGAATGCGTGCGGGGTATCGAATGAGTACGAACACACGGGGGTGGTAGGTTTGACAGGCACATTAAAAACACTCATACATACATCGATTAGAAGCTTACATTGTATAGACACATTCATCACATGGCATTTTATCACAAGCACATTACAGACATTATAACACTAAACTTAGCGACCAAATATGACACGAAAGGGATTATGGGAATAGTACCGCCCTCCTAGCGGTCCCAGTGAAAAACGTGTCCATACATTTATCACATCAAGGCTAGATTATTGTAACGCTGTTCTATCTGCTCGTCCAAAGAGCTCTATTTCTCACCTACAGAGAGTTCAGAACGCGACTGCAAGGGTTCTGACCCGCAGGAGAAAGAGAGATCATATTACACCTGCACTCCACTCACTCCACTGGTTACCTGTCAGCTTTAGAATAGATTTTAAGGTTCTAGTCATCAAATCAAATATATTTGTATAGCGCCTTTCTCACTATAACTGAGACTGTCTGTCGTGACAGGCCAAAGGCATTTGCGGTCTTTCGCAGCCTTCCTTCATCGCTGAGGTAGTAAAGCGTGCATGCAACCTTTTTCAGAACGTCCACAGGCGATCTCATAACAGTTGTTTCCCCTTCGATATAAGGTTGAAGCATTTCACTTAAAGACACGAGGGACTCTCTAGACCAGTGGTTCTCAAACTTTTTACACAAAGTACCACCAACTGTCAAACGAAAAACCTCCACGTACCACCCCCCCCCCCCCCCAAAAAAAAAAAAAAAAGAAAAAGCTGTTTGGCGAGTTTAAGTTGTTGACGGGGGGTTAGCGAACGTAAATTGTTACCGGGAGGATGTAAAATGGACACAAGATAAGTATTATATCGCGGTGGTTGGTGCCAGAGCGAACTAGTAACTCATTGAATCATAGATGTGGATCAGAGGTAAATAAACTAGATTTTTTTTGTCGGCGTGAGAAATCGGATGTGTGGCGTGTGAAGACGGTCAAATGCGTGTGTCTCACGCTCAATGCGTGAAAGTTGGCAACCCTGCTCATTACACACATATGTTATAATGTAGTTCTCCTGTAGTTCGTGTTGGTAGGGGTTTACAGCACAAAAAGTCTTCGTGCGACATGCCCTCATACTCATATCGCACGGAAACGAGCAAGTTGGCTAAATCTGCGACATCTATGGATTCATCTAACTGCAGTGAGAAGCATTTACTCATTTTAATTCTCTCGGTCAATGTTTGTCTGACGTTGTTCGCCATTTCATCAATTCTGCGAGTGACTGTGTCGTTTGAAAGATGCACCAGATCGAGCTGTTTAGCGACATTTTCTCCGCAAATAATACGAGTCATCCCTTTTAGTTTCTGAATTTCAGGACTTGTCATAATTCTGTTTTAATTAAAAAAATGTGTTGTGTAAAAAAAAAAAAAAAAAACTCAAAGCATCTTTTATTTTCCGAGCTCATCTGGCGTACCACCGCGGGGTGCTCTGCGTACCACCAGTGGTACGCGTACCACAGTTTGAGAACCACTGCTCTAGACATTCGAAAATTTTCTCGCCACTCCTCGGCAACAACTATTTCATTCTCAAAATTGTCCCACCATGTACTAGTTCGACCAGGTCTTCTCCAGAATCGCCGTACACGATAAGGTAGGGACTTGGATATCCCCGCATGATAATGATTGAGCCGCGGCCATTTTTCTCCGGTCGCGCTGTCTAAGCGAAATCAGTCATCGCAAGTGCGCGGTAAAAAATCGCTGTTTTCATCGGTTTTAGGAGGTTCTTCCCAGAGTTTTGGTAATATGACATAATTGAATGTCCACTTTCTCTCATCCCGTTAGAAGAATTCGCATTTCGTGCTCCTGTTTCTTTTTGAGCCTGCTTGAATTTTAACTTCGCGTTTGGACCGTTCAAAAACATTGTGGGACTGTTCAAAAGATATTAATAGATACGTGGACCGTTACATTATATTCTTGTTTATTGTTTCCTTAAGTTTTATCCCAGTCTGTACAGTTTAAAATAGTTTTTTAAGGCTCCCAAGACAACGTGTTGGTCCGATGAACCATGATAACGGCGGACACGGACTAGCCACACGCTAAAACTAGCGCACATTTCTTGATCACAGGTTTTAGGTCAATTGCATTAAAACAATAGGGCCGATTTAAATGTGAATATCTTTCGACTGGCTTGATCAAATGTGACAATTGAGGCATCTTTTTTTAGTTATATTGTGCTGCATCTAATAAAACTAAATAAAAATTTAAATGTGATTAAATAATTTTGAAAAAAATGTCCAAGTCCCTAGATAAGGTTTGTACCTTCGGGTAGGACGATTTGAAAAAACTGAACGCAGCGCATTTAGGCGCCTCCGCTGTGTTATGTAATGCGAAAGTAACATTAAATTACACTGTACACATGTTAATAATGCGCCAATTGCAGTGACAACGAAAGCAATCACGTATGGCGTTATTTCTGTGCCAATAGTCGAGAGCACATTTTTTAAGTGCGAGAGCGTGATTCACGCAGCTCGCACGGATTTTCTTTGTTCTCGCGCAAAATATTAATGTGCTCTCTCATATTTACTCTGCTCTCGCTCAGATTCGCTTTGCTCCACTACAAAACCGCTCGCGCGCGCTCAGATTTATCCTGCTCTCGCACGAACATACTCTTCTTCCGTTTACTGCAAGAGTACCTGGCTGCAGACCTCCAGCAGGAGGCACCTCCACGCTGGGGCAGGAAGTGACGCACCTCCACGCTGGGGCAGGAAGTGACGCAGCTCCAACGTGAGGCTGGAAACGGAGACGCGTCTGGCGAAACGGGTGTCCTTGTATGGATTTACGATTCAGATTTACATAAATAATATTTTGCTTCGCGTTTATGTTTATCTATGTATCGATTTATTAACGTGGGGCTGGAAACGGAGACACGTCTGGCGAAACGGGTGTCCTTGTATGGATTTACGATTCAGATTTACATAAATAATATTTTGCTTCGCGTTTATGTTTATCTATGTATCGATTTATTTTTATTTATATTTTATAAAATATCTTTGATATTAGCAGAGCCTAGATGAATGGAACTCAATGCTAGAAATACCGATTAAAAACAGCTAGCTAACTATCCACTGGGCCAGGACAGATGAACGTATTGTGCTTAAAAGCAAAAAAAAACAACAACTTTCCTCTATATTTCAATGTAGTAAACAGGTTTAGGCAGTAAAGACGCTAGTGTATTAGTGCTACTGTGAGCTCACTGGTGCTGGAGAGGCACCCAGATCATGTTAAGGTTTAAAACGATTAAAAACGTTAAATAATATTTGTTACTGAAACACTAGATATTGTTCTGTGTTGAGAAAATTGCTCAAAATAACCCATATGATTCTAAAAAGTGGGATATTATTTTGTATATTATCTGTAATGTTGATCGGTTGTTCAATAAAACAGTATAATAAAAATTTGTGGTTTTCGTCTGTAATTTGTTTTTGTAAAACAACTATAAAAGTGTGTGTACATACACACCCTTGTTACCCATGCCAATTCATTAAGACTTTTGTTTTTCAGCAAATTTGCATATCTTGAGCAGCTATTTGTTAATTGAAAAGCCAATTGTATGACACTCTTACACTACCTAATATTAAATAAAACGAAAGTCAGTCAGATTCAGAAATGCAATATGCTGTTCTTCCTTTAGACTTACATTTGCATATTAGCAGGAAAACTGCAAGTGCATCTTTACAGTTATTTTCTCACCCATCTTTATAACCAAGTATTTTTGGCAGTATATTTCATTAAACAGGCCATTACATTTACAAAACGGCAACCCCCTCACCACCCTAACAGGCACACAATCAATAATATCAAGGTTCTTTTTTTTACTTTTTATTAAATGTTTGATACACATTGTATTTTGTCATTTATTTAAAACCATGGCATTGACACAGAGACCCTGTTTGTCAACACATGCTTCCAAAAACAATTCCATGTCCTCTCCATATTCAAATTGGAACATGAACGGTTCCTTGGTCTCTGGGCCATCTCCCTTCATAAGCTCAATGAGGGAATCTTTCCGGTCTTCCTCAGTCTGTGTCAAATATATTGGCATTGTTACATGCCCCCGTAACTGTGTGCGGTTCTGGCTGATCCATTTCACAGCTGTGGAAAGGTCCCTTACAACCGCTGGCTCCTTCAACAGAAAAATAATCAGTACAGTCTTAGTGAAAATCAGAGTGTGTTGCCATAGTTACATTATGTGGAATTGCAATTCAGGTTAGAGATTCTGTACTGCACTGACCTGATCAACTTCTGCACGCTTGCGTTTTTTAAGTTTTGAGACCGGCACATGGTGGCCTTGCAGGACAGCATTGGATTCCTCTGTCCAATGAGCAAAGAGTTTGCCAAAGCTTGAAAATAGAAAAGTCCTGATATTGGTTACACTTCTAACATTAAGGCATTTTTCTCAAAGCAATCAAATCATACCTGTCAAGTTCAAAGTTTTCCATTAAAAGCAGGCACCACCATTTCCGCAATGAGGGCATGCCATTCTGTAAACATACAAAAGTATTGTAGTAGTAAAATTTGCTACATTTGAACATCTTTTGTACAATTGATCCTCTTTAATAGTTCCAAGTTACTTACAATTGTGTAGTCAAAAGGGGCATCCAATGCCACATAACGCAGACTGCAATTTAAACACATGGAAGTTTGTATTATATATTATAATTTGGACAACTACAATATAATATTACTATATTATAGTTCAAAAGTTTAAAACCAAAATGAATTACATATAACATGTCGTACCATTAGCATGAAGATCCCACAGTCAAGCCCATAGTCTTGGCTTGGAAACCCCTGTAGAAACAATAAACAAAAATCCAATATAAAATGTATGGGGAGAGATTATTGTCATTAGCAATCATGTTACACACACGAACACACACACACACACACACACACACACAGACAGAAACAGAGAGAGACAGACAGACAGAGAGAGACAGAGAGACAGACAGAGTGAGACAGACAGAGAGACAGACAGAGAGGAATGCCACCAAATACCCCTTTTCTTATAAGATTACCAGCATATATAAATTACACCCTCTAAAATTTAATTCCAAAATAGGTTTGTACTTATTTTTAGATGAAATGACAAAATGGTATGATTATAAAATTACACTTTTTAGAAAAGTAACTACTGCATTCATGCATAGAAGTACATACCTCCAAGTCAAAGCCATTTTTTTCCAACCATTGCACTGGATGCAAGCTTGGTATTTGATGGGGAAGGTACATTCAAAGACTGGTGTGAAGACAGAGAAGAGATCCTTGCTGGAGAAGATAAAGGTAGTGTGTTCAAAGACACCTCACACAAACACAAGTGTTTTTCCATATCATTCCGGCGTATTACTGTGTTCTGGCAGAAAGGACAGTGAAAATGACCCTCTGTCCGGCATGATAATCTGCATTTTAACAGATGTTTGTCTGTAAGATAAAAAAAGAAACATTTTAAAGCATGATGGGAGTAAAATTAAACATCTCTGAAAACCAGAAATAATTACGGTAAATGTGTTTTGTGAAATGTAATTCAGACAATGGCTATGGAAAAGGTCAGAGTTTTAGGGTTGTTTCCAGCTGTATTTACATATTATAACCATATTCTATATTTTTGTATCCTTCGTCTAACTTTCCACAACTCTATCACAGAACTCTTGAAAGCATCTTTCCAACCATGGTGCTACTAGTAGTGGAGTCAATTATCCTGGTGTGTGATTTGGAATGTGATTGGTTGAACCTGAGAAAGTTTATAATGTTTACTCTAAGGGGCTCATTACTTATCTAAAAGAGGTATTTCACTAATTATATCATTTTTCAGATTAAAATGTGTAAAACCATCTGGAAAGTTAGACATTTATTTACATTTTGGTATAACGTGGCAAAACGCAAGGATTTCAGTAGGATATGAATTCTTTCTATAGGCTCTGTATGCACATTTAAAAGAACATAGATGATGATTGAAAATAAAGATAAGCTTTGCGTACCTTTGTATTTTATCCCATTCTTGATATGGGCGTCCACATGTCTGTTGGATCTTCCCCTTTGTTGTTGGTTTGAAGGTTGGGCAAAGAGGACAGTGAAACAGTTTTCTGCAACATGTGTTGCATTCTTTGAGGTTCGGTTGTACACCAGCATCACAGATAGAAGGGTGCATCTAAAACCCAGTGATTAATAAGATTAATTGGACATTTATTTTATTGAAATGTTATAATGTTATCATTCTAAGGTCAGCAATATATACAATATATGAAACATTTTATATTTACACCTAACAAAAAACTACAGTATTGCAGCATACAGAGGGTAGTGCATGAGGTTTCATGCAACTGTGTCCATCAAAATCCCAAACGGATATGCATTCCCATAAATTTCAAATTCACTGACTTAATATAATCTGAAGATCCTTAAAAAATTTCCATTTGTAAAGCAATATTAAATTACCTGGAAATATTTATATTGTTTTAAAGCATGGGATAACTAGGGTGATGTATATGGATCAGCTTATGACACTAAAGTAACATGACCTAGACCTATTATTTATGCACACAAATAAACCTATTACAATACACGTATGTTGTGCCAATAAAATTAATATACTGACATGATTGTCCATCTAAATATTAATTACAGCAACATTGGTTTGACTAAGTCACAGAGTTGCCAACTCTCAAACACACGCATTTGACCGTCTTCACCAGTGGTGTAGTCCTAAAAAAATAAGTGGGGGGGTCGCGTGATGGCGAGTGTAAGTTGTTGAGCGGGGGGTGGCGAGTGTAAGCCACAAATTAAGTATTATATCGCAATAAATCGATCGCCAGTGGTTGGCGAATTACTAACGCGTCAAGTTTAAACCTAGCTTTGAACGTAACAGTCTTAGCAAGAACAACACCGGTAACAAAATAACATTTTTAACACCGGTTAAAATAAGTGAGGGGACGGCGTCCCCCGCCCCCCAACTACACCCCTGGTCTTCACACGCTCACACGCCATACATCCGATTTCTCACGCCGGAAAAAAATCTAGTTTATTTACCTCTGATCCATATGTATGATTCAATGAGTTACTAGTTCACTCTGGCGGCAACACCTGGTGATCGATCGATCTCAATATAATACTTAATTTGTGTCCATTTTACACCCCGGGTAACGTTCGCCAACCTTTGGCCAACGTTACCCTACCTAGCTAACAAACAGGTCTCAATAGGCTTTATTTTTTATTTAGCTTTTATTCACTCAAGCTGTAGAGTTCAATAAAATATATACTAATTAAATAAACTATTTTACCTTAAGATACTCACCTTCATTCAAAAGTAAGGAAAACCTTGAGACGGGTCTGGCTGCAGCGAGGTACTCTTGCTTGAAAACTTTACTATTGTACTGTTGTAATTTCGTCACTTCCTGCCCCAACATGGAACTGCGTCACTTCCTGCCCCAGCGTGGAGGTGCGTCACTTCCTGCCCCAGCGTGGAGGTGCCTCCTGCTGGAGGTCTGCAGCCAGACCCGTCTCGTTTACTGGAGCGTGCGTGCGCACTCAAACCCCTCCCTCAAACCCCTCCCGCGCACTCGCGAATCTTTTTATGCTCTCGCGCTCGGAATTCACAGAAAACAGCAGAAAGCAGTAACGGATTTTGACCAATGACATTGTTCCTGCTGCTCCTGCGATTAATTGCTTAAATATGCATTATATTTACATTATATCCTGTGTTAGATGACTATAGAAAGGATATGGATTTCTGGTCAATATCCTGTGTAAACAATGTTCTGTGTTTTTTTTTTCCTTGTACAGGTAATAATTATACTCCTTTAACCCTACAGGTCTTGCTTAGACAGCACGTTTTGGAGGGGTTGTTGAATAAACTGCAGAATGTTGTCAGCAATTCTGCATCTGGTCTTGACCTTGACTATCACAACTTTATTTGTACACACGAGCTGATTATTCTACTGATTATACTACTGTATACTACTCAGACATGAAAATGGGTCAGGGGTTAAAAAGTCAGTTGCCAAGGGGGGGTCGACATAGGGATATATATATATATATATATATATATATATATATATATATATATATATATATATATATATATATGTGTCTACATCTATATATATATATATGTGTCTACATCTATATATATATATATATATATATATATATATATATATATATATATATATATATATATATATATATATATATATATATACATAATCAAATCCATAATAGTAAAAATACCAAAATTAAAGCAATTAAAGCAATACTGAAAAGTGGCCACCCTATATACAACCAGCTTTGTTCACTCACACATCACATGCATCTTGTGCTGTCCATATTTTATTCAGAAGTGAACAATAACAATTGAACCATTGAACATAGAGATACTAAACATAATAATACATGTCAGACATGACATTCAGACACTGTCAGATTCAGAGATTAAAAAAAAGATTTTAACTTCGAGAGGTGCGAGTAAGAAGAGTAGTCCATTGAAACAGAGTCTTCCCTGTTGACTTCTCTCACGGTAATGTCGCGCTGAAAAATATTGACCTGTCTTGTCAATGGATGGAGCCAGATCCGTAAACGTGAGAAGCCGCTTTCGCCATTCCGGATGGCTCAGTCAAAACCATTACGTCTTAATGAACCAATAAATAACATCAGCAGCGAAAATGAGTGTAAAAAATACCAGGTTCACGTGTTTTTATTTTGTCACAAAAGGCTTCTAACATGGGCTAAAGCACAGGGTAGACTATCAAATAATATTAATAATAATAATACATTTTATTTGGTATAGCGCTTTTCAGGACACTCAAAGACGCTTTACAGTACAAAATTACTAGCAGCATAATGACTGTACAATACATTACAATATGGAACAACATTATAAGAAACAAAGATAATTAGTACTAGATAAAACAAATAAGAAGATGATAAATGTGTAGCATCATAAATTAAAAGCGGATCTGAAGAGGTGAGTTTTTAAAAGAGATTTAAAAGTGGAAAGATCAGAAGAATCACGGATGTGTTTGGGGAGAGAGTTCCATAGAGTGGGTGCAGTCACTGAAAAGGCCCTATCACCCCAGGTACGTTTGGTCCTATAAGGTATGGACAAAAGGTTTGCATCAGAGGAGCGAAGAGACCGAGAGGGAGTATAGTGATGGAGCAGATCAGTGATGTAGGGAGGTGCCTGATTATGGAGAGCTTTATAAGTAAATAAAAGAATTTTATATTGAATACGTTGTGTGACAGGGAGCCAGTGTAGTTGTTGAAGAACAGGTGTGATGTGTTCACGGGAGCGTGACTGGGTGAGAAGACGTGCAGCTGAGTTCTGAATGTACTGAAGTTTATTTAGGATTTTGTTTGATGTACCATAGAGAATGCTATTACAATAGTCAATTCGTGATGTGATAAAAGCATGGATCAGAGTTTCAGCAGCAGAGAAATTGAGTGATGGACGAAGGCGAGCAATATTTTTTAAATGAAAAAAAGCAGTTTTAGTGACTTGCTTTACATGCTGTTCAAATGATAGATGACTGTCAAAAATAACACCAAGATTACGGATGTGTAAGGAAGGGTACAGTGTAGAGTTGTCTATGGTCAGGCAGATGTCTTGTATGTTTTTTGTGAGGGATTTGGGACCTATTACGACCATGTCAGATTTATCACAGTTTAATTTGAGAAAGTTGGTTTCCATCCATAATTTTATTTCAGTGAGGCAATTTGACAGTGTGGCTAGAGTTATAGTGGAGACTGATTTGGTGGAAATATAAAGCTGAATATCATCGGCATAGCAGTGGAAATGTAGACCATGTTTCCGTATGATGTCACCTAAGGGGAGCATGTAGAGAACAAAGAGAAGGGGACCAAGCACAGAACCTTGGGGAACACCTTGGGACAATGGAGCAATGTGTGATCTGCAGTTATTGATACATACAAACTGTTTACGGTTAGTGAGATATGATCTTAGCCATGCAAGGGCAGTACCAGTAATGTTGGTAGAGAATTCTAGGCGAGAAAGAAGAACAGAGTGGTTAATAGTGTCAAAGGCCGCAGTTAAATCGAGGAGAATGAGAATACTAAGATTGCCAGAGTCGGAGAAAAGAAGAAGGTCGTTTGTGACCTTAATAAGGGCTGATTCGGTGCTGTGTTGGGAGCGAAAACCGGACTGAAATAGTTCAAACAGACTATGTGACATTAAGTAATCATTAAGCTGAGTGGCAACTACCCGTTCTAGTATTTTAGATAGAAATGGAAGATTGGAAATAGGGCGAAAATTACTTAAATTATCTGAATCCAGCCCTGGTTTCTTAAGGACTGGAGCGAAAGCAGCAATTTTAAGGGAATTTTAAATGACAAGAGTTTACAACTTCATCTTCAACCCCCTGGCGCGAATGTTATCCTCACACGTCCCTGGATTCACCAGTTAGACAGAGACACTAGAAAAAAAATCTTGTTTCTTATTTTATGTCACCGTTAACTACACGGGGTTGACGCAAACTTAATAGGTCTATATCTATCTACCTATTTATCACAAGAGTGTCACGTTGAGGACCCCGGCCCCTCCCCTTTGGGCGTGTGTTTACGTTGTCCACGTGCTTTGTCTGCGTCAGTGGAACTCCGTGGTGGTGGCTATGTCGTGTGATAAATGTGTATCAGCTGTGAATCGTCTCGTACCCACGTGGGGTTGTTGTGGTTTGTCTATTTAATGTGCGCGTGCGCGGTGTCTTGTGCTCGTCAATGTCAACAGTGTGCACGTTGCTGTGTGTGCGTGTTATATGTTCTTTGTGCGCTGTCTTGCGCAATAATTAAAGTGACGACAAAAAGAAGGATTGTGTGTCTCGTCCTTCGTCCGGCTGCCACCGTCACAAAGAGCTGGTGGCTAGCTCTGACAGTGTTCAACGCTGTAGCGAACGTCAGTAACTTTGTTTTAAAAAATATGAAAACGATTGAAACCATTAATAACCCAATTAAATCCACTCGTAAATGTACGATCTGGTAAATGTAGTGGTAAATGTATGATCTGGTAAATGTAGTGGTAAATGTACGATCTGGTAAATGTAGTGGTAAATGTACGATCTGGTAAATGTAGTGGTAAATGTACGCTCTTCTGCCGTGTCCCGGTGTAGATATCAGGTCCTGCTTCACGTCCCGTTTAGCGTCACAACATGAATGAAGAACGTTCGTATAAACGCAATTTGGCCTCTATGATGGATCTGGGCGGTGATTGCTGGTCACTGTGTCATTGAAATTGCCGATTTCGGAAGTGCTCTGTTTGCTTATTATGTCAATATGATAATATATATAATATATCTATAAAATATCTCCCGACCCCCCCCCCCCCCCCCCCCCCCAAAAAAAAAAACTCCTCGGATCTACAAGATTCGCGTAGGTCACCCTTTTCAACTTCAAAACGGCAAATTTCGCCGAAAGGTGACGGATTATCATGCCTGACTACTGTATCTAGCTCCTGGTCACTCATTGTGCTGAATGACTCTAACACAGAGAAACTAAAATCCTTCATCTTGCGAAAAACTGTTCTCTCACTAACTAGTAATTTTGCTATGCATGAGACAGGCAGCTGGATGTCCAGCAAGGACTTAAGCCTTTGCCTTGTGATGTTAAATTTAGGACATCCCATTACTCCTTGAACTACCTCCAACTCAACTGAAGATACTTCGTTTTGTACCTGCCCTCTTACCAAGGTTCACAGCTCTCGGAGAGCATTCACTATCACTTCAGGTATATCAATTTGTTCTGCCAGGGCATCAATAATAATCAGCTCGTGTGTACAAATAAAGTTGTGATAGTCAAGGTCAAGACCAGATGCAGAATTGCTGACAACATTCTGCAGTTTATTCAACAACCCCTCCAAAACGTGCTGTCTAAGCAAGACCTGTAGGGTTAAAGGAGTATAATTATTACCTGTACAAGTAAAAAAAACACAGAACATTGTTTACACAGGATATTGACCAGAAATCCATATCCTTTCTATAGTCATCTAACACAGGATATAATGTAAATATAATGTATATTTAAGCAATTAATCGCAGTACCGGAGCAGCAGGAACAATGTCATTGGTCAAAATCCGTTACTGCTTTCTGATTGGCTGTTTTCTGTGAATTCCGAGCGCGAGAGCATAAAAAGATTCGCGAGTGCGCAGGAGGTGTTTGAGTGCGCATGCACGCTCCAGTAAACGGAAGAAGAGTATGTTCGTGCGAGAGCAGGATAAATCTGAGGGCGCGCAGGATAAATCTGTGCGCGCGAGCGGTTCTGTAGTGGAGCAAAGCGAATCTGAGCGAGAGCAGAGTAAATATGAGAGAGCACATTAATACTTTGCGCGAGAACAAAGAAAATCCGTGCGAGCTGCGTGAATCACGCTCTCGCACTTAAAAAATGTGCTCTCGACTATTGGCACAGAAATAACTCCATAATCACGGAGCTGTCCATGCTGAACAAGCTGAGCGAGTGTAAACAAAAAAAAAGACATGCGCAGAATCCCTATGTGACGTCAGCGTTTTCCTAAACATGCGTTTTCCCCCGTCCACACGAAAACGCCGAGACCTGAGTTTTCAAAAGTCTCCACCTTGGAAGGCGTTTTCAAAAACCTCCGTTTTCGTGTGGACGGGAGGCTAAAACGGAGACAAAAACCTCCGTTTTTAAAATCCTCCGGCGTCGTGTGGACGGGAGGCTAAAACGGAGACAAAAACCTCCGTTTTTAAAAACCTCCGGCGTCGTGTGGACGGGGCCTATGTCGCCCTCCACTGGCGACCGATCGCAATATACAACTTACGTTCGCCACACCCCCCCCCCCCCCCCCACCCCGCTCAACAACTCTCACACTCTGACATGAATCCAAAACTTGAGAGCCCTGCTTACTCATTGTATATTACATTTTGATAGAATTTGTTATTTTGTGACATTTAGTGGATAACATCATCAGTTTGCTGTAGGAGTAACGTTAGTGTTTGCTAGGATGTATGTGTTGGTGTGCCAGCTAGCTGCATTTAGTGAAGGTCATCACTAGTTTTTTTGCTAGCCGTGAGTACCAAGTACGGAAGACCAGTGTAGCCAACTTAGCGACTTTGTCGCTATATTTAGCGACTTTTGAGACCCAATTCAAGGATTCCCCAGCACAGAAAGAAGGAATTTCATTGTTTTTATTTCTAAAGCTTTTTGTGTTTTTTATACAGTTCCACATTTAATATTGTACCTTGTATTTAAATGTTCAAATGTTCTAAAATGTTTTAAAATATTCAAAGCAATACAATAAATTGAATTTTGTGGGACAACAATGTCGTCTTCATTTTACAGTAGCCTATATAATCCTTTTTACAGTAATTAATTTACGATATTAAAATGAATACAGTAATTTTAAGCTTTAAAGCTCTTACAGTAGTTTAATAATTACTGTAATAGAAAATACAGCACCCTATTGTGATAAAAATTACAGTAAGAACTGTAAGTACTGTGATTAAATGTACAGTATGCATACTGTGAAATTGTTTTTGGCTGTGTCAGAGTGGTTGCGTTGCAGGAAGCATTTGTACAAGAACAAACTATTCAAAGAAATACTTACCCATGAAGATCTGAGCTGTACTAAGATGGACATAAATACAATGTGGCAATAAAAGGGTCATGGCACTTAAAAAGGTTCTGGACATTGTTTTTATTGTTCGTTACTCAGAACACATTCACCCCCATCAGACTGTGTTAACACAAACCAACATTTTATCCTGGGGGTGTATTTTTAGGTTAATTTATTTAATTTTGCAATAGATTAATTAATTTAGCAATAGATTCATTGTACACAAAATATTAAAACTCTGTCCCCATCTCATCACACTTTCACACTGACAAGTTTCCTCAATTATTCATATTAAGCAAAAATGAATATTTATATTTATTTGAAGATGTCTAAGCAGTGTCTTAACCCTCTGATGCATGAATTATGAAATACTGAGTTTTTTAATCCGTTTTTACACTTTATGGGGCATGAAAAAAACAAATATAAACTATTTTTTTCCAAAAATTTCATTTTTTCAGGAAGTTACAGACATGTCCATCACAGTGGACTACATGCGCTTAAGCCAGGGGCGGATCTACGGGTGGGCCTGGGTGGGCCCCCCCCGCTCAACAACTTTCGTTCGCCACCCCGCTCAACAACTTTCGTTCGCCACCCCCCCCCCCCCCCCCCCCCCCGCTCAACAACTTTCGTTCGCGCTTGCCCACCCCAATTACACGCTGGCCCGTCCAAAAAACGCCGGCTGCGTCCGCCACTGGCTTAAGCACTCAAATAAAACTGTATAAACTTAATGGAAGCATGGCCGTAGTTTTGATTTCATAAGTGGGGTGTCGAGGGTGTCGAAATTTGTTGAGCGGGGGGGGGGGCAACAAAATCTGTTGGGGGGGGGTGGCGACCGAAATCTGTTGAGCGGGGGGGCTGGCGAACGAAATTTGATGAGCTATTTAAATATTTGGTTTTAACTGTAAAAACTGGGGGGGGGACCAAAACCGGCTTTTGAAAAAGTGGGGGGGACATGACTTCGTCGCTATTTAAATATTTGGTTTTAACCGTAAAAACTGGGGGGGACCAAAACCGGTTTTTGACATGTC
The DNA here is from genome assembly GCF_052324685.1 of Brachyhypopomus gauderio. Classification (NCBI taxonomy): domain Eukaryota; kingdom Metazoa; phylum Chordata; class Actinopteri; order Gymnotiformes; family Hypopomidae; genus Brachyhypopomus; species Brachyhypopomus gauderio. Next base: position 33,049,141 of record NC_135216.1, read on the forward strand.
CCCCCCGTCCCCCCCCAAAACTACGTCCGTGAATGGAAGAATGAATCAAATTAAATTTTATCATAAATCCATGAGCATTAATTTCATTGTTATGCATCATCCTCCTGTCCCCATCATCCTGTCCCCATCATCCTGTCCCCCATCATCCTGTCCCCATCATCCTGTCCCTCATCATCTTGTCCCCCATCATCCTGTCCCTCATCATCCTGTCCCCATCATCCTGCCCCTCATCATCCTGTCCCCCATCATCCTGTTCCCCATCATCCTGTCCCCCATCATCCTGTCCCTCATCATCCTGTCCCTCATCATCCTGTCCATCATCTTGATTGTTAGCATCCTCATCTCTGTTGTTCTGTGGCAGCCACTCACTCATTATCACTGTTGTCACTATACTCATCATCACTGGATTCGAAGGAAACTTCCTGCACTATTCTATAGTTTTCCCTATTCTTTGCTGCACTTGTGGTCTAAAAATGACAAAATTATAATTTCACTAACAAACAACTAATCTTGACAAAAATGTATATTTTTAAAAACTAACTTGTAGGTATACCCAAAATAAACTGAATTGCAACCAAAATAGTCATAATTAAAAGATGAATCATCTACATGACTTATGTTGGAAATATACCTAGTAATGCATGACGTCCACTTTGTTGGACACATGGTTAATCACAATTTCCTATTTATTTGAAACACTCAAACGCCTAACGTTTGTTAGTCTGACTAACTTAATATACTACTAATCAACTGAATCAATTGTGTTAAATATTGAAATTACATCTTGTGACTTGACTAGGACTTGAAGTTTAAGACTTGGATCTTGATTCGAGACTTGCTTGTATTGACTTGGGACTTGACTCGAGACTTGATTGTATTGACTTGGGACTTGACTCGAGACTTGATTGTGAAGACTTGAGACTTACTTGTTACTGGCAACATAGTGACTTGTTCACATGTCTGGAAATTACTGACCTTTTTCTTTGTTATCCAAGGTGTCGGAACCCGGTACACCATGTGTATTTGGGTGCTTCCAAAACTACTAAGGGTTTTTTGTATGTTTCCATAGATGTTTCTTCAACATCAATCCAGAGAGGGGCACAAAGGTTGTGACGAAAAAAAACAAGAAGCAACTGGCGGTAAACCCTAGGGTGCTTACCCTCATCTCTGATCTAGCAGATCATGAGTGGAGAGAGACTAATTAATACTCTGGATACCCACTCCAGCAATGTGAAGGCTTCATAGGTACACACACACACACACACACACACACACAGCCTTGCAACAGTGACACAACTCCTTCATGCCATGGCCTGTACCCACACACTACCCTGCACTCAACCCAGTGATGTCTTTCATACGGGTGCTATTCAAGCGTATAAGTGAGTGTACTTACTTTTGATCTAACAAAAATGGAAAAACAGGTAATTTAAGTTATATTACTAGCCTTATTTTTCTGTTGTAAACTCAACAGATGTATTAAACTTACTCTATGCACATTTTGGAAATAACAATATTGTGCTAATTGCAATATTGTTTAAAATGTTACTTTTCAAAAGGGGTGCGGTGTGCTCATTAATGTATATAAAGAGTATAATGTGGAGTCTTTGTTTGCACCTGGATTTTAGTTATAATCTGACATCCACAGTAACTATTTTTTTATTTTTTTATTTTACCCCGAGATGTTGGTTGGTTGTTTATTCTATTTTTTCATCCTCAAAGTTTGATCCAGGTTCGGAATTTAAGTCCTGCTTGAATAGCTGCCTACTGTGTTATACAGTGAACAGCCTTTTGAAAAGTAACATTTTGAACAATATTTAAGTAAGTACATGTTATTTCCAAAATGTGCGTAGAGTAAGTTTAATACAACATCTGTTGAGCTTACAAAAGAAAAGTAAGGTTAATAGTATAGCATAAGTGACATAGTGTTCCATTTTTGTGCAATTATGGTGGTTCAAAAGTAAGTGTACTTACCTTTGATTAAAAAAAATGGAAAAACAAGTAATTTAAGTTTATATTGTTAACCTTACTTTTCTGTTGTAAGCTCCACAGATGATGTATTAAACTTACTCTTACTTAATGTCTTTGTTTTCTCCTGGATTTAAGTGATATCCGCAGAAACTTTGTTTGATTACTCAATGTTTGGAGACAATAAAAAACCTCCTTGAATAGCTGGCTTCTGTGTTTAATATTGGTAATGAGTGTAATGTTTTTGTCTGCATTGTAGTGATATTCTGGCTTCCACAGGTGCTGGTAATTAATTGTAAATCTTATTTCAGATTTTAACAGGACTTGACACTAAAATGAGGTAGTAAATGATGTGAAATGGATGGGGATTCCCCTTAAAAGCAAAAGTTATAACCTGTGAATTAAGCAGTCATACTGATGAGCCACACAATTGTGCTGTTGTTCTAGCAAGAATAAACCATAAAATAGGGTAGTAAGTTATGTGGACTGAATAGAAATTCACCTTAAAAGCAAGCGGTTTATACTGTGAATTGAACAGTAATACCGTCAAGGCATACATAGTTGTGCTGCTGTTTTAACAGAAATGTAACATAAAATAGGACAATAAATGCTGTGGAATGGATTGTATTTCACTTAAAAAGCAACATGGTTACATTGTGAATTGTACAGTTTTACCATGAGCCTATATACATTTCGCCGTTATTTTAACAGTAACTCATCTTTATTGGAAAATTTTCAAACTGTTGTTTTTACAAGTATTAATATACCTTATCCTGAAGCCATGTCCAAGATCACTATTTTTTACGGTGAAAAAATGGCAACCACAGCTGCCAGTTTTTCACCGTAAATTTGACAAGATTTTTTTTACAGTGTAGAAACCTTTGTATTTAGGAGAAAATGACATTTAAACAGCTGTCCACTGTAGTGACCACTATGCGTCAGAGGGTTAAATACACCTTGTAGCAAAATGTCAATTTTTGTCATTTGTTGTTCTTATTAATCTGTATCTTAGTATACTATACAGCAACAATTTCCATACAGACCAGCTCACCTGGAGATTGTTGGTGATTGTTCAGACACTCTCCTTTCCCTTTCACTGTCTGAGTGAAACTGCATGTGGCAGCAGGGGTGGCAAAGCTTTCTTTTAGGGTGGCATTTGCCACCCTATGCCACCCCGGTAGATCCGCCCCTGGATCCTGAGGCCATCAAACCGAACCCCCTCTGCCACTTCAATATGCATAGAAATCTGTCCATGAACAGAATCGGTGACATAGGGCAGCCTTGGTGGAGTCCAACTCCCACTGGGAACCAGTCTGACTTACTGCTGGCTATGTGAACTAAGCTCTTGCTCCACTTGTACAGGGTCTGGATAGCCTGTGTAGGTGCTGGCCAAATTTAATTAGTAATCAGTCTCATAAAATTACCTACGAAATGGTGGAAGTTCAGACAGTGTTAAATTTACCCAATTTTATATAAACTCAATCTAACTAAGGTCTCCACTAATTGTGGTCAACTCCCATAGCCCAATTTGTTTGATGAACAAACTATAAATCTGAAGGTTACAGTTCAAATAATATTTCTGGCTTCAAGTTGTAACAGGGAAACAATGACACAAACGACAGCATTTAAACATAAAAACATTTATTTATCACAAAGCATAACAATAAAAGCATAGCAAACAAAGGGGGCAACAGGGTAGGCTAGTGTGTGTGTGTGTGTGTGTGTGTGTGTGTTTGTGTTCATGTTAGATGTGTGTGTGGGGGTGCGTGTGTGTGTACGTGCATATGGGGGAGGAGATCTTTTAGACAAAGAGAAACTCCACGGCGCGAAAACCAAACCGAGCTCTCCACTACAGCCACCAGAGGTGGGCAGTAACGAAGTACATTTACTTAAGTACTGTACTTAAGTACAGTTCTTGAGTATTTGTACTTTACTTAAGTTGATTTTTTTAAAAATACTTATGACTTTCACTTCACTACAGTTGAATAACAAATACAGTACTTATCACTCCACTACATTTCTGTCCAGCTCTCGTTACTCGTTACTTCCACACACAACTCTCCTCCCCTCCCCCGATAGTATTTTCACAGGTGACAGCCTATCAATAGTCAAAGATGTGTCTGTGAGGTGTAAAATCAAGTTCGGTGTCGCTAGTCGTTCTTTTCCTAAATAACAGCAACATGAACGGAGACGGCGGTGATGGACCGTGCTCTTTCAAGTACTTGCACCCATGGCCGTATCTCGACAAAATGTTCTAGTTTTCTGAACGGGTGAATGATTCCTATCGTTTTAAATGCGTGCTTTGTTTGCCAAAAACAAACTATATCTCTGCATACAATAATTCACCATCCAACCTGAGGAAGCATATTACGGTATGCAGCCTAAATGTTTTGTTGTTAAGTGACCGTTTTCTATGTAGTCAGAGGAGCTTTGCAGTAAGGCTAGTGAAATGACTTTACCTGCTCACTCCACTGCTAGGTCTGCTAGGATAACTATAAATAATATTAACATTATATTGGCAAGTAATTCAAACTACGGAAACATCAATATGTTTCCATTCTAATGTCAGTGTAGAATTAATGTCAATAATTCTAATGTGGCTGTGATTTCTAGTTTGAAAAGAGTTTGCTTGCATGTTGGGTGACATGGAGTTGGCGGGCTTTAGCCACACTGCAAAAGGTTGTGGCAAGGTTAGACTACCAAGATGCCGCACTGCTAATTTTACTTTGTCTTTGTTAATATTGACTGTAGCATAATGTTGTATTGGATGACTGAATACCTAACTAACAAAGAGAGAAAACCGTCATTTTATTATTGACTTTTAATATGGTAAGATAATTTGCTTAAACAGGTTAGGCTAGGCCCCACGTACTCAACTGGCGGACCGCGGTCTGGATCCGGACCCGAACGCAGTCCTGTCCGGACCCAATCTTTTTCCTGATTAACTGGAAACGGACCAAAAAAAAACCATATTTATTCATTTTGACGGGAGAATTCATTTTAAAGCGGAGCATTTATTTCAGGGCTATTGAAAAAAAAAATTACCGTTACGAGTGTTACGTTCTCCCCCCCCCCCCCCCCCACTCAACAACTTACGTTCGCCACCCCCCGGACCTCAGGTCACAGCTATCTGCCAAAACTGGACCTCGGAAAAATTTAGTTGAGCCTGGGCTAGGCTATTCAGCGAGTGAATTATGGATTTAGAAAACGTTTTTGTTCCTTAAACTAAAATGTAGGTTAAAACTTATCTGCTACAACTACTTGAATTATGTACACCATTGGAATATGCCTTATGGATTATTATCAAAGACTGTATGATAAATATGCCCAAAGTGGATTTGGTAGGATGTATAATACTTTTTAACTATAACTTTTTTACAAATGTGAAGGAAGGTGTACTTTAATACTTAAGTATTTTTAAAAGCAAGTACTTCAGTACTTAGGGAGTTGTAGTCAGTGATTGTGTTTGGCTTTTTTTTGTGTGTGTTCCCAGTCTCCACCGTACTGTGCATGGTACTGAGGATGCATACAGTCTTTCTCCGTTTGGGTGCGTAAACGGTCAGTGTGGCACCAGAGGTTGAAAACACCTGTGTGCTGAATTCCTCACGGACCAAAGTCTTTTTGGCAGAGTCTGGAAGCTCACGAAGAATCCTGTTTACTGTGCCAAGGAGGGTGGTCTTCCGGTCCAGCAATCGTTTTGCTAGTGACAGTGAGGTGAAAAAATTGTCTGTGGTAACAGTTCTTCCTTTGTCCATAAATGGTTCCATGAGCTTCATCACCACATTTTCTGACAGTCTTTCCCCTGTGGGACGACTGGAGTCTTTACCAAGGTATGGGATGATGTTGGATACGTACTTGGTTTTCAGGTCACATGCCACCCAGAACTTTATCCCAAACTTGTCGGGTTTTGTGGCTATATACTGAAGAAAACAGCAACGGGTCTTGGATGGGAAAAGTTGCTCATCTATGGTGATGTGCCTTCCTGGGTGGTACGAAGTGATGCAGTTGCCAATGAAAGATTTCCAAATATTAGAAATTGCAGCAAACCGGTCAGTTGCAGCTCGTTCATGGCGTGTGTCCTTGTCGTCGAAGCGTAGGTGTCACATGATATCCTGAAAGCGGTTTCGCGACATTATCTTCATGATGGAGGGGACTCCCAGTTTTGTAGACCATGAGTCATGCACCGCTGGAAGGCGGACAATCCCTCGCAGGATGAGGATTGCAATGAACGCTATTAGTTCAGGGATGGCCATGAACCAGTTTTCTTGCTCTTGCTGTGTCTGGCGTGCATGCTGGACAGTCCACTCCTGTATGGTCTGAAGTATCTCCAAAGAGATGAAACAGAGGAAACTTTGCAAGCGACTATTCACTTTCCTTCTGGAAAAAGCAGTTGGCTCTCCATTCATGGGATGGTGTTCAGCTGGGCTGTGATGTCTTCCGTGATGTCTTCCAATCTGCTCCTCACACCACACTGTGCCATCCTTTGCCGTCTCCATTAGCCGCTTGTGCGTCTCCATGCAACCTCTCTTTTCTGGAGGTGCTGAAGTCTCGTGATCTACAGGAACATATGTTTGAGATTTGATTAGTGAAAGGTTAAAATAATGTAAAATTGACACAAACATAATATTTGAATTATAATTCCAAAACATCTCAAGTAAGCCTCTTTTGTAATTATGTAGGATTGTTCTCACACTGCAAAAAGTAGCATTTTGATTAGTCAAAATAGCTCTGATTTTTTTTACCTTATTTGAAATAGTTTGTCTTTTGAAAAACTGCCACTAGGTAAAGATATTTTTACATAAATTTATACAAGAAACCCCTCAGCTCTGCCACTAGGTAAAGATATTTTTACATAAATATATACAAAAAACCCCTCAGCTCTGCCACTAGGTAAAGATATTTTTACATAAATATATACAAAAAACCCCTCAGCTACTTGATATAGAATAATAATCTTGAGCAATTTTAACTTATCAAGATGGTACTTTTTACAGTGTGTCTCTTCCAAAAACACAACAGCCATAACCAGTAAACAAAAAAGGACATTTAGTAAATTTTACCAGAAGAGACTTCAGAGTCACTACTGAGAGCAAGGGTGATATCTTCTGCCTCAGATTCACTGGGGTTGACATCGTTGAGGATCATCTCCAAAACCTACTGTGACTTGAGGAACTTTGCCATCTTTGCTTCTCAGTCAAGAGTTAGTGAAATGGTTGCTTCTCAGTCAAGAGTTAGTGAAATGTGTGGTAAAATGAGTGGTTACATGGATTTTTATCCACATGTGGGCGGATACATATATAATCGTTATCACTATCGTTCACTCTATCACCCATCACACCCATCCCTTTTCATTAGTAAAAGGTCACTGCAAAAGGTGACATGCTGATTGGTCATAAGGGCAGAAAAAAACACAGCTCAAATAACCACTGCAATGGTTCACCAACTGCTGCTACATTGGACATCCATATTCACCCAAACAAATACACACACACACACCCTCACACACATTCACCCACAAACCTTATTTTCAGTAGTTTGTAGCACATGCATGTATGTATGAAAGGTGCTATACAAATAAAGATTATTTATATTATAAAAAGGGAAGGGCAGAAAAAAACACAGATCAAATGACCACTGCAATGGTTCACCAACTGCTGCTACATTAGACATCTATATTCACCCAAACACAAAGACAAATTTTCTTCTCTGAGTCAGTGAACACATCCAGCAGAACAATGACCTGATGGTTCACACCCACCTCCCTACCCACTCCCCGTGTACCTATAAGTGGCTGCATGTGCATAACAAAGGGTGGCCTAATGGAATGCTAATGTCCCCAGAACTGCCCCCTGGTGGAGACAGGTAGAACAAGTTTGGAATGAAAATGCTGGGAATCCTAGTGCAGAATACGGTTTAACATGAACGTAAGCATAAGCACAGATGTAAACAAGCATTCATATTCACCAAGCACAAGATATCGATCTAAGTCTGCCCAGATGCACAGTCTTACTTTGAGTTGTTCGTCCGCGGCCCGTGCAGTAGGCCAGGCAGTCTCTTGAGGAGGACTCCTTCGTGCGTTTTTGAGAAGAAGATTCTGCTGGATCGCGTTGCTCCGTCCAGGGGAAGCTATGGTGGCCGTTCGGTCGGTGGTCCGTTGCGTGGTCTCCCGGGTAAGTGATCACTGTCGACTTTCAGATGAACTCGCGGAGGTTCGGCCGTCGTGTGAATGTTCAAACAGTTCTTAATCGTTGGCTAGCTGAAGCAATTGGGTTTTAGCGAACTCTGCAAAAGAAATAAAAGTAACGAACTAGTTACTTCTTGCATCGCTTGCTGCACAGGGCCCGAGTGCAGAACCAATACCGCTCTGTTCTCGAAGGTGTGCGCGCTCTTCGTCTCTAGGTAGCCACTTTGATGCAGCCAGGTAGAGCGAACAAAGGGGGATGCCCCCCTTTTAAAGGGGATTCATCTGATGACGTAGTTCTGCATCCGTCCTGACTTGGGCCATGCCACTAGGGAGAGCACCCCCCCCCCCCCCCCCTTTTGTCTGTGGAGACATGGTACCTACACCTGTAGCAGCGGCGCACCCCTCAGTGGAATCCTCGAGGGACAAAGTTGAATACCTTCTCCAAATCCACAAAACACATGAGGACTGGTTGAACGAACTCCGATGCACCCTCTAGGACACTCATAAATGTGAAAAGCTAGTTCCATGACCATGACCAATGTTCCATTACCAGGACGGAGCCCACATTGTTTCTCTTGTAATTGAGATCCGACTATTGACCAGACTCTCTTCTTCAGTACTCCTGTGTAGACCTTACTAGGGAGGCTGAGGAGTGTGATCCCCCAATAGTTGGATCACACCCTCTGGTCCCCTTTCTTAAAAATGGGAACCACCCCAGGTTGCCAGTCCAGAGGTACTGCCCCCGATGTACATGCGATGTTGCAAAGACGTGTCAGCCAGGACAGTCCCACAACATCCAGAGCCTTAAGGAATTCATCTACCACCGGAGCCTACTCTGGTGACTTCAGCCCGAGTGAGAAGACCCCTGTGTTTCTTCCACCACCTAATGACATCCCCAGTTGAGGTCAGCAGATCCCCAGCCTCATTGTATACAGTGTTGGTCAGGAACTGCTTTCCCCTTACTGAGTTACCTGACGGTTTTCCAGAATCTTCTCTGAGCCAATCAAGTCACTTACCATGGTCTCTCCCACACCCGAGTTTTTGCCTCTGTGGCTTTCAAATCCGCGATGCGCTTGGCCCTCCTGTACTTGTCTGCTGCCTCCAGAGTCCTACAAGCCAACCAGGTCCGATAGGACTCTTTCTTCAGCATGACAGCCTCCCTTACCCGAGGTGTCCACCATCGGGTTTGAGGATTGCCGCCACGACAGGCACCGACAACCTTGCGGCCACAGCTCCTGTCCGCTGTATTGACAACGGAGGCACAGAACAAGACCCACTCAAGCTCAATGTCTCCGGCCTCCCTCTGGATGCGATCAAAGCTCTGCTGTATGTGGGAGTCAAAGATATTTATGATAGGTTCCTCTGCCAGACGTTCACAGCAAACCCTCACGATACGTTTGGGTCTGCCAGGTCTGTCTGGCATCCTCGCCCGCCATCTGATCCAACTCAGCACAAGGTGGTGATCGGTTTACAGCTCAGCTCCTCTCTTTACCCATGTCCAAGACACATGATCGCAAGTCAGATGACACGATTACAGAATTGATAATCGAACTGCGAACTAGGGTGTCCTAGTGCCATGTGCACTTATGGACACCTCTGTGCTTGAAGATGGTGTTTGTTATGGACAGACTGTGACTGCAGCAGATCATCTTGGCCATGTCTAGTTGCTGCCATGTGATTGGCCGATTTGACATTTGCCTTAATGAGCAGTTGGACAGGTGTATCTAATAAAGTGGCCGGTGAGTGTACATTTTAAAACACAAAAATAAAAAATCTTGCTTAATTATTGAAAAATGTTTCATTTACATAACGAGTTTCTCTCCCGCATTCCCTCGTTGTGTAAGATGCACTCTGGATCTCTCTGTCTCACAGCCAGAACAGGACTATGAGACTCTGAGAGCATGTGAGGACTCAGGCCAGAAGGTTTGCTCCCACATAGAAGTCCTGGATCCTACAGACTACCTTCTACATCGATTATCTGGTAGAATCAGACTTTTTGATCTCGTATGTTATTCAGTCTAGCTCAATGACAAGTCTGAATCTGGACACTGCACCTCTGCTAAGAGAGTCAAGGGTGTCAAATCCTTTATTGTTTTGTTACGTGCACAACCTCAGGTGGGGCTAAACTCCTATCTAGGCTATGGAGGGGTGTGCGTAGCAATATGAGTGATTTGGTATGAGACAGCCAATGGGTATCAGACAACATAAATAGATTTATTACCCAGATGTAATAACCTCAACAGACATCCTGATGCCACACCACAACAATACACAACAAAACAGAATGTGCCCAACCCCTGTGGGTGCTACTCAAGGAAGAGAGCCTGGACGGTGTCCAACCAAGGAAAGAAACAAAAATTGATTATCCTTACTTGCCTATCTCCAACCCTATTACAGGATAATACCAGGTAACCCCCATCTACACTAACAAAGCAAAAATAAAATAAATAGGTAACATAGAAGGTGGCACCCACCCACTTACCTAGGGTGTTTATAGAAAAGGGGTGAGTTTCTCAAAAGGTTCTTAACGCTAAATACTTTGTAACCTCGTACTTACGGACGTTCTTACATTTACACCGGTTTCCCAAAAGCCTTTGTAACCCACGTCGTACTTAAACTCGTTTGTAAATCTACGAGTGGTCTGACCCTGTCTTAACTCGCTAAGTTGTTCTTAACCTGAAGTTCACGTGCAGTTTTGTCTGAAAAACGATAGAGGCCACTGATTATCCCTTTAAAAATGCTCCAGACTATGCACGCTTGTGTGTACAAACACAAATCCTCAAACAGTTAAATGTACTCTTGAAAGCGTAATTGCGTCACATAAATTTGACCCAATGTCATTAGTTCAATACTGCGCATATACATACTAAATTGAAATGATAGTTTTCACGAAATACAACATACTATTTATTAATATACACATATAAATACACGTCTCTGGCGCTGTGTAAGATGGCTGCCTCTCCAGTAGCTCCTACTTTTAGCTTCTTTTTCTTATTTTCTGCACTTTTCTACCCCTTTTGTTCTTCTTGTGAAGATATAGTGTGTTTTATGAATATATCCCATGGATATTTGTAACGTTAAGACGCAACCAGGAGCCAGTTTACTCACTTATTTGAGAGAAGATCCACTGGCACTGAGAACAATGGGACGAGCCGGAGTACGACACCCCATACCGGCGGAACTGAGGAGGAGACCCAGGGGAGCTAAAGCCGTGGCTAAGCTAAAGGCTGAGCTTGCGAACAAGCGGAGACCCTGTAAACCATCCATCCCATCTGTAATAATGGGGAACGTGAACTCGCTGCCGAACAAGATAGACGAGCTGTCCGCACTGAACAACCAGCGGATTTACCGTGAGTGCAGCTTGTTTATATTTACGGAGACATGGCTAACCCAGCTCGTACCGGATGCTAACGTGGACCTGCGGGGTTTCACTGCTGTGAGAGCCGACAGGGACACTAAAGCATGCAGAAAAAGCAAAGGTGGGGGGCTCATCATTTATGTCAACAACCGCTGGTGTAACCCTGGACACATCACTGTAAAGACGGTCTTTTGTTGCTCGGACTTGGAGTTGCTAGCGGTTAGCATGCGGCCATACTACCTACCGAGGGAGTTCAGTCACGTGATTACCGTGATTGTTTACATTCCTCCGACCGCAGATGCAGTCACGGCATGTGAGAACCCTTACCAAAAAGAAGTTTATTCAAGTGTACTATGAGTATACTTATTTTTTACTAAAACTGAGGAAGTATACTTGAAGTTGACTTTTTATAAACTATATTTTAGATACTTAATAATAGTATACTGAAGTATACTTGGCTTATACTGAAAAGTATAAACAGAAGTCTAAAACTAAGTACATTCATAGTTAGTCTTAGAATAGTATAGTGAAGTATACTTGGCTTATACTGAAAAGTATAAACAGAAGCCTAAGACTAAGTACATTCATATTTATACTTGTACTTTAGTATACTTTTTACATCTTTTTGCCACAAAGTACTAATACTTACTATATCTAGGGACTTGGACATTTTTTTCAAAATTATTTAATCACATTTAAAATAGTTTAATTAGATGCAGCACAATATAACTAAGAAAAAGATGCCTCAATTGTCAAATTTGATTAAGCCAGTCGAAAGATATTCACATTTAAATCGGCCCTATTTTTTAAATGCAATTGACCTAAAACCTGTGATCAAGAAATATGCGCTAGTTTTAGCATGTGGCTAGTCCGTGTCCACCGTTATCATGGTTCATCGGACCAACACGTTGTCTTGGGACCCTTAAAAAACTACCTTAAACTGTACAGACTGGGATAAAACTTCAGGAAACAATAAACAAGAATATAATGTAACGGTCCACGTAACCATTAATATCTTTTGAACAGTCCCACAATGTTTTTGAACGGTCCAAATGCGAAGTTAAAATTCAAGCAGGCTCAAGAAGAAACAGGAGCACGAAATGCGAATTCTTCTAATGGGATGAGAGAAAGTGGACATTCAATTATGACATATTACCAAAACTCTGGGAAGAACCTCCTAAAACCGATGAAAACAGCGATTTATTTTACCGCGCGCTTGTGATGACTGATTTCGATTTGACAGTGCGACCGGAGAAAAATGGCCGCGGCTCAATCATTATCACGCGGAAATATCCAAGTCCCTACTATATCTTGCTCCAAGTGCATAATAAGGTCAAGTCATAATAGTATAATGCTGGAGTTTAAAATGTTATGTTTATGTTAACATTTTTACAAGCATATGCACAAGTTCTGCTTTACCTGTCACACTACAGCCCCTGACCCCTCCCCTTTGGGCGTGTGTTTATGTTGTCTATGTCTAGTCCTCTGTGGATCTTCATGAATGTGGTTGTGTCTGAGTGTGTTAATTGGTCTCACCTGTGGCTCGTTTCGTGATCATTCGGGGCATATGTGGTTTGTCTATTTAATGTGTGTTCGCGCAGTGTCCCGTGCTCGTCGTTGTCTAAAGCTAGAGATATACTTGCTGTTAACTACGCGTTCGCGTACGCATCATGGCTGCTTCGTGTATCCTGCGTCGGTTTGGCGCGTAGGTCGTGCACGTCCTCCAAAAGTTAACGCGACGCGAACGTTGTCTACGCGAACGCATGGGCAAACAGCAAGTATGTTTCGCGTTAACTTTTGGAGGACGTGCAAGACCTACGCGCCAAACCGACGCAGGATACGCGAAGCAGCCATGATGCGTACGCGAACGTGTAGTTAACAGCAAGTATATCTCTAGCTTAAGTCTACACGTTTCTGTGTGCGTGTTTGGATGTTTATCGTGCGCTATTGCGCAATCACTGTCAATAAACTGAAAGTGACGTCAGTCAAGAGGGATTCTGTGTCTCATATCCTTCACCATGACCCCATCGTCACAATAAGCTTACTTTTAGTATATTAACAGTACAAAATAAAACCTAAATGTAAACTAGTTGTGTACTCAGTTTACTATTCTTACACTTAAAGTATACTTAACAATGTACTTTCATAAACTAAAAACTAGACTAGAAGTATATAACTAGTAAACTAACAGTATACCTGTAAGTTTACTTTTAGTATAGTTGTAGTACAAAATAAAACTTGGACATAAACTAGTTGTGCACTCAAAGTTTACTACTCTCTCACCTAAAGTATACTTAAAAGTATACTTTTATAAACTAAAAAGTGGGCCAATTTAGTCCCAAGAAGTATTGAATTAGTAAACTTACCAGTATACCATTAGTACATTGATATTAGTATACTTACTACATAAGTATATTTCCCAAGTATACTTTAAGTTTACTTAAAAAAAAAAACTTTAAGTATACTTTTTTTTGGTAAGGGAAGATCCATTCGGTCACAGCAAGGCTGCAAACACAGCATCCTGAGGCCTTTATGATCATCTCTGGAGACTTTAATCATGCCACTTTGGACTTTACCCTAGCTGCATTCTACCAGGTCATGGATTGCCCAACAAGGAAAAACAGGACCATTGATTTACTGTATGCTAGTATCAGGGATGCATACACAGCCACTCCCCTCCCCCCACTAGGCAAGTCTGACCACAATCTAGTCTACCTACAGCCAGAGTACACACCCCTGGTTCAAAGGCAGCCTGTTACAACCAACACCATCAGGAGGTGGTTTCCTGGAATGGAAGATGCCCTCAGAGACTGCTTCGACACCACGGACTGGGATGTGCTGCTTAGCCCACACTGTGAGGACATAGAGGGGATGACACACTGTCTGACGGACTATCTCAACTTCTGTGTAGACGTGGTTTCCCCCATGAAGACTGTACGGTGTTACCCTAATAACAAGCCATGGGTAACGCAGGAAGTCAAAGCTGTCCTCAACAGGAAGAAGGCCGCATTCCGGAGCAGGGACGGGGGCGATGAAAGCAGCACAGCAGGAGGTGAAACGCTGTGTGAGGGAAGCTAAGGACACCTATAGGAGAAAGGTGGAGCTTAAGCTTGAAGAGAACAACATGAGGGAGGTCTGGAAAGGTGTTAAGACCATCACTGGCCACAACACAAAGACCAGAGCCATAGGAGGGGCTGTTGAGAAGGCTAACGAGATGAATAACTTCTTCAACCGGTTCAACCAGTCCATGTCTCCCCCACCCTCTCCCTCACTCCAGCCATATCTCCCTCTTCCCTCAACACACCTTTCATCATTTACTACAGCAGCCTCCTCCTCCTCCACCCCCATCTCATCACAGAGCCCCCCACACATCACTGCAGACCAGGTGAGGGGACAACTGAAGAAACTCCACTCCAGTAAAGCAGCAGGCCCGGACAAGGTGTGTCCACGTTTACTAAGGACCTGCGCTGCGGAACTGGGTGAACCACTCCAACGGGTCTTCAACCTCAGCCTACAACTGGGGAGAGTGCCTACTCTCTGGAAGACTTCGTGTATTGTTCCTGTGCCCAAAAAGAACCGGACCAGTGAGCTGAACGACTTTCGACCAGTGGCACTCACATCACACCTCATGAAGACCTTTGAGCGGCTCTTCCACTGTCTCCTCAGACCACAGGTGCAACATGCCCAGGACTGTCTACAGTTTGTGTACCGGGCAGGTGTTGGTGTAGAAGATGCCATCCTCTACCTATTACACCGAGCCCACTCACACCTGGATAAGGGAAAAGGCACTGTGAGGATCCTCTTCTTGGACTTCTCAAGTGCCTTCAACACCATCCAGCCCCTTATGCTTCAGGATAAACGGACCAGGATGCGAGTGGACCCCTGCCTGGTCACATGGATCTACAGCTACCTTACTGACAGGCCACAGTACGTCAGGCTGAGAAACATCACGTCTGACACTGTGATCAGCAGTATTGGAGCTCCACAGGGCACGGTGCTGGCCCCTCTTCTTTTTACCCTGTACACCGCGGAGTTGTGTCATATTCAGAGGTTTGCTGATGACACGGCTATAGTGGGGTGTATCAGGGATGACCAAGAGGAGGAGTACAGGAGCCTGGTGAGGGACTTCACTGTCTGGTGCCACAGCAGCCACCTGCAGCTCAACTCCTCAAAGACCAATGAGCTGGTCATTGACTTTGGGAAGTCCAGACCAAAGTCACAACCAGTACTAATAGAGGGTGTTGAGGTGGAGTCTGTGGACTCATACAAGTACCTCGGGCTGTGGCTGGACAACAAGATGGGCTGGTCCTGTAACAATGACCACCTGTACAGGAAGGGACAGAGCAGGCTGTACTTCCTGAGGAGGCTGCGATCGTTTGGCATCTGTAGGAAACTCCTGCGGATGTTTTATCAGTCTGTGGTTGCCAGTGTCCTATTCTACACTGTGGTGTGCTGGGGGAGCAGCATATCCAAGAAGGACACACACAGGCTGAACAAACTCATCAGACGGGCTGGCTCTGTGGTTGGCATGAAGCTGGACACTCTGGTGACTGTGGCAGAGAAGAGGACCCAGGACAAACTTCTGGGCATCATGGACGATGCCAGTCATCCTCTGAACACTGTCATCAGTAACCAGAGGAGTCTGTTCAGCGACCGACTGCTCCTTCCAAAGTGCAGGACCAACAGGTATAAAAACTCCTTTGTCCTGCATGCCATTGGATTGTACAACTCCTCTTTGCAGGGGAGGAGGGGCCACAGGAAAATGGACTGATCAATCAAACACTAACCGGACTACGTACAATAACCTTACATTATTACAACATATCCAGTGCAATAACATTTCAAACAGTGCAATAAGCATGTGCAATACATCTTTGGCTCTTTATATTCTATTGTTTTTATATCCTATTGTTTTTTAGTATTGTTTATTTTTTATTCTGTGTTTGTATTTATTATTATTAGTAATAGCTTAATCTCTGTTATCAATATCTCTTTTTAATCTTCTATTAAAATCCCGGATGGAATCAGCTCCAGACTGCTCAGGGACTGTGCAGACCAGCTCTGTCAGGTGGTCCTGCACATCTTCAACCTGAGCCTGAGTCTGGAGAGGGTTCCTGAACTGTGGAAGACTTCCTGTGTGGTTCCAGTGCCAAAGATTGCACACCCCAGGGAACCCAACCACTACAGACCTGTGGCCCTGACTTCTCATCTGATGAAGACTATGGAGAGGCTCATCCTGCACCACCTTTGTCCTTTGGTGAGCCCAGCACTGGACCCCCTGCAGTTCGCCTACCAGCCTGGCATTAGTGTGGACGATGCTGTCATCTACCTGCTGCACAGATCCCTCTCTCACCTGGAGCAGGCGGGGAACACTGTGAGAGTCATGTTCTTTGACTTCCCAGTGCTTTCAACACCATCCAGCCTGCACTGCTGAGAGGGAAGCTGGAGGCAGCCGGTGTGGACAGGCAGCTGACTACATGGACCATCGACTACCTCACAAATAGACCACAGTATGTGAGGCTCCATGACTGTGTCTCTGATGTGGTAGTCTGTAGCACGGGGGCGCCACAGGGCACGGTCCTATCACCCTTTCTGTTCAGTCTGTACACATCAGACTTCAGATACAACACAGACCACTGCCACCTACAGAAGTTCTCGGATGATACAGCCATCATCGGATGCGTATCGGACGGGAACGACAAGGAATACAGGGGGGTCATCAGCGACTTCGTCAGCTGGTGTGAGACCAACACTCTCCAAATCAACACCAGCAAGACGAAGGAGATGGTCATAGACTTCAGGAGGAAGTCCCCCCCTTCAACATCGGTGAGCATCCAGGGAAGGGACATTGTGACAGTGGTGTCTTACAAATACCTGGGTGTTCACCTCAACGACAGGCTGGACTGGACCACAAACACAGACGTCCTGTATAAGAAGGGCCAGAGTCGACTCCACCTGCTGAGGAGACTGAGGTCCTTTGGGGTCTGCAGGACTCTGCTAAAGACATTTTATGACTCAGTGGTAGCATCTGCATTTTTCTATGCTGTGGCCTGCTGGGGGGGTGGATGCACTGAAAGGGACAGGAACAGGATCGACAAACTGGTGCGGAGGTCAAGCTCTGTGCTGGGATGTCCTCTGTAGTCAGTAGTGGTGGTGGGTGAGAGGAGGATGCTAGCAAAACTAGCATCCATCATGGACAACCCCCACCACCCTCTGCATGAGACCGTGGGTGCGCTGAGCAGCTCCTTCAGTCAGAGACTAATACATCCTCGCTGCAAGAAGGAGCGCTTTCGCAGGTCCTTCATCCCAACAGCAGTTAGACTCTATAACACACCATGATGTTATGAGTCACTTGGACACTCTACCTCACCACCATCAGTATGCACACAGGGCACTTTTTTACACACAGAAACATACATTTATTTATTTGTCACTGCCACATAAGTGTTACTTTTCATGTATATGTGTACATCTATTTATCTATTACATTGTCTTCCCTGTAACACTGCGGTAATACGTGAATTTCCCCGTCGTGGGATCATTAAAGTTCTATTCTATTCTATTCTATTCTATTTTATCACTGTTCTGCTACTGTCATTATGCTGCTGGAATCTTAATTTCCCTGAGGGAAACCTCCCAAAGGGATCAATAAAGATCTATCTATCTATCTATCTATCTATCTATCTATCTATCTATCTATCTATCTATCTATCTATCTATCTATCTATCTGGCATAAATGCAGACTCTCTTTCTATCTGGAGCCTTTGGCTTTCAAAAGAAATTAACTCCTTGCTGCATCTACATTCATTGTCAAGAGCATGTGAAGGCCTTTCAATATGTTGTGCAGAGGAAGGGCCAGAAGAAGGAACAGGACTGTTGCAAGGAAAAGAAAGTTGCACAGGGGATGCAGGTTGAGGTGGGGTAGTCAGGAACTCATTTGAGGTTACATCTATCCCCCCAGTGATGCCTTGGGTTGCAGTTGGGCCCAGTATTCCCAGGGCTTTTTCCTCTTCTGGTGTGAGGGCTGTTATAGATGACTGACCCCCACCAGTCTTAGCCCTCTCTTTCCTAAGTTCCACTTCCTTTCTTTTTGCATGACTAGCGAAGTCATGCCATTTTTTTGTGTATGTCCATTGCAGATCTCTTGTGTGCACTGCAGGCACTTATTTTCTGGGCTATTTCTTCCCATTTCTGTTTTTTTTCCCCATTTCTTATTTGTTGAGCTTCCCCGAGCTTTGGAGAATAGTGTGCTCTTGTTTTCTTCAATTTCTTCCAGCATTTGTGTTAGTTCGTCCTGAGAAAAATTTGGTTTGTGTGGTCGGTTTGCCATGCTTGCTGTTTGAGTGCTTCTAAAGGTTATTAGAATAGATTAATTGCCTACTTATAGGTAGGCTTGGCATGTAATGGACAGCAATTACAATTTTTTTTTTTTTACATACATGTTGTGTAAATTCTTTTTTGTTGTTTGATTTTATGATTATTAGTTACATAACGACACTTGTGTGGCTTAATAATATAGAAATGTATGTAAATCGATGGTTCAGTTTTTCGACTGGCAGACCCTGTTCTGCGCAAACGTGGGTACGGAGTCAAGTAAGGGACTTGTTTGTAAGTTTGAAAGATAAGAAGGGTTTTGGGAAACCGGTGTTCTGTCGAGTTGTGCTACTTTGTCGAAAAATGCTTCCAGTTATGCGTTTCCCATAAAATATAGCCTAACTCAGTATTATGACGCATTGTAATTATAAAATCAAGTACGTGCACTGTATGTATGGACAAGGGAAGCATGGATTTAAATCCGTTATAGCTTCCTTATTAATATTTTACATGGGTAGCATATCTCGATAGGTTGATATCATACATCAAATAATGCTTCCCTTATCAAATCATGCTTCCAGTACAGACCCATGCACGTGTTTGCTAACAGAAACATAATAAAAAAGATAAGAAAATACTCACCTGAATGTAAACGCGACAGAAAGGGAGCATAGATTTATGGGCGTGGAAACAAATGACAAGCTTGTGGGTCTGCGCATGCACAAAACCGCAAACTAGCACACATCGATGTGAAGCACAACTTGACAGAACACCGGCATAAAAACAGCATTCTTAAAGTTACGTCGTTCTTAAAGTTGTTCGTAAATCGCTAAGTTCAATCGCTTTCGGGAAACTCACCCAAGGTTGATCCTACGTGATATATTATTATGTAGTCTGCCCAGCACTCGACCACAGTATCAACCCAAAAGAAAACTACAATTTGTGATGGTGAGAAGGTCACAACAGAATAAATAAAGTAACAATAAAGCAACGCTCAGTAAAAATTGGGAGCAGTGTTGCCAACGAGGCAGTACGCTAGAAAGAGGGTATTCCCGTCTTTGTCTCATCCGGGTCTTGGGGATTGGAGATGCCCTTATATGCGCGGCGTATCCTCCAATTTCTCTGTGGCCCCCCGGGACTGGAAGACTCCCTTGACATGAGATCCCTACGTGCCTAAACCTCAGACAGACAGAACAAAACAGAGTGACTCAAGCGCAGCGATAACACACGTAACAGATTTGAAGTTCTAGGTGTGCGTGTGTGTTTGTGTGTACATGTGTTTGTGTGTGTTTTGAGGGAGGGGCATCTGGTCTGGGTCCAGTGCTTTTGAGTCTGTAAATATATAAATGTAAAAGTGCCATATTTTGTCAATTGTGATTTTTTTCACCGCAATCGAAATTTGTCCTCCCCTTTTTACCCATCTGTGCAAATCTGCTCAGCTCGCAGCCGCGGACTGGGCCTGTAAATACATGAATGAGCATGCTGGCCAGCTGATGCCGGCTGACGGCATGCAGCGGAGATCAGAAAAAAAAACAACTTGTCCCAGAAAATCCGGGCCGGACTACGAAAACATACAGCAGCTGTGTCACTTATTAGTACAAGTAATCATGAACTGGAAAAGCCTTGTCCATACTAATGCCACATTAATTATATCTTGCTATTTGTATCCCACGAGTGACAAGTCAAGAGAGTGCCAATTGCACACTGGCACTGCTGAGGGTCTAACTCATCATGTGATCCCTCCGCGACACGGTTCACACTACTGAGACGTGAAAAAATAGGTCCGCATTACCGTAAAGATGGAGCAGTCTAAGCCAGGGTCTAAATAAACTACGAAACGTGAAGGTGGTGCTGAAAAGCTGAGAGAGAATAAAGAAAAGCTGCAGAGGTTACTCACTGAGTGAACAATGTAGGTTTCAGTAGCTTTCCAGTTGTTTTTACCCTGTACTGTATTTTGTCAGAGTCAAGTTGTTAAGTTTGTTAGTTATTCTGTTATGCTACTATGTGGCTTTGTAATCATATTATTGCTGGAAGTAATATAGTAATATTGTCCATATGACAATAAAAGCTGTCATATACACTACGTGCCATGTATAGATTCATATACAGTATACATACACACACACACACTATATATATACAGTATATATATTGGAATTGTCCGACTGTAATTTAGTTCTATTTAATATATCCCTTAATTTTTATTATAGCCATCACGTGATCAGGTGGCGAGGTTAAATGGCCCAGGTGTGCGCGTGTGTGATGTCCATTTCTGGTTTCCAGGGAGTGTCGTGTTTGAATACAGTGCCGCGTGTATCACAGCTGAAAGGTCAAGGTGCTCAGATGTGGTAAATCTATCTAAGCTATCTATTCAAACAGAAACCGGTCTCTAGCCGGATTATTCGTGAGTGGCTGCAGTAGACACCTTGAGCATAATTTCTGTCGAATAGAAGTCAGCTTCTGTCCGCACGATCGGTAGGTAGCTCTCTAACAATTGTGACTGGCTTATACGTGTTGAGCGTAACATCCAGATGCTAATATGCAGATTTGTTTCGCTATCCGGGAGTTTTGGAACCAGTCGACCTCATGGTCTAGAGCATGTGAAGCGCAGTGGAGTAGTGTCATACCTGGACCACCTCAACAGGCCAAGTGCGCACCTTTCACAGGTGTTTTAATTGGTAGGTTTTCTGTTTTGTGTGTTTTATTAAATGGGATAATTTTATTGTTCTTTTAAGGATGCCTTACTCTCCAGTAGTGTTTGTTTCCAGGGAAAATAATACTATTTTCTTCTCTTGTGTAGAGTACCAAGGTCAGGCTCTTGCAGTTCACTGTTTTTTTTCCCCACCACCGTTTGTTTTTATACGTTAACACTTGGAGAAGGAGAAAATATTTGGATCCACCTGAGTAGCATTAGTTTTTTATATTTTTCTTAATTGTTGTTCCGTAGGGTGTTTACTAATACTCGGTTTTTATCCACGGGCGTGAGGCATCAGGTTATAATACCCCATTGTCTTAGTCACTGGTGTTTTCTATTGCCCAGCTATGTGTATTATAAGTTATATGAAGCATGCAACTTGTGCTAGCTTTGGTTTTTCTTTGGTGTGAGTGTATCACAGTGGTTTTACAATGTTTTATTTTTATTTTGGCTTTAAGCTTTTTGCCGTGATATTTTGTGTGTGCACAGCTAGTACAGTCTGAAGATCATATTGTAGCGTCGGGCCAATGGGGGGTGCCGGAGAGTGATGCCAGTACCCATGAGCCTCTTCGGCTCCAACGTTGTTGTGTGTTCATGTATGTTTATGCTTATGTAAGGTTATTAGTAAATAGTGTTTATTTACATTGTTAGTCGAGTCATTCCTGTTTCCATTATGTATTTGTGTCTCTCCTAAGTTTACCCTCCGTGAGTGTGTGATACCGGTACACCTGTGATTTACCTTGTGCTTCATGTACAAGTTCTAGCTCAATAAAAGCTCCAGTTTATTGCGCCTACGTGCGGCAAACTGTCCTGAGACAAGAATAAAGCCTGTCATTCTTTATGAATGGACTTGTCTGCGACCTCTCTCTTCCACACCATGCCACAACTGGTGTCAGAAGTGGCTCTCCGCGGAGAGCTATTACATCTATCCGGAGAGCTCGAACGGCTAGAAACTGGAGCGAGAGAGAAGCGATGCCTCGCCTCGA
Source organism: Brachyhypopomus gauderio (assembly GCF_052324685.1). Lineage (NCBI taxonomy): Eukaryota > Metazoa > Chordata > Actinopteri > Gymnotiformes > Hypopomidae > Brachyhypopomus > Brachyhypopomus gauderio. The sequence goes on from NC_135216.1 coordinate 33,071,650, forward strand.
CCAGCCAGCCTCTGGATGTAGAGAAACACCTGCCAGAGGGTGCGACGGGATGTGGGAACTACCCGCCACGCGCGCGATGGTGCCTGAAGCAACGGCGACCGCTGCAACCACCCCAACACACCGGCTGAGCCTGCCCGGCTATGGCGGCGAAGCGGATTGGGCGGCGTTTGAGGCTCAGCTCGACGCCATTGCTGGCTACGAGAATTGGTCCGAGGCTGAGACGGCAGTTCAACTATGCTTGGCGCTCCGGGGGCCGGCGCTCAGGGTTCTGGTCGGGCTGCCCACTGAAGCCAGACACGCGCTAGCACCGCTCAAGGCAGCGCTCCGGACCAGGTTTGGGCAGCAGCCAGATGAGTCGACAGCAAAGCAGCTTTTGGTCGGATGCTAAATGGCCAATGGCAGCGGCCGGTGTCATTGAACCTTCGAATAGCTCGTGGTCCGCGCCCGTAGTTCTCACTAAGAAGGACGGTTTGTGGCGTTTTTGCGTTGACTACCGATGTTTGAACGCGGTCACTAAGCACGACTCGTACCCGATGCCACAGGTGGACAACACTCTCGAGCGGTAAGTGGGCTCGGATTGGTTTAACTCGTTGGACCTGCGTAGCGGGTACTGGCAGGTCCCCTTGGACGAGACAGCGAAGGAGAAAACTGCTTTCTCGATCGGCACAGGTCTCTGGCATTTCACGGTTCTCCCCTCTGTAACGCGCCAGCCACTTTTGAGCGCCTGATGGAGCGAGTGTTGTCTGGCGTTCCGAGTAGTAAATGCATTGTGTACGGATTACGTTTTGGTCCTTGCTGCAGGTTTTGAGTCTGCACTGGCTAGCCTAGAGTTAGTTTTGAGCCTCGTGGAGGGTGTGAAATTGTCCCTTAACCCAGCTAAGTGCAATCTCTTTGTGAGCGGGGAGGGCATATCTACTGACCCCAGCAAGACGGCCGCTGTTCGGGCATGGCCCACACCTCGCATGGTGCGATAAGTTTGCAGCTTCCTCGGGCTCGCATCTTACTACCGCTGTTTAGTGAAGGGCTCCGCGGATATCGCTGCCCCTCTTCATCGCCTGACGAGTGGTGGCGGTGCGAGGTTTAAATGGTCCGACGACGCTGAGCATGCCTTCTGTACCCTGCAGCAGAGATTGTGTAGTGCGCCTGTCCTGGCTTATCCCTCCTTCTCCGAATGGTTTATTGTTGACACTGACGCGAGCGACCACGGGTTAGGAGCCGTACCGTCACAGTCCCTATGGGGCTCTGAGTGTGTGATAGCGTACTTCAGCCGCCGCCTGGACAAACCCGAGAAGAACTATTGCGTTACGCGTCGCGAGCTACTGGCCGTGATGGAAGGGTTGCGGCACTTCCGGCCGTACATCTACGGCGTGCCTTTCTTATTGAGAACAGACCATGCGTCGCTGCAGTGGTTGCTGAACTTCAAAGAGCCAGAGGGTCAGCTAGCGAGATCGTTGGCAAGGCTACAGGAGTTTAGCTTTGTGGTCGAGCACAGGCTGGGCTGAATTCATGGGAATGATTCGACGACCGTGCTCCTCTCTTGATTGCAAACATTGCCAATGCGCCGAAGAAAAGGCTGAGACTGTCGATGTGTGCGCAGCAGTCGGTCGGGGTGCTCCCACCTCCCCTGTGTATATATATAGCTACAATATAGCTACATAATAGGCAACGCAATTCTATTGATATTTCATTGTGGTTACTGACTAGACATCGGTGGATTTATTTAATTGCCCACACACCGGTATATAAATACTGGTTTTATGTACATCTTTAGTATTATGCCTTATGTCTGATCATATTACTTTTAATATTTGTTACCGAATAAAATTATTTAAGTGTGGAACAGCTTGCCTAACTAATTTATTTGGGTATCTGTGGCGTGGGAACCTCTACCCGGTCACATATATATATAATATAGTGGGCCAGTTTGTCAGGAACTCCTGGGCCACTTTTTCTCCCCAGTCCGCCTCTGAGGGCACCTCAGTCATGGCCTCAGGCCTGGGAATCGAACCGACCTCCCTTCGGTCACAAGACATTCAATTACCTTTCAGTTAATTTGTCAATTTTACCATACAAGCTGCCAACTTCACATTAAAGACTACATAATACTACAATACTTTTGATATTTCAATCACATTTAAGTAAAATAACCAATTTCCCTCTAAATATAAACCATTCTTGTGTAAATAACATTCTGTCAATTCTTTCTCTCTACGTTTGTACATGGGGAATTATTTAGTTATGATACAATGGCTTCATCTGAGGACACGTCTTCCTGGTAAACTTTTATACGTGACAAGGTTTCTGTATTTTCTGATTAATTTTTTGTTTGTACACTTAACACGAAACTCATGTTCCCTCAATGTTAAACCTTTATCATTAAATAATGTTCTATAATAAATTATTATTATTTATTAATATCTGCAAAATATTTTAAAATAAGATGTGTGCTACCTTAAATGGCCACTCTTTCTTACATTTGTTTCCATCTCCGTTGGCATTTCTAAGCATAGCATGTGATGCTTTTTTATGAATTTTTAAACTTCCGGTCTCAGTTCCATCTTGACGTTTTTTTGTTTTTTTTGTTCACATACCTTCTGTTTTCTGCCGTCAGTGACATTTGACCGAGGGAACCGTCACTGTGCTTATAATAGAGTTACCGAACGTACCCCCCCCCCCTTCCCGTTTTACACCCATCAAGACATCATTTGGTGTCCATTCCAAAGTCAATCATTTTAACACCCCACTCGCGTGTAGGGTTTCCAGCGTGCTACAGAAAACACATGTGGGCTGTCGTCTATGCAATAGGTTTTCGCGTTTTCCGTAGTTACTGTGTTTATTTATCCTTAGATAGTTTTACTGGCACAGAAGAAAAGTTGCTTTATGGTTGAGAATAGAGTGACTGGCCCTACAGTTCCAGCTGGGCTCTTTGTGTCAGTGCTCACGCGCTCTAATTCATTCGGATCCGTTGCCAATATTCCTCACCAGCCAGACTAAAAATACACTGTTTCACACGCCCTGTTAATATTTATATATGTACATACATAAAATCATTTTCGTAAGCCGAACATTGTAATTGGCTTACGAAATAAGCCCTTTCCCATAAAGGGCCATTCTGTGAACGATTTTCATGATTTTTTTATAATAGATATAAAAACGTAATATTTAACAATACAAACTTGTACATAACGTGTATTGGCGCATATACCTGCCTCTGAAATGTGGATAATCTGAAAGAAAATGTCTGATCCTGTCTACAAAATTAGAGAATCACTAGAACTGGAAAAAACGCTACAAATACTGCAACGACTGACACCAGCTTACCGTCATTTCATGGCCCGTGACGCCGGACAGAAGAACTCATTCCGCAGCGATGACATTTGAACGTTGACATTTGAGTGTTGTATGTTATGACAACCGCATAGAACAACACCAAATTCATGTGTTCAGGAATATAGGTAGGTTACAATACACCACGTCGCTCTGCCATATGCAGAGAAGTAAAAAAGGTTTTAAATACATACGAGGCTGAAGTTGGTTACTTATTCGCAGTTTGAGATTCGTTTGGTTACTTATTCGCAGCTCCTTATTCGACGACTGAAGTTGGTTCCTTATTCAAAAAGGGTGTGTTCACGATGTGTTTGCTGCGCACTTTGTTTAAAAGCGATAGATTAAACAAACGAGCGTAGAAGAAAACATTTAAGAGGTTATTGTTTCCCATACTGATTTTGTGAATGTAGAAAAAAAATAAAAATTTAATGAAAGCATTCTTTTTGTAAATGGTTTCTATTTCAAGTTGTTCCAATTGTACGCGATTTGTACATGATGATTGAATTCGTCAGCATTTCTAACGTAAGGAAACATATTCTTAGATTTAAAACTAAAAACACAGAAATGCTGTTCTAGAACACAAATTAATCTCTTCATTTAACATCATTTAATACCTCAACTCTAACTCGAAACACGGCATATTCAGTAGGTAAGCGCACAGAAAGCGCACTGAAATGGTTCAGAGGGGCAATTTCAGAGGTCTGCTGTATGCCTATAAGGCGTCGGGCCAGACAAATAACACATGCATCATACATAACTAGTTCCTATATGTATGAGGAACCTGATTTTGGCCTGGCCCAGAATCATTTTATGCCTCAAATCTAAATGGAAAAACGACATATTGAGTAAAGTGCATAGGTGAAATGGTTCAGAGGGGCAAGTTCAGAAGCCTGCTGTATGCCTGCAATGTCTTGGGCCAGGCAAAACTCAATTGCATCATTCATAACCAGTTCCTATATATATGAGGAACCTGATTTTGGCCTGGCCCAGAATCATTTTAGCCCTCAAATCCAACTGGCAAAATGGCATATTGACTAAGCGCATAGGTGAAATGGTTCATGAGGTGGATTTCAGAGGCTTGCTGTATGCATGTAAGGCATTGGGCCAGGCAAATAACATATACATCATACATAACACTTTACTATATGTAAGAGAAACCTGGTTTGAGCCTGGCCCGACATCACTGTAGCCCTCAGATCTAACTGGCAATATGACATATTGTGTAGTTTTGCACAAGTGAAATGAAACAGTTCAATTGCAGATGCTTGCTGCTATATTCCTCTAATGTCTCAGGCCAGGCAAGATATATGCATCATATTAAACATGTGCCTATCTATTGGATGAACTAGACTTCAGTTTGTATAATAGTTAAAATATTATATAATGTTAATAGTGCAGTCTATTAATATTGTATTTAGATGTAACGTAGCTTGCGCTGCGTAGCGAAGGGATGGACACAAATGCTGAGAAGAGCGAGATTTATTAAGGGAAATTCCAAAATCAGGGTTGAAGAGGATAGCACGGGTCAAATCATTGAGGGAGTCCGAACATTGAACAAGCAACGACATGGTAACAAAAGGAGTACTCACAGAAACCAGGCAGGGAAAACGGAACAGGCTGAAACAAACGGGGAAACGCGAATACACAAACAAGAGAATACAACTTGAACAGAGAATACATGTAGCACAAAACAACCGATGACTAGACCTGGGAGATACAGGGACTAATATACACAGAACTGAGAACAAGGAACCGGTGATGACAATGACACAGGGGTGTGGTAATTAACAGGGAATCACAGAGACAAATGAGCAGGGCGGGATGAACAGGCAAGAAACACAGACATGAGGGAACCCAGAGTGACAGCTATGAGAGGGGGCGTAGCCCTATGTGACATTAGAGAAATTTAACCTACATACTTGTAGGCCTTATTCATGTAGAGTCACACAAATGAATTCTCAGACATAGAGACCAGGTTTTTCCCTAAAAGAAAATCATAACTCCACCAAATTCAATTTCCATTGGTATATTCAATGCCTTTTTCAGCTCTGGCCAGGAATAGCCATCTCTTCTCAAGAATCATATTTGTTTTAATTATCTTTGTAGATCAAAGCACATTTTAAATATTTAAGATTGTTTAGATATTCTCTTTAATAATGGTGTTTTAGACTGACAGGTGTATGTCAACCTGTTCTTATGCAGCACTGGGAAATAACTGCCTGTTAGTTATGCGTCTCTTTTTTCTGGCCCTGTAAAATAAATGAACCACTACCATTATTCCTTCTAAGGCTTCACACGGTGCAACTTTCAAGCCAGGTCTTCAAACAGTAATCTACTGGTGATTCCTAAAAGCCAATTAAAGATTGGCAAGGGTGCTTTTAGCCACGATGGCCCAAAGCTCTGTAACTCTCTTACTGAAGAGCTCAGAGGCATTTCATTCCTGCACAGCTCAAAAACTCTCAAAGTCTCAAAACCTTCCTGTATAGATTTGCATTTGGTTAAGAAACTCTAACTCAGTTCTAATTATTTTAATAGTTTTCCAGATTATTATTATCTTATTTACTTTTCTTTTTTTACTTTATTTTATGTAGTTACATTTTATGTTATTAATATTTATTTAATATTTATTTATTACATTATTATTATTATTTTATAATTTGTCATTATTTTATTATGTTTGTTTCCTTTTTATCTTCTATTAACATTTTCTTTTTGTCTTTTCTTTGCTTCCTTTTAATGTTTGTTTTTATTTATAAAACAAATAATAATCTATACAAATAAAGCAAATAATAATCTATACAAATAAAGATTATTATTATTATAATTTTGGTTACTTAATACATACCTAAAACTAAACTATACTTGCTTTGAGGATTGTAAACCTCCATCACCTTTCATGTTGCACAAAAATTATGCTGCATGAACTAGTTGCATCATCTTAAATAAGGAAATATGTAAGCCTCCAACTTGCTTCTTAAATGAGTAGCAACCCATTAAATGAATCAAACCCATAAGTAAAATCCAAATGTATTGCAATGACAGGAATCACTAATCAGTGATTATCTCAATGTTACATTGTAAGATTTCAATTGAATGCCCCCCCCCAAAAAAAAAATCTTTCACAATTAAAACCAAACCCAATGAAAGAAGCAAACCAGTGAACTTACAAATAAATATAGTTGTTCAAAGAATAAAAAATTAAATTATTTATTAAACATTTTAAGGAATAGAGCTTTACATTGCTTTAGTGACCAAAGTCAACAAGATAACAACAACAACAACAACCAAAGTCAAAAAGATAAATAATATAAATAAGTTGAATGACTAAATAAATAAATGATGTTTAATACAGTGCTAAAATATAGAAATAAATATTAAATATTACAAATATTACTAGTGTCACGGTGAGGGGGCCGGGTCGCCACCGGAGGGCGTGCATCCCGGCCAGCAGCCGATCCCAGCACACACCCCTGCGCACGCAACCACTCCCACCATCACATTCACCTGAATACTAAACACCTGTACACAATTATGAGCTACTGGCCGTGATGGAAGGGTTGCGGCACTTCCGGCCGTACATTTACGGCGTGCCTTTCTTATTGAGAACAGACCATGCGTCGCTGCAGTGGTTGCTGAACTTCAAAGAGCCAGAGGGTCAGCTAGCGAGATCGTTGGCAAGGCTACAGGAGTTTAGCTTTGTGGTCGAGCACAGGCTGGGCTGAAGTCATGGGAATGATTCGACGACCGTGCTCCTCTCTTGATTGCAAACATTGCCAATGCGCCGAAGAAAAGGCTGAGACTGTCGATGTGTGCGCAGCAGTCGGTCGGGGTGCTCCCACCTCCCCTGTGTATATATATAGCTACAATATAGCTACATAATAGGCAACGCAATTCTATTGATATTTCATTGTGGTTACTGACTAGACATCGGTGGATTTATTTAATTGCCCACACACCGGTATATAAATACTGGTTTTATGTACATCTTTAGTATTATGCCTTATGTCTGATCATATTACTTTTAATATTTGTTACCGAATAAAATTATTTAAGTGTGGAACAGCTTGCCTAACTAATTTATTTGGGTATCTGTGGCGTGGGAACCTCTACCCGGTCACATATATATATAATATAGTGGGCCAGTTTGTCAGGAACTCCTGGGCCACTTTTTCTCCCCAGTCCACCTCTGAGGGCACCTCAGTCATGGCCTCAGGCCTGGGAATCGAACCGACGTCCCTTCGGTCACAAGACATTCAATTACCTTTCAGTTAATTTGTCAATTTTACCATACAAGCTGCCAACTTCACATTAAAGACTACATAATACTACAATACTTTTGATATTTCAATCACATTTAAGTAAAATAACCAATTTCCCTCTAAATATAAACCATTCTTGTGTAAATAACATTCTGTCAATTCTTTCTCTCTACGTTTGTACATGGGGAATTATTTAGTTATGATACAATGGCTTCATCTGAGGACACGTCTTCCTGGTAAACTTTTATACGTGACAAGGTTTCTGTATTTTCTGATTAATTTTTTGTTTGTACACTTAACACGAAACTCATGTTCCCTCAATGTTAAACCTTTATCATTAAATAATGTTCTATAATAAATTATTATTATTTATTAATATCTGCAAAATATTTTAAAATAAGATGTGTGCTACCTTAAATGGCCACTCTTTCTTACATTTGTTTCCATCTCCGTTGGCATTTCTAAGCATAGCATGTGATGCTTTTTTATGAATTTTTAAACTTCCGGTCTCAGTTCCATCTTGACGTTTTTTTGTTTTTTTTGTTCACATACCTTCTGTTTTCTGCCGTCAGTGACATTTGACCGAGGGAACCGTCACTGTGCTTATAATAGAGTTACCGAACGTACCCCCCCCCCTTCCCGTTTTACACCCATCAAGACATCATTTGGTGTCCATTCCAAAGTCAATCATTTTAACACCCCACTCGCGTGTAGGGTTTCCAGCGTGCTACAGAAAACACATGTGGGCTGTCGTCTATGCAATAGGTTTTCGCGTTTTCCGTAGTTACTGTGTTTATTTATCCTTAGATAGTTTTACTGGCACAGAAGAAAAGTTGCTTTATGGTTGAGAATAGAGTGACTGGCCCTACAGTTCCAGCTGGGCTCTTTGTGTCAGTGCTCACGCGCTCTAATTCATTCGGATCCGTTGCCAATATTCCTCACCAGCCAGACTAAAAATACACTGTTTCACACGCCCTGTTAATATTTATATATGTACATACATAAAATCATTTTCGTAAGCCGAACATTGTAATTGGCTTACGAAATAAGCCCTTTCCCATAAAGGGCCATTCTGTGAACGATTTTCATGATTTTTTTATAATAGATATAAAAACGTAATATTTAACAATACAAACTTGTACATAACGTGTATTGGCGCATATACCTGCCTCTGAAATGTGGATAATCTGAAAGAAAATGTCTGATCCTGTCTACAAAATTAGAGAATCACTAGAACTGGAAAAAACGCTACAAATACTGCAACGACTGACACCAGCTTACCGTCATTTCATGGCCCGTGACGCCGGACAGAAGAACTCATTCCGCAGCGATGACATTTGAACGTTGACATTTGAGTGTTGTATGTTATGACAACCGCATAGAACAACACCAAATTCATGTGTTCAGGAATATAGGTAGGTTACAATACACCACGTCGCTCTGCCATATGCAGAGAAGTAAAAAAGGTTTTAAATACATACGAGGCTGAAGTTGGTTACTTATTCGCAGTTTGAGATTCGTTTGGTTACTTATTCGCAGCTCCTTATTCGACGACTGAAGTTGGTTCCTTATTCAAAAAGGGTGTGTTCACGATGTGTTTGCTGCGCACTTTGTTTAAAAGCGATAGATTAAACAAACGAGCGTAGAAGAAAACATTTAAGAGGTTATTGTTTCCCATACTGATTTTGTGAATGTAGAAAAAAAATAAAAATTTAATGAAAGCATTCTTTTTGTAAATGGTTTCTATTTCAAGTTGTTCCAATTGTACGCGATTTGTACATGATGATTGAATTCGTCAGCATTTCTAACGTAAGTAAACATATTCTTAGATTTAAAACTAAAAACACAGAAATGCTGTTCTAGAACACAAATTAATCTCTTCATTTAACATCATTTAATACCTCAACTCTAACTCGAAACACGGCATATTCAGTAGGTAAGCGCACAGAAAGCGCACTGAAATGGTTCAGAGGGGCAATTTCAGAGGTCTGCTGTATGCCTATAAGGCGTCGGGCCAGACAAATAACACATGCATCATACATAACTAGTTCCTATATGTATGAGGAACCTGATTTTGGCCTGGCCCAGAATCATTTTATGCCTCAAATCTAAATGGAAAAACGACATATTGAGTAAAGTGCATAGGTGAAATGGTTCAGAGGGGCAAGTTCAGAAGCCTGCTGTATGCCTGCAATGTCTTGGGCCAGGCAAAACTCAATTGCATCATTCATAACCAGTTCCTATATATATGAGGAACCTGATTTTGGCCTGGCCCAGAATCATTTTAGCCCTCAAATCCAACTGGCAAAATGGCATATTGACTAAGCGCACAGGTGAAATGGTTCATGAGGTGGATTTCAGAGGCTTGCTGTATGCATGTAAGGCATTGGGCCAGGCAAATAACATATGCATCATACATAACACTTTACTATATGTAAGAGAAACCTGGTTTGAGCCTGGCCCGACATCACTGTAGCCCTCAGATCTAACTGGCAATATGACATATTGTGTAGTTTTGCACAAGTGAAATGAAACAGTTCAATTGCAGATGCTTGCTGCTATATTCCTCTAATGTCTCAGGCCAGGCAAGATATATGCATCATATTAAACATGTGCCTATCTATTGGATGAACTAGACTTCAGTTTGTATAATAGTTAAAATATTATATAATGTTAATAGTGCAGTCTATTAATATTGTATTTAGATGTAACGTAGCTTGCGCTGCGTAGCGAAGGGATGGACACAAATGCTGAGAAGAGCGAGATTTATTAAGGGAAATTCCAAAATCAGGGTTGAAGAGGATAGCACGGGTCAAATCATTGAGGGAGTCCGAACATTGAACAAGCAACGACATGGTAACAAAAGGAGTACTCACAGAAACCAGGCAGGGAAAACGGAACAGGCTGAAACAAACGGGGAAACGCGAATACACAAACAAGAGAATACAACTTGAACAGAGAATACATGTAGCACAAAACAACCGATGACTAGACCTGGGAGATACAGGGACTAATATACACAGAACTGAGAACAAGGAACAGGTGATGACAATGACACAGGGGTGTGGTAATTAACAGGGAATCACAGAGACAAATGAGCAGGGCGGGATGAACAGGCAAGAAACACAGACATGAGGGAACCCAGAGTGACAGCTATGAGAGGGGGCGTAGCCCTATGTGACATTAGAGAAATTTAACCTACATACTTGTAGGCCTTATTCATGTAGAGTCACACAAATGAATTCTCAGACATAGAGACCAGGTTTTTCCCTAAAAGAAAATCATAACTCCACCAAATTCAATTTCCATTGGTATATTCAATGCCTTTTTCAGCTCTGGCCAGGAATAGCCATCTCTTCTCAAGAATCATATTTGTTTTAATTATCTTTGTAGATCAAAGCACATTTTAAATATTTAAGATTGTTTAGATATTCTCTTTAATAATGGTGTTTTAGACTGACAGGTGTATGTCAACCTGTTCTTATGCAGCACTGGGAAATAACTGCCTGTTAGTTATGCGTCTCTTTTTTCTGGCCCTGTAAAATAAATGAACCACTACCATTATTCCTTCTAAGGCTTCACACGGTGCAACTTTTAAGCCAGGTCTTCAAACAGTAATCTACTGGTGATTCCTAAAAGCCAATTAAAGATTGGCAAGGGTGCTTTTAGCCACGATGGCCCAAAGCTCTGTAACTCTCTTACTGAAGAGCTCAGAGGCATTTCATTCCTGCACAGCTCAAAAACTCTCAAAGTCTCAAAACCTTCCTGTATAGATTTGCATTTGGTTAAGAAACTCTAACTCAGTTCTAATTATTTTAATAGTTTTCCAGATTATTATTATCTTATTTACTTTTCTTTTTTTTACTTTATTTTATGTAGTTACATTTTATGTTATTAATATTTATTTAATATTTATTTATTACATTATTATTATTATTTTATAATTTGTCATTATTTTATTATGTTTGTTTCCTTTTTATCTTCTATTAACATTTTCTTTTTGTCTTTTCTTTGCTTCCTTTTAATGTTTGTTTTTATTTATAAAACAAATAATAATCTATACAAATAAAGCAAATAATAATCTATACAAATAAAGATTATTATTATTATAATTTTGGTTACTTAATACATACCTAAAACTAAACTATACTTGCTTTGAGGATTGTAAACCTCCATCACCTTTCATGTTGCACAAAAATTATGCTGCATGAACTAGTTGCATCATCTTAAATAAGGAAATATGTAAGCCTCCAACTTGCTTCTTAAATGAGTAGCAACCCATTAAATGAATCAAACCCATAAGTAAAATCCAAATGTATTGCAATGACAGGAATCACTAATCAGTGATTATCTCAATGTTACATTGTAAGATTTCAATTGAATGTCCCCCCCCAAAAAAAAAAATCTTTCACAATTAAAACCAAACCCAATGAAAGAAGCAAACCAGTGAACTTACAAATAAATATAGTTGTTCAAAGAATAAAAAATTAAATTATTTATTAAACATTTTAAGGAATAGAGCTTTACATTGCTTTAGTGACCAAAGTCAACAAGATAACAACAACAACAACAACCAAAGTCAAAAAGATAAATAATATAAATAAGTTGAATGACTAAATAAATAAATGATGTTTAATACAGTGCTAAAATATAGAAATAAATATTAAATATTACAAATATTACTAGTGTCACGGTGAGGGGGCCGGGTCGCCACCGGAGGGCGTGCATCCCGGCCAGCAGCCGATCCCAGCACACACCCCTGCGCACGCAACCACTCCCACCATCACATTCACCTGAATACTAAACACCTGTACACAATTATGTTTGCTCTTTTTAAGCCTGCAGGTCGTCCGGTCCAGTGCTGCACATTGCCGTTACGAGCCGTACAGGACCGTCAAGCTCTGCCTGAGAGTGTCAATTGCCTTGTCTTTTTCTGGGTCATCTCGTTGGCTAGGCTTTCGTTTGTGTTGTTTTATTATGGAGAATAAAACGTTCATTCCACCTGCGTCTCCAGCTGCCTCTGTTTCGACGTCTTCGGCGTCACAACTACAGTCTGTACCATCTTCTAAAAGTCATCATAAGAGTCTTTCATTATTTCACAACAAATTCTAAGCTTCATTTTGTCTCGAACATTTGCCAAAAACAAATGCATGTCCTCCATTTCCTTGAAAACAAAGGAAAAATTCACAAGGATGTCAGCTCTGTCATCGTCACTGACGATCTCTTCCAGCATGTCAAACTTTTGGAGAGCCTCTTCTGCCTCAGTTCTGCTCATGTGTAGCAATGGTGGTGGTGCAACCTCTCCCTTGAAATGGTGTTGGTTTTCATTATACCAACTGTTTGCCTTCAAAATTTGTTGGTATATGTTGTGATTCTAGAATGAGAAAAATAGTACATATTTAATTTGGGCAATGTACTTAAAGCAGCTCAAAATGGAAAGTACATCAATACACAAAAACACATTTACCATGTGTGGCTCATCTGTGTTTCTCATCTGTGGATTATCTACATCAGCCTGTTGAAGAAGACATATTTTTGTTAATATATATTTTGTTATATATATGTTGAAGAAAATATTTTTTTTAATAAATAGAATAGTTTCGAATATTTATAATTTTTTGCAAATATAGGTCCTTGTAGATCATATAAATGTTAAAGGTGTATTTATGTTAAACTTGTGATCATTCAAGTCCATCCAGCCAACAAAAAACTTTGCCATCACACAATAGCAAATATACTATTCCTTATTCTAAGGTTATTTCAGGTTACTTAAATACTCCAAGCTATGTTTGTCATAGAAGGCTGTAATAACATATATTTGCATGTTGCCTTGTATTATTTTGTAATATAATAAATATGGGTTAAGGAAACTATTATAACTTGGAGAGTTTTGTAGTATACTTGCATTTCCAGTGGTATCAGTGCAAACCATTGAGATAGGTTTTTGATAATCATGTGACAGAATTAGTCTGTGATATGCATACAATCATAACTTACTCGAATACACAAAAGATGGCCTAACTGGCAGTCACTGCACAAGATTCTTTGCATAACCGAATCTGTCGCTTTAACTTCTCCATGGCCTGGTCTACTCAGTTCTTCAGCACCATCATAAAGATACCATTGATTGTCTTCATGAAGTCGATGAAAACAAATGAAATGTACTTTGTTCCTGACGTAGTACGTTATTGCAGCAGGCTCGTACCTTTTTTTGGAAGACAAAATCACCACAAAGTCAAGTCAATCTGTCTTACTGTGCTTAATTTTTACAACTTTAAATTAAACAACTAACCTCTCTCCTAGAACTGTTATGGATGATGGCAAAGACATTGGATGAAGAACTGATGGCAAAGGTCCTGAAGTGGTGGTTACCATGGAGCTAACCATTAAGCATGGCAGGCCATTAATGAAATGCCTGGAATGTGTAGTTCTCACTCCCATACACGCCTCCTGATTTTTGCTGAAATACATATTTAATAAAGTTTTATACATGTGTGATATATGGTATTAGCAATATTTATTATATCTGTAACACTAAGACTTTAGAGAGATACTATTACCATTTTGGTTAGTTAAAATTTAGCAATAATTAAAAAAACAAACACAAGAAATCTTACTTTTTCCTTCCACATTCTCTTTGGCATTCTTCTGTCCAGGAATCAAATGAACTCTGCAGAGCCGTGAAGTTATCACATCTATAGACAAAAAACATGCATTTAATATACTTTTTTCACATTTAAAATCACATTTGTATTTTAAGAATCAGTAACAGAATGAAATACTGAATACTCACGGAATTTCTACAAGATTTGTTGTTCTTCTCAATGATGGCAACGAACAGCTCTGGGAAGAGCAGCTTATTTCCCACTCTGTTGCCTGGAGATAATCAAGGCGGCATGATATGAAGTCCTCCTCTGAGCCAAAACAGTCCCAATATTTCTTTCCTTGAAATCTTGGAAAGTTGCTAAGCCACACAAGTTTTCCCTTTGTCCACTGCCTCTCTGTGAAATAACCATGGACTTTAAGGAGGCAATCAATCCATTGGTCTTCATGGTGGTGTACAACGTTTGGATATTTTGTCATTGACAAGTGAATAGTGTATAAAAGGTTGTCCACAGTGCATGTATTGGTCAGTTGGACAGTAGTTTTCTCCAATTTACCCCTGCCAGACCAAGGAGGGCAATTTTTGGTTGTTTCTGCTATGCTTTTTGATAGTGGGGCAGTGAAGTATTTAGAGGTTTTTTTGGGCCTCTTTTGCCATTTTTCTTCTTGACTGAGGGGCTCCTGAAAGACGTCTTCTTCAGTCACAACTGCCTTTTGCTCTTTCTTGTTTTCTGGTTTTATTTTCTTTTGTTTTTTGGGAATCTTCAGTGTCACCCCCCGTACTCTACCTGCTACAAACTCATTCATTGTCTGTAGGAAGTCCCCAGGTCGGCGATGTAACTGGCTTCTTAGAACAACTCGTTTTGTTGTTCTAAACCAGTTCTCCACTGTAGCATTTGTATCGCGAGTTTTGCTGAAGCTTTGTAGCATCAGTCCTGACCAAAGTGGTATGGTGCCTGTGTAACGTTTCAACACATTCACCAACTCAGTGCAGAAGTTTGAATTTTCAGAAGACGTTTTATTGTCTTCCTCTCCCTCACATCTTTGCGCATAATCATACTGGAAAATGCTGGCCAGTATTTTGGTGAAAGGTGAGCTTTTTGTGATCCCCAACTCCACATCTTCATGTTGTTCTGCATCTGTGCAAGTGTCCCCCTCATTTGGGCTCAACAAATCTGTTGACTGTGTTTCAATTGCTTTCTTCAGGGCATTTACAGAAGTCTTGTATTCATGTGTCTCCTTTTTTGCCATAAAAACATACACAATTCTTCTGAGAAGGATCTTAACTTTGGTTAGTGATCCTGTATTTAGCAGAAGTGCAAAGGAGTAGAGAAACAGGTCCTTGCTTGATTTATTTGCTTTTATCTTTGCAGTCTTCACAGATATCAGTTTCATCATATGTGCAGAACAGATATGGACCACAGTGAAGTTGCTCAGTTCTTTTCCCTGGCAAAATGAAAAGCATTTTCTTAGGTAATCCTGAATGTTACACTTGTTAAAAACCTGTGTAACTGCATGTATCATAGCCCAGCTAAAATCAGTTTCTACCTTTTGTGGTTGCAGCTGAATCCTAAATCCATTGAAAAAATCTCTGCTCAAACAAGCTAACCAGTTCTGTATTGTGGGAGTGCTCTGATCAGAGCTAAGCATCTCTGCAACTGGAAGAGTGGTTTTTGTTGTGGATTGTGTTGATAAACACAAGGCATAGTACAGAATGTTATTCTGGCAGTAACTTGGCTTTGACACAACTGTACCTGTGGCATCCAAGTAAAGAAGGCATGCCTCTGATTTATGCAGGTCTCTCAATAGATGGAGTTGGGCATCAGTGTAAATGTGTATCACAAAAGGAGAAACACTTACATATTGCAAACTGCTGTGTTTGGTGATTGCAGGAGGTTTTGACGCATTTTGTAGTCTCTGTAAATACAGACATTCCTGGTATTGGTCAGGATCATAGCGATTTTGAAGTTTTTTCTCGCTGGAAATTTTTTGAAGAACATAAAGTGATGGGACATCTGTTATGTTTCCATGGGATATTCTGTCTTCATCAGCAAGTGCAATTTTCTTTGTGTGCACATGCATTGGTGTAAATTCTCCAAGTTGTGATTTTAATTGTTCTCTGTCCTGATTTTTGCAGTGCCGGCGATGGGATTCCCCAGAAGAATGGTGAATATTTCCTATCACCATAACCCTTATGGCAATTTTGCTTTGGTTCTTCTGTGGCCTTTTTTTAAGCACAAGCTTGTAAGAAGTGCAGTTTTGGAATTTACACAGAGCTCTTCCTTGCCAATATGGGCAGTTTTTTTTCCGTGAAAGGGATTTTCGAACTCTATTGTACTTAAAGGTCAAAACACAAAATTTGTTCACCTTTGAAATTTTATAGGCAAGGATGTCTGTCCATGCACCCTTAAGAGCATCATGTTGGTTATCTCCTTCTGGCTTTATTGCCTCCCATTCTGTTGGAGACAAGGCAATCCAAAAGTGTGACGAACACGTTGGTGTGACACTTGACGTCTCATTTATATTTTGTTTGTCACCATCATCATTTTCATCACCAACTTCTTTGACATCACTACTGTCATCATCACCATCATCGTTGTCATCATCACCATCATCTTTGTCAACATCACCATCATCACCATCATCATCAGCATCATCGTTGGCATCGTTCTCATCACCATCATCATAATCGTCATCATTACTGTTCTCACCATAATTTTCAGCTAGTTCTGCATTTCCATCCGTCTGAAATAATCGCTTCCGTGCGTTACTTGTATGTGGGGTTTGTTTTTTTTTCTTTTCTTCCTCTGAGCATTTTGGACAGTGCCATGGGGAAATCACACTGATGTCCTCTATGCTTTTAAAACCTACACACATTGGGTGAAACCAGTCTTTGCAACCATCACACTGTGCATATGGTTCATTCGGGTCATTTATCTTTTTACAGACACAGAAAACTGGCTCCAAATTATTAGAAGAAATAGTTTGTTCCTTGTCATTAAGAGAACTTTCCACAAGATCGTCTTTGTTATCTGAAAAGACTGCTCTGGATTTTAAATGACGCCTGTCCTCATGCCAGATATGATAAAGCCATTTTCTCGTTAGCAACCTGTTGGTTAAAATGTTAGCTGCTATCGTTCCCCATACAGAATTTGGATTTCTGTATCCTTCATCATCCAAAACTCTGAGATGTCTTTGAAACAGACTTATCACTTTCTCCTCAGCTTCATTTTGGTTTTTAAAAAGTTTCCACGGCATGACAAAGTGAACAATTGTCCACCTAGGATACTCGATAGCCAACGTCTTTATGATCCGTCTGAGCTCAAACGCAAAACTTTATAAATAGAAATATTCCAGCTTCCAGTCAATAAGAATGGCATTAAAAATTGCAATACGCTATCTGGTCACACGCTCACCCATTCACGGTGCCCTGTTTGTTTTCGTCAGCGAGCTTTTTTGTTTATGGCCCCCTTGTCGTCACCGCCCATTGGTGCCCAATGACGCTCTTCGCTTCTCCGTTATCCCGTCTCTCATTTGCTGTTTACTGTTTATGTCTTACTGGTTATTGCTTGTCACTGTTTTTGTGGCATTCAGTTTTCACTAAGTTTTCAAGTTTCAAGTTTCGAGTTGTGTTTTAGCTTGTTAAAAGAGCTTAACGTACTTGCGACTCGCGATTTTGTGTACTTCACTACAATCCTGAATATCTATCTATCTATCTATCTATCTATCTATCTATCTATCTATCTATCTATCTATCTATCTATCTATAGGTGGGGGGGCACAAATGGCTTGATAACTTGGGTGCGGGGGGTGGGGTGTCAATCGTTGACCGGTTGGGGGGGGGGGGGGGTGTTGGGGGTTGGTGTGTGTGTCGAACATTGACTGGGGGGTGGGGGGGGGGTGGGTAAGGAGTTTTAGCGTGAGAACTCGGAGCGGTCGTTTTCTGCGCTGCGTGATCCTAGCGCTTGATTCGTCGCTATTTAAATATTTGCTTTTGAGCGTAAATACTGCAGGGCACCAAAAGTGTCTTTTGAAAAAAAAAAAGGGGGGGGGGGGGTACGTCCGTCTGTCTGTCTGTCTATCTATCTATCTATCTATCTATCTATCTATCTATCTATCTCAAATCAATCAAATCAAATCAAGTTTTATTGGTCACACGCATGATCATACTTTGTACAGCTCAGGAGTAAAATGCTTTGTAGACTGTCCGTTCACATTGTAGGGAGAAAGAAATGGCGGGGGGGGGGGGGGGAGAGAGCAGCGTTATCAACAAGATAGAATAGACTTTTAAATTTGAAAATATAAATATAGTGCAAAAAATACAAAATATATGTGCAATTTAAATGTTCAATTAAAAAATGTGCAAGTGTGTGCATTAAATTAAATTGTTCATTAGTGCATAGTGTGTATTAATGTCTTTTAATGTCTTCTATCTATCTATCTATCTATCTATCTATCTATCTATCTATCTATCTATCTATCTATCTATCTATCTATCTATAAGCCTACCTACCTACCTAAAATATTTGATACAAAAAATCACTAGGCCTTTCATGCAAAGTGCACAAAACAGGTTTATCTGACCTGCCATGACTGGCCTGCCATCAGTGTGCGCTTACATATTGCCAGTTAGATTTAAGAGCTAAAATGATGTCGGGCCAGGCCAAAATCAGGTTTCTCGTACATATAGTAACCTGTTATTTATGAAACATTTGAGTTTTGCCTGACCCAAGACCTTACAGGCATACAGCATGCCTCTTAAATTGCTGCTCTGCATCATTTGACCTGTGCGCACCACTCGATGTGACATGTTTCCGGTTAGATTTGAGAGCTAAAATGATGTCGGGCCAGGCTCAAACCAGGTTTCTCTTACATATAGTAAAGTGTTATGTATGATGCATATGTTATTTGCCTGGCCTAATGCCTTACATGCATACAGCAAGCCTCTGAAATCCACCTCATGAACCATTTCACCTGTGCGCTTAGTCAATATGCCATTTTGCCAGTTGGATTTGAGGGCTAAAATGATTCTGGGCCAGGCCAAAATCAGGTTCCTCATATATATAGCAACTGGTTATGAATGATGCAATTGAGTTTTGCCTGGCCCAAGACATTGCAGGCGTACAGCAGGCTTCTGAACTTGCCCCTCTGAACCATTTCACCTGTGCGTTTTACTCAAAATGCCGTGTTTCAAATTAGATTTGAGGCATAAAATGATTCTGGGCCAGGCTAATTTCAGGTTTTTCATACATATAGGAACTAGTTATGTATGATGCAGTTGAGTTTTGCCTGGCCCAAGACATTACAGGCATACAGCAGGCCTCTGAACTTGCCCCTGTGAACCATTTCACCTGTGTGCTTAACTACTCAATATGCCATGTTTACGGTTAGATTTGAGGCATAAAATGATGCTGGGCCAGGCTAAATTCAGGTTTTTCATACATATAGGGACAAGTCATGTATGATGCAGTTGAGTTTTGCCTGGCCCAAGACATTACAGGCATACAGCAGGCCTCTGAACTTGGCCCTCTGACCCATTTTACCTGTGCGCTTTACTCAATATGCCATGTTTCAAATTAGATTTGAGGCATAAAATGATTCTGGGCCAGGCTAATTTCAGGTTTTTCATACATATAGGAAAGAGTTATGTATGATACAATTGAGTTTTGCCTGGCCCAAGACATTACAGGCATACAGCAGGCCTCTGAACTTGCCCCTCTGACCCATTTCACCTGTGTGCTTAAGTACTCAATATGCCATGTTTACGGTTAGATTTGAGGCATAAAATTATTCTGGGCCAGGCCTAATTCAGGTTTTTCATACATATAGGAACTAGTTATGTATGATACAATTGAGTTTTGCCTGGCCCAAGACATTACAGGCATACAGCAGGCCTCTGAACTTGCCCCTCTGACCCATTTTTACCTGTGCGCTTTACTCAATATGCCATGTTTCAAATTAGATTTGAGGCATAAAATGATTCTAGGCCAGGATAAAAACAGGTTTTTCATACATATAGGAAAGAGTTATGTATGATACAATTGAGTTTTGCCTGGCCCAAGACATTACAGGCATACAGCAGGCCTCTGAACTTGCCCCTGTGAACCATTTCACCTGTGTGCTTAACTACTCAATATGCCATGTTTACGGTTAGATTTGAGACATAAAATGATGCTGGGCCAGGCCAAAATCAGGTTCCTCATACATATAGGAACTAGTTATGTATGATACAATTGAGTTTTGCCTGGCCCAAGACATTACAGGCATACAGCAGGCCTCTGAACTTGCCCCTCTGACCCATTTCACCTGTGTGCTTAAGTACTCAATATGCCATGTTTACGGTTAGATTTGAGGCATAAAATGATGCTGGGCCAGGCTAAATTCAGGTTCCTCATACATATAGGAACTAGTTATGTATGATACAATTGAGTTTTTACTGGCCCAAGACATTACAGGCATACCGCAGGCCTCTGAACTTGGCCTTCTGACCCATTTCACCTGTGTGCTTAACTACTCAATATGCCATGTTTACGGTTAGATTTGAGGCATAAAATGATGCTGGGCCAGGCTAAATTCAGGTTCCTCATACATATAGGAACTGGTTATGAATGATGCAATTGAGTTTTGCCTGGCCCAAGACATTGCAGGCATACAGCAGGCTTCTGAACTTGCCCCTCTGAACCATTTCACCTATGCACTTTACTCAATATGTCGTTTTTCCATTTAGATTTGAGGCATAAAATGATTCTGGGCCAGGCCAAAATCAGGTTCCTCATACATATAGGAACTAGTTATGTATGATGCATGTGTTATTTGTCTGGCCCGACGCCTTATAGGCATACAGCAGACCTCTGAAATTGCCCCTCTGAACCATTTCAGTGCGCTTTCTGTGCGCTTACCTACTGAATATGCCGTGTTTCGAGTTAGAGTTGAGGTAATAAATGATGTTAAATGAAGAGATTAATTTGTATTCTAGAACAGCATTTCTGTGTTTTTAGTTTTAAATCTAAGAATATGTTTCCTTACGTTAGAAATGCTGACGAATTCAATCATCATGTACAAATCGCGTACAATTGGAACAACTTGAAATAGAAACCATTTACAAAAAGAATGCTTTCATTAAATTTTTATTTTTTTTCTACATTCACAAAATCAGTATGGGAAACAATAACCTCTTAAATGTTTTCTTCTACGCTCGTTTGTTTAATCTATCGCTTTTAAACAAAGTGCGCAGCAAACACATCGTGAACACACCCTTTTTGAATAAGGAACCAACTTCAGTCGTCGAATAAGGAGCTGCGAATAAGTAACCAAACGAATCTCAAACTGCGAATAAGTAACCAACTTCAGCCTCGTTAAATACATTGACATCAAGTTTTACTCCAGCTATTATTGTAACTACCTTGATATTAAAACTATTTCCAACGAACCCTTAGATGTCTCGGCACCGCTGACACAGAAACTGAAAGTATTATCGCGAGACCCCGTGCCAGCATCTATTTAAATGACAGTCTCATGTAAGCCAATCTCAACTGTGTGGCAGCACAGAAGAGTGCGAATCAACCTAAGTGAGTTGAAAGAAACTGTATTACCTTTTAGACATGAATTAATGTTATAAATAGTTTAGTAATGGGTATCAATGAGCCCTGCGTAAAATCCTGTTCAACATGGAATTTTAATTTTGAATCTTTTGTACTTTTACTAATATTGTACGTTGTGGCATTTTATTCGAATTAAAAAACTGAATGTTAACGGCCGCACAGAAATTATTTTAATCGACGATCAGAGTCCGAGTGATGTTTTCTTTTGAAAAAAAAAATCCCAATTACATCCGTCGGTGCGTACGGTGAGTTTTATTTTTAAGCGGTTTATATTTGTTTTTATGCCAGTCGTATCATTTTATTTCGTCGTATGTACCCCCCACACTTTAAAGGCCGGTCCTTGAAAATATTGTCTGACATGTAACCGGTTCGTGGCGCAAAAACGGTTGTGGACCGCTGATATAGACTATTCAATGTTCTTACGATGTTTCCATGTAAACTATGCTGTTTAACGGTTGCTTCTTCTTAAAGTTTGCGAGTAGTTTGCAGTTGCAGAATAAAAGCAGACTAATGAAAGAAGGAAATAAATACTCAACATTACCTGTTGAATAAAAAATTATGTTTCTTCTTCTATCAGGTTAATATGATGTGCATCTTTTCATCTGGGTAAGCAGGCTACTTAAGATCCCGATCAGGTTTTACACAGAAGTAATAAAGGAAATGTATTCTAATAATATATTTTGATACAGTAGGTCTTGTCTTCTCCACAGGGCGTTGTTGAAGGATACAGCCAAGGCCGTTATCATTCCTCTGAAAAATGGCATCATCTCCGTCACCAGAATCTATGAGTCCCTCATAGATGCAGATGTAGATCCCATTAGTGGACAGTGCTCCAACTACACCTCCATCAGACAGCAGATAGTGCAGACCCAGCAGAGTCTGGAGGAGTCAGAACAGGCAGCCAGTACAGGACTGAGGGGTCTGGATCAACACCTTGAGAAACTTACAGCATATGAGAGAAAACTTCAACAGGAAATAAGAGATACAGAAACTACCTTATGTAACTTCAGAACAGAGCAGATGTCTAATGAAAAGTTACTGAATTACTCTAAAAGTGCTTTAGAGCAGGCCAGACACAATCTGGGCTCAGCTGAAGAAACTAAACGCAATCAGGAGAAGAGGAGACGTGATGCTGAGATAGTAACAGGAGTTGGAGCAGGATTGTTCGCTATACCAATTATTGGATGGATTGCTGGTAATAAATACAGTAATTATTAAATAAACTATAATGCATGAAGATTAGATATTTATTTATTTTTAACAAGACTACACTTAATATGTGAATGTTAGGTTCAAATATTTCTCTCTGTTTAGGGGCTGTCATGGTGAGTGTTGGTGCAGCAGAAATGTCTCAAGCGTCAGAAGCTATCAGAGTGGCAGAAGAGGAAGTAAGAAATTCTGAGTCCCAAGTGGAAACATACAAAAGTAAAGTGTCTGACTATGAACATGAGATTTACCAGTTGGAGCTCAGCATCAGACGGAAATATGATGAGTTGACGCAGATCCATAAAGAAATCCAGCAGGTGAAGGAGAAGAATAAGGGTGTAGCTGAGTTCCAGTGGAAAGTTAGAAGAGTCGTCCAGTTACTGAGTGACCTGAGTGGGAAGAGCAGAGTAGTTGAGTGTCAAACTCGCAGATTCATCCTCCAGGAACCAGTGATGACGATGATGGAGGAAGTGATGAAGGCAGCAGAACAAGTCACAGGAAATGAGCTCCTATGTACTGAAGATATACCACAACTCATCTGGACCATGAGAGAGACTTACCAAGTCTGTACCTTATACAGTAACAATGAAGAGGAAGACTATTACTGACAGATATGCAGTATAGCATCTGATCTGTTAAGAGCTCATGTAAATATCATCGCTATATTATACAATACACATAAGCCCAGTTCAGTTACTTCATAGTCAGATATGAGTAGGACTATTGTTGTGATTTTGGGTTTATTTTTGCTTAGCAATAGCACTAGCAACAATATATTTTGCTTACCTTTTAAACATAATCTAGGAATTAAATGTAACTACTGTTTTAGATGTGTCTGAGCTGTGAACCCTGAAAAAGGCCTTGCGAAATCATACTGTGCAAAGAGTGAAAACGAGAAGATGATTGCACAAGCAGAAGTGATGACCTAACAATGCTGACACGGGTGAAATACAGGGGTGGAAAGTAACAAATTACATTTACTCACATTACTGTAATTGAGTACTTTTTATGAGTAATTTGTAATTTTCTGAGTACTTTTTGAAATATGTAATTTTTACTTTTACTTGAGTACATTTTGACCCAAGTAGTTTTACTTTACTACATTTGAACACCCTCACATTACTGAGTAAAAAAATATTGATGGTGAAAAATTAAATGCGGGCAGAAATTTAAACTTCTGAGTCCCAGAACTGAAGGCCAATTGCGTGGCCTTGCCTTGCGCGCACCCTTTCCATTGTCTCATAATCAGGTCATAATCTGGTGCACTTATTTCCAAAAGGATGAGATTGTTCTATCTATCTATCAGGTTCTGTGGGATCCTGTGGACATTTTTATTGTGAAAAGTGGAATCCTGTGGGCACTGTATTTTGAATAGTTGGATCCTGTGAGCACTTACTTTTAAATTGTGGGATCCTATGAGCATTTTTTAATTTTTGATGTGGGATCCTGTGCGCATTTTGTTTTATTTTGAGATGTGGGATCCTGTGGTCATTTTATATTTTATTTTGAAATGTGGCAAACTGTGGGCATTTTATTGTGAATAGTGGGATCCGGTGGGCACTGTATTTTGAATATTTGGATCCTGTGAGCACTTACTTTTAAATTGTGGGATCCTATGAGCATTTTTTAATTTTTGATGTGGGATCCTGTGGGCATTTTATTGTGAGTAGTGGAATCCTGTTGCATTTTAGTTTGACATGTGGGCACTTAATTTTGTGTGCATTTTGTTTTTTGAATAATTTGTAATTTAAATTTCTTTATTCTTATCATAGTGTTGTCCGTTGGACAATAGGACTGAAAATTGTTTGCACTTTATGGTACAGGTTGTGACTGTCCTTGTGCTGTGAGGAAGTATGTTCCTGAGCCCAGCTGATCTTTTTGCAAGTGTGGATGTGCACTTAAATATACTTTGAAATCGATTAAAACAACTGGTGCTGAATTTGGTTCATGATTCATCCATGCATTAAATAACTGAAAGTAACTAAGTAACTTTTACTCAAATTACATTTTTAATGAAGTAATTTTGTACTTTTACTCGAGTAAATTTTGAGATGGGTAATTTTACTTTTACTCTGAGTAGATTTTAGGCAAAGTAATGATACTTTTACTCAATTACAATTTTTCAATACTCTTTCCACCTCTGGTGAAATATGAATGTATGACATCCTGATGTATGGTGACCGCATGGCGACCTCAGGTCGAGCAAACAGTCCAGAGACAGGAACCATATGTATAAGAAATGTTGGGTTTGGGGCGTGGAGAAATGGTATATAAAGACTGCTTGAACCAACACTTGTTGGATCTCTCTGATGCAAATGTTAGAATGTGGGAGATCCCCAGAGATATCTCTGTTTTAATAAAGGCCTTTTTGGTATTGCTATAATTTTGGTATGTGGTTCCTGCTATCTCTTTCCCATCAAACGAACACGCTGGGCTATAGTGGTTGATAGAAGTTTCCAGCCCATAACACTATATACACAGAAAGCTAACTTTAAGGCATAATTGACAGCTGCAGTGTATCATTAGCAGTAATATCTGACTAGTCAAACTAGCATTGCAGTTCTCATCTTAACTATGCAGCTGAAAGTGTAACCTTTTATATTAATCTGTTAGAATTTCCTACAAGGAGAATCTCTTTCTGCACATAGGACTGGTAATCATGAGTTATGTTATCCTGTCTTTGTTTTAGCCTAGCTAGCCTAGCAACAGATTTCCCTGTTCTTGTCTATACTGTTGTATTGCTAACTCTGCAAAACATACTATATATCTGGTCTTGAACATATTGTATGATATCCCGAAACCCTTAACTCAGACCATGTGACCCGTCTACCTTCACACACACTTCCCATTTTTCATTGATATATAGTACGTCTCTTTAACGTGCTTGTTTAATAAAGTTTTAATAAAGTGTGTGCTTGCTTCTGTGTGTGATCGACGTGTGTTCGAATGCACCCCGGGTCCTGAAGTAAGAACAACCAGCACCCTGAGAAGTGATGGTGAGACCACAATGCAAAGTTCATGATGTTTTCTTGAAGACACAGTGAGGAAATAGAACCCTTAAATCTGTTTTTATGTTTATTTAAATATCAACACAACCTCCACATTTGATCATTACAACCCAGCACGTTCACTTCGTTCGCAGGACGCAGGGTTATTAACTGTTCCTAGGATAAAAAAGATCTCAGCAGGTGGAAGAGCCTTTTCTTTTAAAGCTCCAAAACTGTGGAATAATCTTCCTGCCTTTATTCGGGACTCAGACACAGTCTCAATGTTTAAAACTCAACTAAAGACTTATCTGTTTAGTTTGGCCTTTGAATAATTTGTTACATATTTACCACATCACATCTTTCTTCTCCGAGGTTCACCTGAGGAGTAACACTGCAGTTGGAGCCTACATTACCGGTGTCATCGCTCCGACACGGAATGAAAACTTGGCGTTCATCACAAGACATTTATACTGACAATATCAACACCCAGAACTTTAATTCTAGTTACCTTATACTTAACCTGATTGTGTAATTTGTTTATAACTTGTGTATTTATCTGTATAATTTGTTTTTGTGTAATTTGTGTGTTAACGGGCCGCCCAATGGAGGATGGGTTCCCTTTTGAGTCTTGGTCCTCCCAAGGTTTCTTCCTATTCCCCACCATCTAGGGAGTTTTTCCTTGCCACTGTCGCCTTTGGCTTGCTCATTAGGGATTTGGACCCATAGTATTGTTAACTTTGTAAATCCTGTAAAGCGCTTTGAGACAACATGTGTTGTGAAAAGCGCTATACAAATATATTTGATTTGATTTGATTTGATTTGACGCGAGTGAGAAGGCAGGATGCCAAGACTTGCCTGCTCTCACAGATGTTTATTAAAATATATTATAGCAGAGATCGCTATTCACACATTTAACACACAGACTATCAACATCTGACAAAGAACGACAAGTTACACACTTAAATACAGAGAAAACAACAATCAACAAGTGCAACATATAACGAGACGAGGGGCAGGTGCCGACATAGTAGAGCCACACACACACAAACAAAGAAGTACAAATACTTCGTTACCATACTTGTCACAGTACGGCGGGACCCCTACTGGTCGCCCCCATCTACAGCAGCAGCTTGTCCTGTGGGTGTGGTGTTGTGTTCGTCCCTCAGGTGGGCGGAGCCCGCGACCCGTTCCACCTGATGGTCGTTTGTTTGTCTATATATGTCTTGTCGTTGTACCAGTTGACCGCTGGTTATTATATCCTTAATTCGGATCAGTTCACGGGTTTTGGTTTGCGCACTTTACATATTAAACCACCCTTTTTCCCTGAGACTTGGCGTGATCGCTTCCATTTATTTTCGCTCACCCTACCCATCACAATACTTAAGTAGAAATTTTGGTTATTTATACTTTACTGGAGTAATTCATTTTCAGCTGACTTTTTACTTCTACTCCTTACATTTTAAAAATAGCCTCGTTACTGCGATTTCATTTCGACTTGTTTTTTATTCGTGTCGACTTGTTTCATCGTTTAAAAAACCCCTATCCTGACTAATCGCACCATCCGGATAGAGTGAATTTGATTGTGGTTGGATGAGAAGTATAAACATATAATATTCCGACATATAATATTTCCTCTTAGTGAAATACTCCTATCCTCTGTTGCTCGTGCCCGCGGCACTTGAGCAGCTGAGGGAGGTGCGGTTCTTCACCAAACTTGATCTATGCAGTGCCTATAATCTCATCTGCATGTGCAAAGGGGATGAGTGGAAGACCACCTTCAGTTCCATCTCTGGCCATTACCAATTCCGAGTCCTGCCGTATGGCCTCACCACAGTGCCCTCGGTGTTCCAGGAATTCATTAATGAGGTTCTCATGTAATTTCTGGGCAAATCTGTTGTTGCTTACATCAACGACATTCTGATTTATTCCAAGACCCAGGACCAACACGTTTGTGACGTACATGCAGTCCTTGGCACTCTCTTGTGCAATCCGTATTGCAAGCTTGAGAAGTGCAAGTTTCACCTCTCTGAGGTGAGCTTCCCATGTTACATCATTAGGCAAGGCTTTATGCATGCAACTTGGCAAGGTGGAGGCAGCGATTGGGTGGAAACGACCACAGACGCGCCGTGAGCTCCAGCAGTTCCTGGGGTTCGCCAATTTCTATCTGCGTTTCATCCGGTTACTAAGTGACCTGGCTAGGCCTCTCACTGACCTGCTCCGCGGAGGAGCCCACAAATTGAGATGGGGCGATGAGGCAGAGAAGGGTTTTGCGGCCCTTAAGGAGGCCTTTTCATCTGTCTCTATACCGCAGCAACCTAATCCAGATTACCATTTCTTTCTTTCATGGTGATTACCGACCACAAAAACCTGCGTAACACCAAAGTATCTGCATAACACCAAGAGGCTCAACTCGAGGGAGGCTTGGTGGTCACTCTTCTACCGGTTTGCGTTTACCATAACGTATAGGCTGGGATTGAAGAACACTAGGGCAGACGCGCTCTCTCGACAGTATGACTGTCTTACTAAATCCACCGGCGAAGAGCCAGTCCTCCCTCCTCAATATAACACCTTGAATATTATAACACCTTGAATTCCTGTGTTAACACCCAGAACTAAAGATGCAATATTTCAGAAATCTTTGTAACTCCAAATCTGAACTGTACACAGAATTGGAATTCAGCCTACAGGAACCAGCTCGGTGAATGCAGTCTAGAGACACCAAACTTGACTACCTTTCAACCAAGGAAAGGATAATTATGCGTGGAACCAACATCCAGCTTTCCAGCCTCATGGAACCAGGACAAAGTAGTTCTGAATTGAACATTATGTGATCGGTGGTTGATATAAAGACACAAATCGTGATCTTTCATGTATTCAGCATTAAGTAATGTTATCAGAATCTCTGTGGTTATATAATCACACCACAGTGATGCATATCCATGTATTACTATAATTTCAGTAGTTAGATACACCCATCTTTGTAGCTGTGAATTGTATTGTGAAGGCATGCATGCATATATATATTCCTGTGTGTTATGCTGTTTAGATATGCATGCTCATTAAGTTCTGTGTGTTAAGGTCATAGAGACCTGCATATTCTCATATCCATGTACTACATTATTAGAGATCTATCAATACACTTGTAGTACAGTGTAAGGTCTAATTAAGATTTATATATATATCCGAGTGTCAACATGTAATGTGCTATAGTAGGCATATACATATACATGTATTAAGTTGTGTCACTTACCAAATGTAACCATGTTCATATGTTCTTGTGTGACCTCATATTCATACCTGTCTATGCATTATGTGTCATTCAGTGTCCAGGAGTGGAAATTAAGAATGGCGCAAGGTATAGGCTGGTAGAATCAGATTAATACTTATTTAGGCAAAGCATACAAGTCAATTTATTTAGGAATAAGAGAATTCCAATTGTCTTGAAATTGTAATAGTCTGCTTTTGTCTCCCATTAACTAAACCTATGAGAGACGGGCAGGGTCACAAACCCCCTTCTCTCCCTCTTTTCCCTTCTCCTCTCTCTCTCCCTTTCTCTGATTACCTCCTGTCCGGGCAGAGATTATGCATATTCAGGAATCGGAGTCCAATGATCACCAGAATAGCAACTCATGGGGAACTACAGTCACGCCCCTAAATGTTGCTTAAAAGGTGTCCCTCGAGAAGTGAATTCTAGTAGTGATGGGCAAAACAGTTCTTTTAGATGAACTGAATCATTAGAATCAGTTCACTAAAAAGATTCGTTCAAATGATTCGTTCGCCGAATCGTTCAGCGGGGGGGGGGGGGGGGGGGGGGGGGGGGGGGGTGTAAAATGGATTATATTATATCGCGATCGATCGCCAGTGGTTGGCGCCAGAGCAAACTAGTAACTCATTGAATCATAGATGTGGATCAGAGGTAAATAAACTAGATTGTGTGAAGACAGTCAAATGCATGTGTCTCACGCTCATTGCGTGTCAGTTGGCAACCCTGCAGATAGCTATTTGTTGTGAAACGAAGTAATTACAAGTTCAAGCATTTTCAAGTACTTTAGCCTAAATTCCAGCACTTTCAAACAGAACACAATGCAACATTAAAATTCATCAGGTAAATGTTCATTCCCCTGTTTTTGAGGGGTGTTTCTTTATACATATCGTTTCGGACAACACTGTAAAGAATGTGAGTGTCAAGTTTAAACGCCTCCGCCGTGGTGTGCGGAGTCGCGCGCTATGAATGAATGAATGAATGTTCGATTTATATAGCGCCTTTCCAAATTCCCAAGGCGCTTTACAATTTGACACAGGTACAAGTCACAGACAACCATCACACGCACACCGGTGAGAAGCGGCAGCCAATTGCGCACAGCGTACTCTCTACCGGAAGCCACAGCCCCCTGGGGGACTGAATGGGGTGCAGGAAGGGGAGAGAGGACAGACCCTAGTGGCAGAGCACCATCCACCACTGGGCGCACACACACACACACACACACTACTGTTTATTGAACATAGAGACACAGACACACACTCAGGGAGAATTTGTCAGGGACTGCCAATTTACCTATCCTCCATGTTTTTGGATTGTGGGAGGAAACCGGAGACCCCGGAGGAAACCCACGCAGACACGGGGAGAACATGGAAACTCCACTCAGATAGGGACTTGAACCCAAGACCCCAGTGCTGAGAGGCAAACGTGCTAACCACCAAGCCACCGTGTTGCCCCGATCACTATGATCACTCACGAAAGTATCCAGCCTTAACTGATACACGACTGAACGGTTCATGTTTCAGTTTAGTTCACGGCCTCATGGACCAGGAGACGAGAGTGTTGTAGAAAATTATGAATAAAAAAATTGCAACTAAATGTTGGGTTTATAAAATATAAATTATTATAAAATATAAATTACATTACAAATACAGTAATCCTGCCTTTATCGCATTCTGGAGATTCCAGAACTACCTGCAATAACCGAAAATAGAAACGGTATTTAAGTATTTATTGTCAGGAATGGCCGATGACATATCCAGTTCACCTGTTACACCACCACGCCCACATTCCATGCATACTTAAGCACCAGAACCACACTTCCTGGTTGCGAAGTATTGCCTCCATGTTGTCGCGTACCAAGCTGTTATTCCTGACTGTCTTCCTGTGTGCCGAACTCTGCTTGTCCCCTAGACCACGTCTCTCGTCTGATCCCTGGATACCTCCCGGACTCTGCCCTCGCCTCTCGACCCTGGACCGTTCTGACTACCGCTACTACGCTACAGCCCTACACCTGCCCGACACCACTGATCTTGCTGTGTTGCTCGTTGTACAGAGTTGTTGCAATAAAGAACGCACTAT
Source organism: Brachyhypopomus gauderio (assembly GCF_052324685.1). Classification (NCBI taxonomy): domain Eukaryota; kingdom Metazoa; phylum Chordata; class Actinopteri; order Gymnotiformes; family Hypopomidae; genus Brachyhypopomus; species Brachyhypopomus gauderio. The sequence continues at coordinate 33,102,974 of NC_135216.1, forward strand.
TCCGCATCAGGATCTCTCTCTGCGTGTTCCATTCGTTACATTTATACACTATATTAGGGCTTTATAAACCCTCCCCACACCTTTACCTTTCCCATTCCCTTATACCAGGGGTACTCAACTAAATTTTTCCACGGTCCAATTTTGGCAGATAGCTGTGACCTGAGGTCCGGGGCGGCGGGGGTGGCGAACGTAAGTTGTTGAGCGGGGGTGGCAAACGTAACACTCGTGACGGAGTGTTTTGTCAATAGCCCTGAAATAAATGCTCCGGTTTAAAATTAATTCTCCCGTCAAAATTAATAAATATGGGTTTTTTGTCCGTATCCAGTTAATCAGGAATGACATTGGGTCCGGACAGGACTGCGTTCGGGTCCGGATCCGGATCGCGGTCCGCCAGTTGAGTACCCCTGCCTTATACCATTCCCACACTGTTCTGTGCATGTGTGCTTGTCCAGCGAGCAACCAGTCGTGTTGTATACAATCTCATGTAGGCGAGTAGTCTCAGGCAAGCGATGCTGGCAGAGGCGGTCTTTGCATAGAGGCGTGGCTAGGTAACTGCCTTGGGCCCCTCCCACTGCAGCCCACTGTAGGGGCCCCCTAACTAGCTAACTTATTTCTCGCATATTAATGTTGATGGGCCCCCTAGCTAAATTTGCCTTGAGCCCCCAAATTGCTAAGTCCGCCACTGGATGCTGGTTCTCGTTTCCGAGAGTAAATATGCACTATTTACTGTAATTCGTACTATTTTATTATTTATAACATTCCTTGTTAATTTTTAGAATTAATACTTATAATATATTTTTATACATTTTGGGATTTTGTCATGTAAAAAATCATAAAATATATATTTTTTCCGCTGATAGAATTCCGCAGACAACCGGCGAAAAAGTGATGACCCGCAAATTATTTTTCCCATTAATACCTTATAAAAAACCTGTGAAACTGGCGCAGGATCACTGTAACATAATACAAAAAATAAGTATTAACTAACCTACAAAAGTGCAAAATAAATATTAAATTAAGAACAACATTAAGATAAAAACTGTACATTCAGATGAAAATATCAAACGCGCAAACGTGAATCACGTCCTTAGCAACAGTTCTCTGGGTGACATTACGTTCAGTGAACGAATCAGAAAATGAAGGAGAGCTTTCAGTTCATGAACGAATCAGAGAGTGAACGAGAGCTTTCAGTTCATGAACGAATCAGAGAGTGAACGAGAGCTTTCAGTTCATGAACGAATCAGTGAGTGAACGAGAGCTTTCAGTTCATGAACGAATCAGTGAGTGAACGAGAGCTTTCAGTTCATGAACGAATCAGTGCGTGAACGAGAGCTTTCAGTTCATGAACGAATCAGTGCGTGAACGAGAGCTTTCAGTTCATGAACGAATCACTGAACGAATCACTGAACGAATCACGGAGCATGCGCAGTTCCCTCGGTGATTCGGTGATTCACAGACCACACTGCAGTTCCCCTGACGGCCTGCACGGTCGCTGTTGAGCTCAATTACTGAACTGAAAAAGGAACGAATCATCTGAGGTAGTGATTCGATTCAGTTCGTTCACTCAAATGTTTCGTTCATTTGAACGAATCGTTCGCGAACGACACAACACTAAATTCTAGAGTTGGAGTGATGCCAAGATACCACAATTAAGTTCGAACTTTGTCCAACCTCTAGAAGATCTTCGTTATATTTTATTTCTCGAGAAAGTGTTTTCGAGCCATCTTGAGACACACTCCGCTGACCCAGCCACCTCGGGAGTGAACGAACCTTGAACGCGCGTCGGTCGACACGCCTTCCTCCCCCCAGACACACGCACGGACGTGTCGGGCTAAGACCCAGAGTTCAGGTGCTGTTTTGGGGTTGCCAGTTCCGTCTGTTAGCTACCAATTATATCTCTACCTCTCAGAGTCCGATTTAATAGCTGTTACTAGTAATCTATGCCCGGATCTTCTCTTCATACTCTCCTACTTTCTTTCTAAAACCTCTATGATCCATTTAAATTCCATGACCGTCAATAATTGCTGATTATTTGCTGTTGTTGCTTAATGTTCTATTCTTTGTTGTTTACTATTATATATCTGGTTAGATTAGTAGATTCACCTATAGGTTTAGTTTCACTTTGAGCCTAATCATTCCATATGCTATTCTTTATATCAATTGTCATATTAACCATTGAATAAATTTTGATATTTGTTCATTAAACTGGTCACGGTGGTAAATACATATTTTGGTTGATGGTATTAGGTCACTGCGCAGAATCAGAACTTAACCCTTTGTTAATGAGACTGATTAAACCATATTCCACCTATCCACCTGAGCAATCAGGATGGTGCCCCGTTCATAATACATAAACTAACATATGTATCTGCTACACCAATTAAACCAGTGACAATGTATCAGAGGGCCTGGTGCAGTGTAACAGTGAAACAGTGTAGGACTTCAGCCTGTGTAACAGTGTGTCATGCCAGACCACTTTTAAAGTGAGAGGAACAAGACCTGAACTAAGAAAAGCATTGGCAATCGTAGTGATGAGCAAACAGGGCAAACCGTTGACCAAGGGGCACGGCAAGGGGTCTAGAAGGCTCAAATTCTGAGTAGATGTTGCTAACCTTCTCATTAAATTACATTAAATAATTACATGAGAAAATCATCAACAATTGCCAAAGAAGGAGTTAATGGAGTAGCAGGCCAGAGCCATTTATTAATCGAGAGCTCTTGGATTTCCCTGGTGATGTTAGTGGAGTTACACAATTCACACTGTACAGGGAAGCATGCAATGCTTTTAAGTAAACTGAATGTGTATTCTGTATTGGCATGGACTTGCACAAACTTACTGCTTTCCTTATTTAGACTTTACTTGCAGTAATTGTGTTTCTGTTTTGTTCATTTTAAAGATTTAAGGTTTTAAAGGTTTTCCATCAGAGGGTTTAGTGCCGTGCAGCAGTGAAACAGTGTAGGACTTCAGCCTGTGTAACCCTCATGCCAGACTGTGTTGAATGCTGTAGTAAGATCAAGGAGAACAAAATGTTCACGAGACCTAATGAGTAAACAGGACTCTTTGTGAAGTTATGTAAACTTTGGTAATATAAGTTGCACAGAAATGAGAAGTTAGAGTTACTATGCTATTTAAAGTCTGTGCAACTCAACTAAACTGAGTAGATACAGCCGTTTTAGTACACTTAAGTAGTAGACAAAACTTTTTCAAGGCATCTGGTTTCCTCAATTCCTTTAAGATCAACTTAAACTTTACAGTGAAGATCATTCACTGCTGTGGAATGTTCCAACAGAGTTCTTTGTTCTACAAATACATTAGATCACACAGTAAGTGGCTAGTGGTTGTGTTACCAGAGCCATATCCTAAAGGCTGAGGAAACTCAGTCCTCATTTGGGGGGGAAGTAAGGGGGTGGGGGCAGAGTCTGGCTTGCTCTGGCCAGAGTTCAGAGTGACACATGCACACAGAGAGCAGCTGGGTACCTCACTCAAGGGCATTTCACATGCTGCCCAGTAACTGTTTCTAACTCCCAGACGCCCAGAACTCCTTTGCAACATCATATTTTACTTTTGTGAGTTCAGCGCATTGACGAATAAGGACAAACTGATAGTGAACTGTCAAATAGGATTTAAACCAAGAGAGACATTGTCCTCAAATGTCAGTGAGTGTTCCAGTCTCTAGTCTATGCTATAGAGATGCGTTCTTAATCAGTGGATATTAAAAGAACACATACCTTTGTTAACACTGTTTTGTTGCTGTGATGTCATCTGAATGCATATGTATCTGCTACACCTGAGACTTTGCCTGAGACTAGCCACCAAATCTGCCTTTTCTAGCATCTTGGCAATAAAGGGCATGCTCACAATTGAGGGGGATTATGACTAGATGGTGTTTAAATTTGATGACTTAGGAATGTAATCCACACCATGAGAAGAGTTCATTATACTACACATAGGTTATATTGTAATTGTGATGCTGTGGCGCTGGAGGAAGGATGAGACACGAGTCCAGTCTTCAGAGATGAACGACACGTTTAATGATGCAAAAGCGCAGTAAGCGCACGTAGAACACAAAACAGGAACGTGAACGACTCTAACAAAGACGAGCACGGGACACTGCGCGAACGCACACTAAATAGACAGACCACATAATCCCTGCGTGATGACGAGACGAGTCACAGGTGAAACCCAGGGGTGTAAAGTAACTAATTACATTTACTCACATTACTGTAATTGAGTACTTTTTATGAGTAATTTGTAATTTTCGGAGTACTTTTTGAAATATGTAATTTTTACTTTTACTTGAGTAAATTTTGACCCAAGTAGTTTTACTTCACTACATTTGAACGCCCACACATTACTGAGTAATAAAAATATTGATGGTGAAAAATTAAATGCGGGCAGAAATTTAAACTGAGTCCCAGAACTGAAGGCCAATTGCGTGGCCTTGCCTTGCGCGCACCCTTTCCATTGTCTCATAATCAGGTCATAATCTGGTGCACTTTTTTCCAAAAGGATGAGATTGTTCTATCTTTAAATCTTCTATCTATCAGGTTCTGTGGGATCCTGTGGACATTTTATTGTGAAAAGTGGAATCCTGTGGGCACTGTATTTTGAATAGTTGGATCCTGTGAGCGTTTTTAAATAGTGGAATCCTGTTTTATTTTGAGATGTGGGATCCTGTGGTCATTTAATATTTTATTTTGAGTTGTGGCAACCTGTGGGCATTTTATTGTGAATAGTGGGATCCGGTGGGCACTGTATTTTGAATAGTTGGATCCTGTGAGCACTTACTTTTAAATTGTGGGATCCTGTAAGCATTTTTTAATTTTTGATGTGAGATCATGTGGGCATTTTATTGTGAGTAGTGGAATCCTGTTGCATTTTAGTTTGATTTGTGGCATCTTGTGAGCATTTAATTTTGTGTAGATTTTGTTTTTTGAATAATTTGTAATTTATATTTCTTTATTCTTATCATAGTGTTGTCCGTTGGACAATAGGACTGAAAATTGTTTGCACTTTATGGTACAGGTTGTGACTGTCCTTGTGCTGTGAGGAAGTATGTTCCTGAGCCCAGCTGATCTTTTTGCAAGTGTGGATGTGCACTTAAATACACTTTGAAATCGATTAAAACAACGTGTGCTGAATTTGGTTCATGATTCATCCATGCATTAAACAACTGAAAGTAACTAAGTAACTTTTACTCAAATTACATTTTAAATGAAGTAATTTTGTACTTGTACTCGAGTAAATTTTGAGATGGGTAATTTTACTTTTACTCTGAGTAGATTTTAGGCAAAGTAATGATACTTTTACTCAATTACAATTTTTCAGTACTCTTTCCACCTCTGGTGAAACCAGGGCTGGACTGGTAATCTGGCGTACCGGTGAAGACAGCAGCAGCCAGAGATGCAGGCTTGTGAAAGAGAAACCGAGAGACAGACTGAGCAGGAAAGTGTAGTACGTAAGCAGGTAGTAACGTTAGGATAACACAGGGACTTTATTACATGTGAATGATGAGCCATGGTGAGTGATTAGTATCAATATTTATTGGTATTTGCATACTTCCTAAAATCTGGCAGCCACGCGTCCTTATTCTGATAAAATAGCAAATGGTCAAGACTGAGAAGTGTTGGATGAGCAGCAAGTGTCCATTTTAGGATATCATAGCATTTTAGATATTTAGGTTAAAGGTGTGTTGAAAAGCTGCATAGTAGTTTAAATTTGTAGCCTCTAAAAGGGGCAAACTCAATAGACACAGGCATAGCTGACATTATGACATAATTCACAATTCCACAAGTCACAATATGACGGAGGTCATAACACATAGCATCTTAGATATTTAGATTAAAGATGTGTTGAAACGCTGCATGGTAGTTTGAATTTGTAGCCTCTATGCTGTGGTTCAACATGTTTTAAAAAGCACCCAAACAAGTAAAATGACAGATTTTAAAACTTATAAATGATAAATAAAAGCATTGCAATTTAAGCATGACTACTGTAAGTGTAAAAAAATATAAAAGTAATATTAGCAAAATATATGCCCACACTGAATAAGAGTAAAACTGTGTCAAATCCTTTAGACATGTTTGCGTTGCATGAATTCATAAAGCAGCTTTGTTTGTAGCCAGATACAAATACACGTTATAGCTGTTTATAGGAGGGAGCACCTTTAACCTGAAGAATTAGAATTGAGCTGTTAAATCGGAGAAATTCTGAAAATACATATTAGAGATGATTTCAATAAAATCATAAAAGTGATTGTGATATAATAATGCTAAGATTGAATCCAATTACTTTAACCAGTAATTTTTTTTTCACACCATACCCCACATACATAAATTACAAGTCGGTTGTGCTCCGCTAATTATGAGGGGCCGGTCTAAACCAAAAATGCCAGGGCCGATGTTTTGTCCCAGTCAAGCCCTGCCCACAATGATACACAGACGCAGACGACTGGATGTAGACGACATAAACACACGCCCAAAGGGAGGGGTCAGGGGCTGTACCGTGACAGTAATGGACCATAGTTCTTTGAAATACAAGTTGGGCCTGGATTTAATAGACTACATCAGCAGAATTTGGAAGAATTTATCAATTAAATTATCACTTCAAGAAAAATTATGGAAAAAGATTCTAATTATTTAATGTTAACCAAGCAGCTGCCAAAATACATTTGCAGATTAGCCAAGTCTGAGGAAGCACAATTGTTTTCCTTTAATTTTCAATTTCATCATTGGAGAAGCTAAGAGTGCATCCTCTGTATCAGTTCATCCAATCATTCAAGATAATGTTTAAGACAGAGGAATCTGAATCAGATCTAATTATAATTAAAAATTCAATTCAATCATTTGTCCCGCAGTAATGTAGCAGTAAAATATTAATGTTAAGATGTTAATGTTAGATGTTAAAAAGAGCCTCACTCTTGTTTATTAGTGGAGATGTTCTCTTACAGGGCAAAAAAAGGCAGTTAGAAGTGTCAGTTTGACTTGTGTGTATCCCTGAGTGGACCAGTCCCCACGACACCCAGGACGTTCAGTGTTTAGCTCTTCAGAGGAGTGATGGTGCTTTCAGTAGAGGAGATGAAGCTCTCTGCTTCTCCTGTTGTCTTCCTCAACTTTACTTTAATCATCTCACACTTTCAAACTTTCTTTCTGGAGAACTTTAATAAGACCTGCACAGAGAAAGAGTAAAATTTGGATATATTCCTCACGTATGAAGAGTCACGTTGTTAAAAACTTTTGTAATGGATACATATGTTATTTATGGATTATGAACGGGGCACCATCCTGATTGCTCAGGAACCAATTTTGTGATAACGGAGATGGGTAGAATATGGTTTAATCAGTCTCATTACTAAAGGGTTAAGTTCTGGTTCCGCACAGTGACCTAATACCTGTGACGGGCAGGGTGAGCGAAAATAAATGGAAGTGATCACGCCAAGTCTCAGGGAAAAAGGATGGTTTAATATGTAAAGTGCGCAAAACAAAACCTGTGAACTGATCCGAATTAAGGATATAATAACCAGCGGTCGACTGGTACAAAGACAAGACATATATAGACGAACAAACGACCCTCAGGTGATACGGATCGCGGGCCCCGCCCACCTGAGGGACGAACACCACATGACCACAACAGGACAGCTGCCGCTGTGGACGGGGGCGACCGGCAGGGGGCCCCCCCACAACGTGACAATACCATCGACCAAAATCTGTATTTACCACCGTGACCAGATTAATGAATAAATGTCCCAATTTATTAAATGGTTAATATTACAATTGATATAAAGAATAGCATATGGAATGATTTGGCTCAAAATGTAACTAAACGTATATGTAACTCTACCAGTGTTGCGAATAACGCCGTTAAAAATAACGGCGTTAGGTAACTGCGTCATTTTGTCAGTAACGGGATAATATAATTAATTACTTTTCCTGTCGTTACAATGCCGTTGATGTTACTGGTCATTAAAAGTGGTGCATTACTATATATTGATATACTAACAGTAATCCGAGCGGACCCCTGCCCAGGCCAGCTCCAATGACCTCTTGAAAGTTTCTGCAACATACGAAGCAGGGCATCCACATTCAGGGACCACTTCTTCTCCTGGCCATCTTGCATTGCGTATCCATACATTGAATGTACTGTACATATAAATCAACATTTTTAGACTTTGTCAATCAACAATACACCACATACATTGAATGAGATGGTGTTGTTTGGTGGTTCAGACAAAAAAAAAAGGTTCAGTAAGCAACAAAGGAAAATAAATAAGCATTATAGCAATATAATAAAGGTAGTAAAATGGTTAAATGCAAATGTTTAAATGTTAATGCATTGAGCTAAACAGATAGATGGCCAGGAGAAGGAGTGGTCCCTGAATGTGGATGCCCTGCTTCATATGTTGCAGAAACTTTCTAGAGGTCAACATAAAACAGTCATTGGAGCTGCTCTGGCAATTCAGCAATGAAGCAAGATGACGGTTCCTGATCTTCTCTACTGCCCACAACACATCTGAAGATTTCTGGACAGAGGCCTTCTAGACAAAGATGTGGTTGATCTGCATAAGGGAACATTAAGATCCTCATACATCTCTCAACAGAAGCTTTGATGTCATCCAGAAACTATGCCTTCTCTGTTCCCCCTCACCTCCTGTACCTTCTGTACTCCAACATCATCCAGCCCATTCTATTGTATAGCTATAGTTAAACACGTGCTTAACGTCACGAGCGCACCTGTCACGTGTTTAACTATATGTCTCCGCTACATCTTAAAAGGTTTAAAAGCTACATAGTGCACCTAATAGTGTCCCAACTTGTTCCAGTGTCTGTAGATCGTCTCCTAATCCAAGGTCAATCTCTGATTAACTGTCCATCTGTCCTGCTCATCAGTCACTCAGTTTCTTTTAGTTAGCTACATATCACTGTCCTAGAACTCAGATCCCATTTCTTGGCTGTTCTCCTGAAGTAGCAAGAGTGTAAACATAGCAACTGTGACGCCGAAGGCGTCGGGACAGAGGCAGCCGGAGGCGTGGGTTGAACCAAAGGAAGTTTATTTTCCATGTTGACCACACAGTACAACTCTCAGCGTATATACCAATACGGAAGCTCGGTTACGCTCGCAGCGTAACCTAGTATCGCTCTTAACGCGTGAACAGCACGCAAGGTAGACAGGAACAGAGACGCTCTGGTGACGGCAATGCGCAGCACTCGACTAGACGACCTGCGGGCTTAAGAAGAGCAAAGTAAACTAGATGTAAAGTTTGTAAACAAACTTTAAGTTGGCTTGACAAAGCCTGTTGTAACAGCATGAAGACAATGTTAAGTATGTTAAATGAAAATAGTTGGTCCCAGCAAAGCCTAGTAGTTCAATAAGGACAGCAAATATAGTTGTTTTATCTTAACAGCTGAAAAAGATTTAAAAATCAATGGTTTCCTATGGGAGGATGGAGGGATGAAAACGAATGAACAGAAGAAAAAACTGTTTAACACCATGTAAGACCATATTTAGTATATTTACATTTGAGACAGTATATCAGATTTAGTTGTTAAATCTTTACATCTGATGGAGTTATAAAAATCAATAAAATCCTATGGGAGGATGAAGGGATGAATGAAATGATAGAAGGGGAGGATAGACAAATTGCATCAATATGATTTTCAGTGCAGTGCTAGGGATCAGCTACTGAGTCATGTCACAAAGTTTGATCACTGTATCATGAAAATTAAGGGATTTATAAAATCAATGGAGTCTTATGGGAGGATGGAGGGATGAATGAAATGATAGAATGGGAGGATAGACAAATGGCATCAATATGCTATTCAGGGCAGTGCTAGGGATCAGCTACTGAGTCATCTCACAAGGTTTGATCACTGTATCTTGAAAATTAAGGATTTAATTAAATCAATGGTTTCCAATGGGAGGATGGAGGGATGAATGAAATGATAGAATGGGAGGATAGACAAATGGCATCAATATGCTATTCAGGGCGGTGCTAGGGATCAGCTACTGAGTCATGTCACAAGGTTTGATCACTGTATCTTGAAAATTAAGGGGTTGATTAAATCAATGGTTCACTATGGGAGGATGGAGGGATGAATGAAATGATAGAATGGGAGGATAGACAAATGGCATCAATATGCTATTCAGTGCAGTGCTAGGGATGAGGTAGTGAGTGATTTCACCAAGTTTGATCACTGTATCTTGAAAATTAAGGGATTTATAAAATCAATGGGATCTTATGGGAGGATGGAGGGATGAATGAAATGATAGAATGGGAGGATAGACAAATGGCATCAATATGATATTCAGTGCAGTGCTAGGGATGAGGTAGTGAGTGATTTCACAAAGTTTGATGACTATATCTTGAAAATTAAGGGAGTTATGAAATCAATGTAATCCTATGGGAGGATGGAGGGATGAATGAAATGATAGAATGGGAGGATAGACAAATGGCATCAATATGATATTCAGTGCAGTGCTAGGTATGAGGTAGTGAGTGATTTCACCAAGTTTGATCACTGTATCTTGAAAATTAAGGGATTTATAAAATCAATGGAATCTTATGGGAGGATGGAGGCAGAGGTGGGACCAAGTCAGTGTTTTGCAAGTCTCAAGTAAGTCCAAGTCTTTATACCTCAAGTCCCGAGTCAAGTCTCAAGCAAAGACACTCAAGTCAAGTCAAGTCTCGAGTCAAGACAGGCAACAGTCAAGTCAAGTCCCAAGTCTGAAACTTGGAATTTCAAGTCCTTTCGAGTCTTTTTTTTTTTTTTTTACCAATGTTGCAGGTATATTTTAAATGTAAATAATAGACATGCGTTCTTTTTTAAATCTGTATTCTCCTCAAATCTTGATAAAAACATGTGCAACTGAAAACACGAAGTATAAAAAAAATTAAAATTACACCTCTTTATTGCACAGTTCAATTTGTTAAACTTAGCTGCAAAAATATTCATACTTTAAACTACAATTTTCCAGAAATAAATATTCTGTGAAAAAGTCATAAGTAGAACTCCATGTTCAAATAAAAAGTGCTGATATTTTCACAGTACAATACAAAGAACCATAACAGCATTTTCCCTCTCTTCTCTTATCTGGTTTCTTGGAGAACATGTGTGAGTGACACAAGACAAACAAATATAAGAACTGAACAATTAACAGGAATCTACAACTTTAGACATTTCAGTAAACTATTCTGCATTGCATTTGCTGGCCAAAAGTCTGTATGTCATTTGTGCACGATGAATGATGTCCCCATAGCTGAAAACTCGCTCCACTTTTGTCAATATATTTTTTTCTCAACGTAGATGTCTTCAAATACACAATCCATGCTGAGATAGAACTGGATATTATGATGGTGACAGAGAGAGGCTCTCTTCCCCGAGTTCAGATACAGAACCCAGGGTTGCCAACTCTCACGCATTGAGCGTGAGACACACGCATTTGACTGTCTTCACACGCTCTCACGCCACACATCCGATTTCTCACGCCGGAAACTAATCTAGTTTATTTACCTCTGATCCACATCTATGATTCAATGAGTTACTAGTTCGCTCTGGCACCAACCACTGGCGATCGATCGATCGCGATATAATACTTAATTTGTGTCAATTTTACACCCCGCCCGGTAAAAATTTACGTTCGCCAACCCCCCATTTGATTGGTTGTGCTGCAGCTCATGCACACACACACGTACAGAGTGTGGAAAAGCAGAGGACCGGTCTGCGTCAGAAGGACGGAAATGAAATTAATGGGGCGCACTTTATAAATATTAATATGCGCTTTAAAATTTAGATTTGGGGTAAAAAAAATCAAGTCTTTGCAAGTAAACAGGTTCAAGTCCAATTCAAGTCCCAAGTTATTGGTGTAAAAGTCCAAGTCAAGTCTAAGTCTCTGAATATTTTTTCAAGTCAAGTCAAAAGTCTTAATATTAATGACTCGAGTCTGACTCGAGTCCAAGTCATGTGACTCGAGTCCCCACCTCTGGATGGAGGGATGAATGAAATGATAGAATGGGAGGATAGACAAATGGCATCAATATGATATTCAGTGCAGTGTTAGGGATGAGGTAGTGAGTGATTTCACCAAGTTTGATCACTGTATCTTGAAAATTAAGGGATTTATAAAATCAATGGAATCTTATGGGAGGATGGAGGGATGAATGAAATGATAGAATGGGAGGATAGACAAATGGCATCAATATGATATTCAGTGCAGTGTTAGGGATGAGGTAGTGAGTGATTTCACCAAGTTTGATCACTGTATCTTGAAAATTAAGGGATTTATAAAATCAATGGGATCTTATGGGAGGATGGAGGGATGAATGAAAGGATAGAATGGGAGGATAGACAAATGGCATCAATATGATATTCAGTGCAGTGTTAGGGATGAGGTAGTGAGTGATTTCACCAAGTTTGATCACTGTATCTTGAAAATTAAGGGATTTATAAAATCAATGGGATCTTATGGGAGGATGGAGGGATGAATGAAATGATAGAATGGGAGGATAGACAAATGGCATCAATATGATATTCAGTGCAGTGTTAGGGATGAGGTAGTGAGTGATTTCACCAAGTTTGATCACTGTATCTTGAAAATTAAGGGATTTATAAAATCAATGGGATCTTATGGGAGGATGGAGGGATGAATGAAATGATAGAATGGGAGGATAGACAAATGGCATCAATATGCTATTCAGGGCGGTGCTAGGGATCAGCTACTGAGTCATGTCACAAGGTTTGATCACTGTATCTTGAAAATTAAGGATTTGATTAAATCAATGGTTTCCAATGGGAGGATGGAGGGATGAATGAAATGATAGAATGGGAGGATAGACAAATGGCATCAATATGCTATTCAGGGCGGTGCTAGGGATCAGCTACTGAGTCATGTCACAAGGTTTGATCACTGTATCTTGAAAATTAAGGATTTGATTAAATCAATGGTTTCCAATGGGAGGATGGAGGGATGAATGAAATGATAGAATGGGAGGATAGACAAATGGCATCAATATGATATTCAGTGCAGTGCTCGGTATCAGCTACTGAGTCATTTCACCAAGTTTGATCACTATATCTTGAAAATTAAGGGAGTTATGAAATCAATGTAATCCTATGGGAGGATGGAGGGATGAAAGGATGAAAAAAGAATGAATAGAAGAAAATAAAAGGCTGTTTTAGACCATATATAACACCATATAACAGCATATTTATCATATTTACAGTTGAATCATTACAGTAGATTTAGTTGTTCTATCTATACATCTGATGGAGTTAAATTAGTGGTTTACAATGGGAGGATGGAGGGATGAAGGGATGAAAAAAGAATGAATAGAAGAAAATAAAAAGCTGTTTTAGACCATATAAGACCATATAACACCATGTTTAGCATGTATACAGTTGAATTGGTATAACATTTTAGTTGTTCTATCTATACATCTGATTGAGTTATATCAGTGGTTTCGAATGGGAGGATGGAGGGATGAAGGGATGAAAAGAATGAATAGAAGAAAATAAAAAGCTGTTTAAGACCATTTAAGACCATATAACAGCATATTGATCACATTTACAGTTGAATCAGTACAGCAGATTTAGTTGTTCTATCTATACATCTGATGGAGTTAAATTAGTGGTTTACAATGGGAGGATGGAGGGATGAAGGGATGAAAAAAGAATGAATAGAAGAAAATAAAAAGCTGTTTTAGACCATATAAGACCATGTAACATCATGTTTAGCATATATACAGTTGAATTGGTACAGCAGATTTAGTTGTACTATCTATACAGCTGATGTAGTTGTAAAATCAATGTATTCCTATGGGAGGATGGAGGGATGAAAAAAGGATGAATACAAAACGAGTGGTGAAAATTAGTTTTATCTTTACTGATATCAGACCAGATGTACTATATCTAGTGATTTTGGTGGTAATATCTTATAAATCATACGAGCTAGAAGGCAGTGAAAAATGAATGGAAGTGAATGGGTGAAAAAGAAGGGATGAAAAAGAAGGGATAAAAGAGTGGTATAGTTGTGAAAAGTTGTTGAATCATTTATATCCATCAGTGGACCATGCATATCGAGTTTGGTGGATTTATCTTGAGATCTGACAAAATGAGAGCAGTTTGAAAATTGGCCCCATGAAAGTCTATGGGAAAAATGGCTCGGTTGGAGGCATAAAAAGGGTGGAGGCAGGTGGTGTATCTTTCTAAAAAGCAGTAGCACACCCCTCTGATATAGGGCGGAGGTTCCTACAAAGTTTGGTGGTTCTATCTTAAAAGCTGTGGACGAAATAGCGTTTGAAAATTTGCAGCGGAAGAATAATAATAATATTAAGAAGAACTAGAAAATAAAGTTTGTGAACAAACTTTAAGTTGGCTTGACAAAGCCTGTTGTAACAGCATGAAGACAATGTTAAGTATGTTAAATGATAATAGTTGGTCCCAGCAAAGCCTAGTAGTTCAATAAGGACAGCAAATATAGTTGTTTTATCTTAACAGCTGAAAAAGATTTAAAAATCAATGGTTTCCTATGGGAGGATGGAGGGATGAAAACGAATGAATAGAAGAAAAAACTGTTTAACACCATGTAAGACCATATTTAGTATATTTACATTTGAGACAGTATATCAGATTTAGTTGTTAAATCTTTACATCTGATGGAGTTATAAAAATCAATAAAATCCTATGGGAGGATGAAGGGATGAATGAAATGATAGAAAGGGAGGATAGACAAATGGCATCAATATGATTTTCAGTGCAGTGCTAGGGATCAGCTACTGAGTCATGTCACAAAGTTTGATCACTATATCTCAAAAATTAAGGGATTTGATGAAATCAATGGTTCTCTATGGGAGGATGGAGGGATGAATGAAATGATAGAATAGGAGGATAGACAAATGGCATCAATATGATATTCAGTGCAGTGCTAGGGGTGACGTAGTGAGTCATTTCACAAAGTTTGATCACTATATCTTGAAAATTAAGGGAATTATAAAACCAATGGGTTCTAATGGGAGGATGGAGGGATGAATGAAATGATAGAATGGGAGGATAGACAAATGGCATCAATATGCTATTCAGTGCGGTGCTAGGGATCAGCTACTAAGTCATGTCACAAGGTTTGATCACTGTATCTTGAAAATTAAGGATTTGATTAAATCAATGGTTTCCAATGGGAGGATGGAGGGATGAATGAAATGATAGAATGGGAGGATAGACAAATGGCATCAATATGCTATTCAGGGCGGTGCTAGGGATCAGCTACTGAGTCATGTCACAAGGTTTGATCACTGTATCTTGAAAATTAAGGATTTGATTAAATCAATGGTTTCCAATGGGAGGATGGAGGGATGAATGAAATGATAGAATGGGTAGAATGGGAGGATAGACAAATGGCATCAATATGTTATTCAGTGCGGTGCTAGGGATGAGCTACTGAGTCATCTCACAAGGTTTGATCACTGTATCTTGAAAATTAAGGATTTGATTAAATCAATGGTTTCCAATGGGAGGATGGAGGGATGAATGAAATGATAGAATGGGAGGATAGACAAATGGCATCAATATGCTATTCAGGGCGGTGCTAGGGATCAGCTACTGAGTCATCTCACAAGGTTTGATCACTGTATCTTGAAAATTAAGGATTTGATTAAATCAATGGTTTCCAATGGGAGGATGGAGGGATGAATGAAATGATAGAATGGGTAGAATGGGAGGATAGACAAATGGCATCAATATGCTATTCAGTGCGGTGCTAGGGATCAGCTACTGAGTCATGTCACAAGGTTTGATCACTGTATCTTGAAAATTAAGGATTTGATTAAATCAATGGTTTCCAATGGGAGGATGGAGGGATGAATGAAATGATAGAATGGGAGGATAGACAAATGGCATCAATATGCTATTCAGTGCGGTGCTAGGGATCAGCTACTGAGTCATTTCACCAAGTTTGATCACTGTATCTTGAAAATTAAGGTAGTTATGAAATCAATGTAATCCTATGGGAGGATGGAGGGATGAAGGGATGAAAAAAGAACAAAGAGAAGAAAATAAAAAGTTGTTTTAGACCATATAAGACCATATAACACCATGTTTAGCATATATACAGTTGAATTGGTATAGCAATTTTAGTTGTTCAGTCTTTACATCTGATTGAGTTATAGCAGTGGTTTCTAATGGTAGGATGGAGGGATGAAGGGATGAAAAAAGAATGAATGGAAGACAATAAAAAGCTGTTTTAGACCATATAAGACCATGTTTAGTATATATACAATTGAATTGGTATAGCATTTTTAGTTGTTCAATCTATACATCTGATTGAGTTATATCAGTGGTTTTCAATGGGAGGATGGAGGGATGAAGGGATGAAAAAAGAATGAATAGAAGAAAATAAAATGCTATTTTAGACCTTATAAGACCATATACCACCATGTTTAGCATATATACAGGTTAGTCAGTACAGCAGATTTAGTTGTACTATCTATACAGCTGATGTAGTTATAAAATCAATGTATTCCTATGGGAGGATGGAGGGATGAAAAAAGGATGAATAAAGAATGAGTGGTAAAAAATAGTTTTATCTCTATTGATATCAGACCAGATGTACTATATCTAGTGATTTTGGTGGTAATAGCATGTAAAACATATGAGCTACAAGGCAGTGAAAAATGAATGGAAGTGAATGGGTGAAAAAGAAGGGATGAAAAAGAAGGGATAAAAGAGTGATAGAGTTGTGAAAAGTTGTTGTTTTCGTTCTTTCCATCACTGGACCATGTATATCAAGTTTGGTGGATTTATCTTGAAATCTGACAAAATGAGAGCAGTTTGAAAATTGGCCCAATGAAAGTCTATGGGAAAAATGGCTCGGATGGAGGTATAGAAAGGAGGGATGCAGGTGGTGTATCTTTCTAAAAAGCAATAGCACGATATATGGGTATAGGGTGGAGGTTCCTACAAAGTTTGGTGGTTCTATCTTAAAAGCTGTGGACGAAATAACGTTTGACAATTTTAGGAGGAGGAATAATAATAATAACTAGAAAGTAAAGTTTGTGAACAAACTTTAAGTTGGCTTGACAAAGCTTGTTGTAACAGCATGAAGACAATGTTAAGTATGTTAAATGATATTAGTTGGTCCCAGAAAAGCATAGTAGTTCAATAAGGACAGCAAATATAGTTGTTTTATCTTACCAGCTAAAACAGTTAAAAAATCAATGGTTTCCTATGGGAGGATGGAGGGATGAAAACGAATGAATAGAAGAAAAAACTGTTTAAAACCATGTAAGACCATATTTAGTATATTTACAGTTGAGTGAGTACAGCAGTTTTAGTTGTTCTATCTATACATCTGGTGGAGTTATAAAACCAATTGAATCATATGGGAGGATGGAGGGATGAATGAAATGATAGAAGGGAAGGATAGACAAATGGCATCAATATGATCTTCAATACAGTGACAGGCATCAGCTATTGAGTAATTTTACCAAGTTTGATCACTATATCTTGAAAATTAAGGCAGTTAGTAAATCAATGGGTTACTATGAGAGTATGGAGGGATGAATAAAATGATAGAAAGGGAGGATAGACAAATTGCATCAATATGATATTCAGTGTAGTGCTAGGGATCAGCTACTGAGTCATTTGACCAAGTTTGATCACTGTATCTTGAAAATTAAGGGATTGATTCAATCAATAGTTATCTATGAGAGGATGGAGGGATGAATGAAGTGATAGAATGGGAGGATAGACAAATGGCATCAATATGATATTCAGGGCAGTGTTAGGGATCAGCTACTGAGTCATGTCACAAGGTTTGATCACTGTATCTTGAAAATTAAGGATTTGATTAAATCAATGGTTTCCAATGGGAGGATGGAGGGATGAATGAAATGATAGAATGGGAGGATAGACAAATGGCATCAATATGATATTCAGTGCAGTGTTAGGGATCAGCTACGGAGTCATTTCACCAAGTTTGATCAATGCATCTTGAAAATTAAGGATTTGATTAAATCAATGGTTTCCAATGGGAGGATGGAGGGATGAATGAAATGATAGAATGGGAGGATAAACAAATGGCATCAATATGATATTCAGTGCAGTGCTAGGGATGAGGTAGTGAGTCATGTCACCAAGTTTTATCACTGTATCTTGAAAATTAAGGATTTGATTAAATCAATAGTTATCTATGTGAGGATGGAGGGATGAATGAAATGATAGAATGGGAGGATAGACAAATGGCATCAATATGATATTCAGTGCGGTGCTAGGGATCAGCTACTGAGTCATGTCACAAGGTTTGATCACTGTATCTTGAAAATTAAGGATTTGATTAAATCAATGGTTTCCAATGGGAGGATGGAGGGATGAATGAAATGATAGAATGGGAGGATAGACAAATGGCATCAATATGATATTCAGTGCAGTGCTAGGGATGAGGTAGTGAGTCATGTCACCAAGTTTGATCACTGTATCTTGAAAATTAAGGATTTGATTAAATCAATGGTTTCCAATGGGAGGATGGAGGGATGAATGAAATGATAGAATGGGAGGATAGACAAATGGCATCAATATGATATTCAGTGCGGTGCTAGGGATCAGCTACTGAGTCATGTCACCAAGTTTGATCACTGTATCTTGAAAATTAAGGATTTGATTAAATCAATGGTTTCCAATGGGAGGATGGAGGGATGAATGAAATGATAGAATGGGAGGATAAACAAATGGCATCAATATGATATTCAGTGCAGTGCTAGGGATGAGGTAGTGAGTCATGTCACCAAGTTTTATCACTGTATCTTGAAAATTAAGGATTTGATTAAATCAATAGTTATCTATGTGAGGATGGAGGGATGAATGAAATGATAGAATGGGAGGATAGACAAATGGCATCAATATGATATTCAGTGCGGTGCTAGGGATCAGCTACTGAGTCATGTCACAAGGTTTGATCACTGTATCTTGAAAATTAAGGATTTGATTAAATCAATGGTTTCCAATGGGAGGATGGAGGGATGAATGAAATGATAGAATGGGAGGATAGACAAATGGCATCAATATGATATTCAGTGCAGTGCTAGGGATGAGGTAGTGAGTCATGTCACCAAGTTTGATCACTGTATCTTGAAAATTAAGGATTTGATTAAATCAATGGTTTCCAATGGGAGGATGGAGGGATGAATGAAATGATAGAATGGGAGGATAGACAAATGGCATCAATATGATATTCAGTGCGGTGCTAGGGATCAGCTACTGAGTCATGTCACCAAGTTTGATCACTGTATCTTGAAAATTAAGGATTTGATTAAATCAATGGTTGCCAATGGGAGGATGGGGGGATGAATGAAATGATAGAATGGGAGGATAGACAATTGGCATCAATATGCTATTCAGTGCGGTGCTAGGGATCAGCTACTGAGTCATGTCACAAGGTTTGATCACTGTATTATGAAAATTAAGGTAGTTATGAAACCAATGTAATCCTATTGGAGGATGGAGGGATGAAAAAAGAATGAAAAGAAGAATATAAAAAGTTGTTTTATACCATATCAGACCATATAACACCATGTTTAGCATGTATACAGTTGAATTGTTATAGCATTTTTAGTTGTTCATCTATGCATCTGATTGAGTTATATCAGTGGTTTTCAATGGGACGATGGAGGGATGAAGTGATGAAAAAAGAAAGAATAGAAGAAAATAAAAGGCTGTTTTAGACCATATAACAGCATATTTATCATATTAACTGTTGAATCAGTACAGCAGATTTAGTTGTTCTACTTATACATCTGATTCAGTTATATCAGTGGTTTTCAATGGGAGGATGGAGGGATGAAGGGATGATAAAATAATGAATAGAAGAAAATAAAAAGCTGTTTTAGACCATATAAGACCATGTAACATCATGTTTAGCATATATACAGCTGAGTCAGTACAGCAGATTTAGTTGTACTATCTATACAGCTGATGTAGTTGTAAAATCAATGTATTCCTATGAGAAGATGGAGGGATGAAAAAAGGATGAATAAAGAATGAGTGGTGAAAAATAATTGTATCTTTATTGATATCAGACCAGATGTACTATATCTAGTGATTTTGGTGGTAATAGCATATAAAACATACGAGCTAGAAGGCAGTGAAAAATGAATGGAAGTGAATGGGTGAAAAAGAAGGGATGAAAAAGAAGGGATAAAAGAGTGATAGAGTTGTGGAAAGTTGTTGTTTTCGTTCTTTCCATCACTGGACCATGTATATCGAGTTTTGTGGTTTTATCTTGAAATCTGACAAAATGAGAGCAGTTTGAAAATTGTCCCCATGAAAGTCTATGGGAAAAATGGCTCGGTTGGAGGCATAAAAAGGGTGGAGGCAGGTGGTGTATCTTTCTATAAAGCAGTAGCACACTATTCTGATATGGGGCGGAGGTTCCTACAAAGTTTGGTGGTTCTATCTTAAAAGCTGTGGACGAAATAGCGTTCTAAATTTTTCAGCGGAAGAATAATAATAATAATATTAAGAAGAATAAGAAGAACAGTAAGTTGGCTTTGTCAAGCCAACTTAATAATAATAACTAGAAAGTAAAGTTTGTGAACAAACTTTAAGTTGGCTTGACAAAGCTTGTTGTAACAGCATGAAAACAATGTTAAGTATGTTAAATGTTATTAGTTGGTCCCAGAAAAGCATAGTAGTTCAATAAGGACAGCAAATATAGTTGTTTTATCTTACCAGCTGAAACAGTTAAAAAATCAATGGTTTCCTATGGGAGGATGGAGGGATGAAAACAAATGAATAGAAGAAAAAACTGTTTAAAACCATGTAAGACCATATTTAGTATATTTACAGTTGAGTGAGTACAGCAGTTTTAGTTGTTCTATCTATACATCTGGTGGAGTTATAAAACCAATTGAATCATATGGGAGGATGGAGGGATGAATGAAATGATAGAAAGGAAGGATAGACTAATGGCATCAATATGATCTTCAATACAGTGACAAGCATCAGCTATTGAGTAATTTTACCAAGTTTGATCACTGTATCTTGAAAATTAAGGCAGTTAGTAAATCAATGGGTTACTATGAGAGTATGGAGGGATGAATGAAATGATAGAAAGGGAGGATAGACAAATTGCATAAATATGATATTCGGTGTAGTGCTAGGGATCAGCTACTGAGTCATTTCACCAAGTTTGATCACTGTATCTTGAAAATTAAGGGATTGAATAAATCAATGGTTTCCAATGGGAGGATGGAGGGATGAATGAAATGATAGAATGGGAGGATAAACAAATGGCATCAATATGATATTCAGGGCAGTGTTAGGGATCAGCTACTGAGTCATTTCACCAAATTCGATCACTGTATCTTGAAAATTAAGGATTTGATTAAATCATAGGTTTCCAATGGGAGGATGGAGGGATGAATAAAATGATAGAATGGGAGGATAGACAAATGACATCAATATGATATTCAGTGCGGTGCTAGGGATCAGCTACTGAGTCATGTCACAAGTTTTGATCACTGTATCTTGAAAATTAAAGATTTGATTAAATCAATGGTTTACAATGGGAGGATGGAGGGATGAATGAAATGATAGAATGGGAGGATAGACAAATGGCATCAATATGATATTCAGTGCAGTGCTAGGGATCAGCTACTGAGTCATGTCACCAAGTTTGATCACTGTATCTTGAAAATTAAGGGATTTAATGAAATCAATGGTTCTCTATGGGAGGATGGAGGGATGAATGAAATGATAGAATGGGAGGATAGACAAATGACATCAATATAATATTCAGTGCGGTGCTAGGGATCAGCTACTGAGTCATGTCACAAGTTTTGATCACTGTATCTTGAAAATTAAAGATTTGATTAAATCAATGGTTTACAATGGGAGGATGGATGGATGAATGAAATGATAGAATGGGAGGATAGACAAATGGCATCAATATGATATTCAGTGCGGTGCTAGGGATCAGCTACTGAGTCATGTCACCAAGTTTGATCACTGTATCTTGAAAATTAAGGGATTTAATGAAATCAATGGTTCTCTATGGGAGGATGGAGGGATGAATGAAATGATAGAATGGGATGATAAACAAATGGCATCAATATGATATTCAGGGCAGTGTTAGGGATCAGCTACTGAGTCATGTCACCAAGTTTGATCACTGTATCTTGAAAGTTAAGGGAGTTATGAAATCAATGTAATCCTATGGGAGGATGGAGGGATGAAGGGATGACAAAGAATGAATAGAAGAAAATAAAAAGCTGTTTTAGACCATATAAGACCATATACCACCATGTGTAGCATATATACAGTTGAAATGGTATAGCATTTTTAGTTGTTCTATCTAAACAGCTGATTCAGTTATATTAGTTGTTTCCAATGGGAGGATGGAGGGATGAAGGGATGAAAAAAGAACAAAGAGAAGAAAATAAAAAGTTGTTTTAGACCATATAAGACCATATAACAGCATGTTTAGCATATATACAGTTGAAATGGTATAGCATTTTTAGTTGTTCTATCTAAACAGCTGATTCAGTTATATTAGTTGTTTCCAATGGGAGGATGGAGGGATGAAGGAATGAAAAAAGAATGAATAGAAGAAAATAAATATCTGTTTTAGACCATATAAGACCATATAACACTATGTTTAGCATATATATGATTGAATTGGAATAGCATTTTAGTTGATCTATCTAAACAGCTGATTGAGTTATATTAGTTGTTTCCAATGGGAGGATGGAGGGATGAAGGAATGAAAAAAGAATGAATAGAAGAAAATAAAAAGCTGTTTTAGACCATATAAGACCATATACCACCATGTGTAGCATATATACAGCTTAGTCAGTACAGCAGATATAGTTGTACTACCTATACAGCTGATGTAGTTATAAAAGCAATGTATTCCAATGGGAGAATGGAGGGATGAAAAAAGGATGAATAAAGATTGAGTGGTGAAAAATAATTGTATCTTTCTTGACATCTGACCAGATGTACTATATCGAGTGATTTTGGTTGTAATAGCATATAAAACATAAGAGCTAGAAGGCAGTGAAAAATGAATGGAAGTGAATGGGTGAAAAAGAAGGGATGAAAAAGAAGTGATAAAAGAGTGATATAGTTGTGAAAAGTGGTTGAATCATTTCTATCCATCCCTGGACCATGTTTATCGATTTTGGTGGATTTATCTTGAGATCTGATAAAATGAGAGCAGTTTGAAAATTGTCCCCATGAAAGTCTATGGGAAAAATGGCTCGGTTGGAGGCATAAAAAGGGTGGAGGCAGGTGGTGTATCTTTCTATAAAGCAGTAGCACACTATTCTGATATGGGGCGGAGGTTCCTACAAAGTTTGGTGGTTCTATCTTAAAAGCTGTGGACGAAATAGCTGTCTAGTTTTTTACGAGGGGGAATAATAATAATAAGAAGAAGAATAAGAAGAACAGTAAGTTGGCTTTGTCAAGCCAACTTAATAAGAATAAGAATAACAGCAAGTTGGCTTTGTCAAGCCAACTTAATAAGAAGAACAGTAAGTTGGCTTTGTCAAGCCAACTTAATAATAATAATAAGAAGAAGAATAAGAAGAACAGTAAGTTGGCTTTGTCAAGCCAACTTAATAAGAAGAATAAGAAGAACAGCAAGTTGGCTTTGTCAAGCCAACTTAATAATAATAAGAAGAATAAGAAGAACAGTAAGTTGGCTTTGTCAAGCCAACTTAATAATAATAAGAAGAATAAGAAGAACAGTAAGTTGGCTTTGTCAAGCCAACTTAATAAGAAACAGGTGTTCAGTATTCTGGTGATTGTGACCGTGGGAGTGGTTGCGTGCGCGGGGGTGTGTGCTGGGACCGGCTGCTGGCCGGGATGCGCGCCCTCTGGTGGCGACCCGGCCCCCTCACGGTGACAGCAACTTTATATTTCTGTATATTTATTTATTTAGCTTTATTACAGGTGTTCTTGAATAAAAAGTTGTAATAAAAATAATATTGTATAAAAGTATTTAGTGTAATATAGAACAGACTAGTCACTGTTAACACACCACAGATGGGCATAAAATTTAGGGGGTGTCTACTAGTGGGCTGCTTATAGCCAGCTGTTCTAAAAGGGGAGGATTTTATGGGAAGTGACACTGCTTATCCGTATGAATAATAACGCTCCTAATGTAGTTCCAATAAGAGCTGAGACAACCTAGTTCACTCGGCCACATCATATCGATTGCCAAGGTAGGTACGTCGTTAACATTTGCTGTAGGCTATGTACTTTAACTCAGCTGGTATCCTTTTTAATTTCCAAAAAGTCCAACCATTGCAGAAACTGGCGACTAGGGACACTGCAGAGAATACTTGTACTGAAATAATGGTAGTTCTGAGAAGCACCCATTACGCACTTCTTGCGGACTTGAAGTGTGGCGGTTATTTTCAGGTGGTTGTTTGTATTTTGATTCACGGCGGTGGGGGACAGTGCCTATGTATATTTGGCAAGACATTACTGAATAGTGGATGAGGTTTCTTGTGTTGCTTTGTGTGCTTGCAGCACACTATGGGTCTGTCTCAAAACCTAGTGAGCTCTCTACGTAGGCATTGACTATGTAGAGAGCTGTCTAACTAGACAACGTTCTAACCGCCATCCAGCCTCATAAGGCACATTATTGGGACGCTCTAGTTAGACAGCGACTGCGTCACGACTTGGCCCCGCCCACAGCACGCGCCCGCTGTTTACTCACCTCAACTGCGGTAAACACCTCGGGTAATCGCTATACCGGCATTATGGACGAACCTGTTGCAGTTTTTATTGCAATTTTAATTGTTTTTGCGCTGGAGGAAGAGCGACGGAGACGTGAAAGCCGACGTGCTGCAGCCAGACGACGAAATTTAAGAAGACGAACGCTGATTTCTGTCCTTGAACGGGTAAGATCTGCTCAGATTTTCTCGGAGGTAAAAACTTTCCTCCTGTACTTGATTTCAACAATTAATCCCCCCCTATTATAATGCTGTCTTTTAAGCATAAAAGGTATGTTTTTAAAGGATAAAACTCATCTGCAAATACGCATTTTATACATTTTATTTTATGCAAAGTGATACAAATATACATATGTAGACAATTCATTTTAAATAAATAGATCGATCAAATTAGAACCTGCGTGAACAGTTAATTTACAAAACAGATAAGTGATATTCTTTAAACACGAAGTAAATCACTTTTCTGTTTCGGAAAATAACTTCACACACACACACACTAAAAGTTATTTTTCCATTTCTTGCAGGGAGAAAGACCTACAAGATACTGTGCTCTGAACACAAGTGTACCACTTCTGAGAATATTACTGGACGACACCCAAATCAAATCAAAGTTTATTTGTTTGTATAGCGCTTTTCACAACACATGTCACAAAGCGCTTTACAGGATTTAAAAGGTTAACAATACTATGGGTCCAGAACCCTAATGAGCAAGCCAAAACACCCAAGACACCAAGCCTGACTTTCGCCTGAACCGTGAATCCCTGAAAGTGCTTTTACAACTCATCAACCATGAGAGCACCCATGGTTGGGGGGGGGGCCATCGAAGTGTTGGTTTCTTTTTTGGTTGGCCTGTGGCACATCATACCGCATTGTATCCCGTGATTTTTCTATGCCCCGTTCTACAGTGCACCATGTAATTCACAGAGTGGCCAATGAAATGCGGCGAATCCTTCTGAAAGTTATCCGGCACCCAAAACCAGAAGAACTGCAGAGCATCTCTGATGGCTTTGTGAGGCTGGGAAACCATGGAGCTTTCCACTCTGTAGTTGGTGCAATAGATGGGTGCCATGTGCGAATCAAAGCCCCTGCCTGTGTCACTCTGCACAACATCTGCATGGGAGCAGGAGATGTTGTTCAGCCTGAGGAGGAAGCAGATGAAGATGAAGCTGTTATGCAGGAAGACGACGACATTACAGCTGTCAGTGGCCACCAATTACGGGAGCAACTTTGTGCCAACATTGCTGGTGTCCAGTGATTTTATTAAACCAGTAACAAATAAATCAGTTTTGTTTTCATTAAATGTTATACATTTGCACTGCCAGCATTAAGATGCTTTATAATTCAGGAAAATACAACATTTTAACCTCAGTGTTCTACACAAACGCTTCGAGTGTAATCAAACATTTTGCAATATCTACCTAATTTTAAATAGTTTAGAAAGATGCCTAAATGCATGAATATTAAGCAATTATTAGCTTAATGTTAGCTTATACTGTAACTGACAATGCATTAGTTACGTATTAACTATTTAGTTTTCTAAAGCAGGTTTTCTATCAACTTATTTGCCACAAACCTATCATTTTATTCGAGCCTTTATAAAGGCTTCGATTGCTGATCTGGTCCCTAAAAGAGTGGAAATCATTTGTATATCTGAACACTGGCTATCACGTTAAAAAGCCCACATACATGTCTTATTAACCCAGCAGGGCTAACAAACTATACAAGAAAGGAATAACTAAGATAACTAATAAAATATTACAGTGACTGATAAAAAACGCTTTTAGATGGGCTGTTAGCATCAGCTGTTCGCATCAGCCCATCTAAAACAGTGCTCTGACGCTTCAAAACCCGCTAGCATAAATGCTAACGCATCGATATATAAAAAACTAGAAAAAGGCCACCGACTAACCCAATAAATCGCTAATTTGTGTTCTGTTATGCCAAGAAAACCCATAAAATACCACACTTACGCTATAAAACTTAAATAACTTACATTTGAAAACGACTTCGCCGCTGGCCATCCTTCTTCCGTCCGCCATGATGAAAAAAGTTTTTCTGCGCCGTGCTGCCCCGCGTTGCATCATGGGATTGCCTTACCGGCTGAGGACGGGTCTAAAGGCCCATTCACACCCTACGGTAATTACGGATACGGACCCTTTCGTCCGGTTCCGGAGGTCGTTTCATCCGTCAGTGGGTCCGTTGCCAGAGCGCTTACGAATCCGTAGTAACGGAGCAATATAAACCGCAAATCAGGGGGCAGTAGAGAGTCAGAAGCATCGGGCGTACACCAATTCGGGAAAATCAATGAAGAAGAGTACTGGACTTTAAAAAATGACGCTCGAGTTAGAAGAGAAACTTTGCGAGTTGGTTAGAGGCTACATTCTGCTACGGTGCCAGGTCATCGCGATAAACAGCGATGCAAAAACAGCTGGGAGGAGATTGCTGGTGCGCTGGTGCCGGAAATTTGACTATACTGCCCTCTAGAGGATGTATTTAAAAAAATCATAACAACGTTGGAAACGGAAAGAGGTATAGTGGCCCCCTACGGAGGCTACGTTTGGTACGGACGGACGAAATTCGTCCGTGTCCGGAGGTATAAAGCAGGCCTAATGCTCACTTATTACAGGGTCAGATTAAGATATCTTAGTAGACAGCATTTTAAGGTATCTAAGAATTGAGACAGCCTACTTCTCGGGAACGCGCATCCTATGACGTAAAATGCTGTCTATGTAGAGAGCTCACTAGGTTTTGAGACAGACCCAATGTTTCCTGTGTACCGTGTTTGGCTCTGCCACTGGCATGAATCCCTTCCTAAGTCCAAAGGGGTGGCAAGCAGAGGCAGCCCTGACCAATGTGGTGCCCAAGCCGAGATTTTGGTTGGTGCTCCCTGCATCATCAATCATTATTTCATTATTATCATTATTATTTCCTAAGTGCATCTGAAATGAAGAGGAGCATATGTGTTTTAATATACATTTCTTTTTAAAACTTGCTGAGCTAAGCTAATAGCACCTTAGGCAGTATATTAACCTTGCTTATTTTCACATTTATTAATTGTTGTAAAATTAATTTGTAAAAAAAAAAAAAAGCACGTGAGCACCCTCCTGGACAGACGGCGCCCCTAGCATTTGCCTATATTGCCTAATGGAAGGGCCGGCCCTGGTGGTAAAGGTGGCAATTGCCACCCCCAACAGAGCCCTTGCTACCCTCACTGCCACCCCACTGGAAATGGTAATTTTAATAGAAATGTTTGTTTCCTTTCATTCATCATTTGTATATGGACCCCTCTGATAAAGCCTTTGGCCACCCCTTGAAAAAAAGTCTAGCTCCACCACCGATTTATGCGTGTAGTGCAGCTCGCAATTTAATAGATCTTTTTACTACAAATGGCACCAATTCAAACCTCAATTCAAATATCACAGCCCTTGTGAGTTTGTCAAATACATGGTGTTCCCTTGTTACAACCTACCCCACTACTGGGGTAGGTTGTAACACATGCTGGGGTAAGTTGTAACAATTATACAAAATAAGAAAAAACAGAGGCCACACCATGCAAAATGCTTCAAAAATAGGTTTATTGAAGTAAAATAACAATACAGAACAATGTCTCTCTCTGTGACTGACCATAACTCATACACTTTCTGTTTTACTCAGAAGTGTGTGTGTGTGTGTGTGTGTGTGTGTGTGTGTGTGTGTGTGTAAATTAGGGTACTAGAACAAACTTATTTAACAATATGTATGCTTAATGAACACTAATACAATGTGCCTGTGTAAAGAACATGTAGGTCAAATAATAACCAACGTCAATGTGTGTGTGTGTGTGTGTGTGTGTGTGTGTGTGTGTGTGTGTGTGTGTGTGTTACATGGCAGATACCATGTGCCTTTGCAACTGATCTGACTGACTTGCCCTTATTTGTGACCTCTTCAGATGCTTTTAAAAAAAAAACATTTGCAGGCACACCTCTGTCAGTCTTTCTTTAAAATTATAAAAAATCAAGAAAGTTTTCTTAGTTGTATGTAAGGTGATGGCTGTAACACGTTTTAAAGCTGTGTTACAACCATCCCCACCCCTGTCAGCCAGTGTTTAACTAGCTGTATTAGCAAGGGGATTTGAAATTAACAGGGGAAAAATGCATCACAATTTACCTGAGAAACTACAGTTTAGTGTACATGTGCCTGTTTACAGCCTTGATATTCACCATGTGGTATCAGGGAGGAATTGGGTAAATACTGAAATGATCATATGACTCCTAACTTATCCGTGATGGGTGGAACTGATGGTGTTACAACTCTCCCATTGTTACAACCATACCCGGTCTCCCCTAACGTTATATAGCGTTATATTTGCCCCTACATTTGTGCTTTGGTTGTGGAGACAGATACAAATATTCACAACATTCCCCATACAGGCTACTCCATGACGAACTTAGGAAAGTTTCCTTGACTAAAACTTCAGATTAACTCAATTTCCTTCGGGATCAATAAAGTACTGTATATACAATTCAATCAATTAAATTCAATTTTGACTACCTGATATTTTCTTTATAAGTAGCATTAGTATTGTAAGATTTAAATTTGCAGTTGACATGCAGAATTTTATAGTTATAAAAATGTTTCTTTGATGAAATGCTTTTATTTTGAAAAGAGGAAAAAAAACAAAGACAGACTGCTAAAGAACCCATCTCCATCCCATTTCCCATTTTAGTCAGGAGTGGTCCAGTCGCCTATACCAAATACCCACGCTTACATTATTATGTAGGAAGCCACCCATCACTAGCAGATTATTCACATATGGAACTTTATTTTAGCATTTTATTTTTAAAATGTTGAAGCTTTAATCTAAGTTAATACTTTGTCTAAACATTGTTATTTCTCAACTTTTTTTAACTGTAGAAATGTTAAAATGTCTTTTCAATTCCATGTTTCCCAGAGGGAACAAACATAATGGATTCCCAAATTGCAAAGATCAATCAAAGCCTCACCACAGCTGAGGAGATGAGAAACCAAACCAAGCTTATAATGCAGCCCAATGTCAACTGGGAGAGCTACCTGACTCCTGCACCACTCTCCATAGCCATCATGGGAGAACTGGTCTTCATCTCTTCACAAACTGATTTCTCCATCAACAAAAACCCACCCAAGGATGGCTACCAGTACATCAAGTACCCAGAGTCCTTTCGCGCCTGCCTCATGCAGGTGTGTAACTCCGGCTGGTGGGCGTTCAACGAAGCCCATAAGAACATGGATCAGATTCGACTCCACACCCTCACTGTCCCAGATTACATGAAGAGTGCTGTGAAGATTCTGTTCCAAGGTGATGATGAGGTTGTTAAAGCTCTTCTGCCTCACCAGCTGCACAACATTCATGACATTGCAGATAAGTGCCTTACTCTGGCTTCTGCAACAGAACAGAAGTTCAACGATGTGATCATGATAATCGAAGAGTTGGCGCAAGCATGTATGAATGCACAGCACTTATATGGAGTGGAACTGGAAGAAGTGAAGAAGAGACTAGAAGAGAACAAAATGAGGAAAGAGTCATCAGAAGAGGCTTTAAAACGCACTAAAAAAGCAGCGGAAGTCATGGAACAGCAAATGAATGAAGCACATGTGAGTTACAAAAGTGCAATGGCGTCACTTCCCAGTGGATGGGAGATGATGGGGATGGATTTCGTTTCAGGTCTTTCTGAGGCTGTCACAGGTCTACTGAGTGGACTGACATCTCTAGTTAACCCAGTGAACATGATTTGTAATACTGCAAAAGAAATCTCTCAAGCAAGAAGTGGATCAAAAGGCCAGGACAAAACAGATGGAATCGATGAAATAAACATTTACAGCAAGTCTGTAGAAATCCTGAAATGTGCAGAGTTTATTCAGGATTATGTGAAGGAAGAGAACATACAGTGGACTGAGCTGTATGATCAGAAGAATAAATGTCCAAAATCAAATTTCGCATTAGAACAATTGAAAAGAATCAGTAATAATTTTGATAAATCCCCACAGTGTGAACCAAAGAATCGTGCCCAAAAGATATGTGAACAGGGCATCAACATCTATACTGAACTGGCAAAATATTCACCAGATAAAACATTTGAGGAAGCCAAAACAAAGGAGCTGGTTGAAGAAATAAGAAAGCTGATTGAATCAGCACGTGCATTTGACAGCAAAAGTAAAGCTGTCACACATTCTCCTGCAATGGTCCCAAAACCACCCATGATGTATAAGGAAGGAAGTCATTCTAAGAAGGCGTCAGAGAGAGCCTCAGAGAATGCTCGGTTCCGCATAGAGCAGAGCAGAGCTCAACTACACAAGTCCAGAGAGATGCATGAGAAGAGTGTAGAGAACATGGAGAAGAACCAAAAGGAACTGACTGAAATCCTGATCGCCATGAGGAATTGTGAAATCAAAGAGATAGATTTTCAAACCACCATCAAGATGCTGGTGAAAGGTATGGATGCCATGGGCAGAGTGCAGGAGCAGTGGAAGAACATGGTGCACTTCTTTCAGATCGTGTCCAACATTGTGGAAACCAGCCTGACCGTGAGTCTCAAAAACTTTCACTCTACATCTGAAAAGACTCAGTCACTTTCCTATAATGGAAAGCTCTTCTCCAAAGACCTTCTCTACAGCCAAGCCTTTTATGCCACTAATATTGCTAATCTGGTTCACATGATCTCAGCAACCTACACTGAAGTGTCTGTGAAGCACATCATGGATCGGATCAGCTCATTGGGGAAACTTATGGTCATGGACAAGGAAAAGCCAGAGTTTGAACAGGAACGTCTGCAGTTACAGAATGACTGTAATACAGCTGAAAAAGCCATTTTACAACTAGTTCAAAAGAACAAGGCTGAGTTTGAAAGGAAGACAAAGTCAAGACTGGAGAAGATTGATAAAGAGCTGCTGGCAATTCTGCCCTCTGCTGCCCCTGAAGAGATGAAGAGCATTCAAGCAGCTGTTAAAAGTGGATTCACAGGGGAAGAGGAAGGAGACTACATCTGAACAGAGGAAGAGGAAGGAGACTACATCTGAACCAGAAGAAGAGGAAGGAGACTACATCTGAACCAGAGGAAGAGGAAGGAGACTACATCTGAACCAGAAGAAGAGGAAGGAGACTACATCTGAACTAGAGGAAGAGGTAGGAGACTACATCTGAACTAGAGGAAGAGGAAGAAGACTACATCTGAACCAGAGGAAGATGAAGGAGACTACATCTGAACTAGAAGAAGAGGTAGGAGACTACATCTGAACTAGAGGAAGAGGAAGGAGACTACATCTGAACTAGAGGAAGAGGAAGGAGACTACATCTGAACCAGAGGAAGATGAAGGAGACTACATCTGAACCAGAGGAAGATGGAGACTACATCTGAACTAGAGGAAGAGGAAAGAGTTAACAAAAGTAAAAAAATAACTATTATCATTCAATTATATCAAAACTCCTAAATCATATAAAAGCATGATATAATGTAATGTGCTTTTCCTCCATGTGCTTTCACACTTTATCCCTGCTGCTTTTGCAGCATTGAATGATTTGCTTTTGCAGTGCTGTTATACACACTGAAGCAGCAACCTGAAGAAATTCATATGCCTCTTTAAATTATTTTGTGATTGTTTTCTGCACCATGTGCCTCTGAAAGCAGCATCAGGGTCAGAGGGTGATAACGAGCTCAGAGTTGAAGTCTCCCAACATTCTCCACATCCCTCTGCCCGTCCTGTCTCTCCTCATCCTCTCTCTCCATCTCTCCCCATACTGTCTCTCCCCATACTGTCTCTCCATCTACCCTCCCGTCTCTATTTCATTCTCTATTATTCTTGGATTTGCTCTCAGATGTTAGATTAGCATCCTTTCATTAAAAAAATTCTCCATAAGCACAAAATAAACAACAATCTAATCGTCAACACGGTCTCCTGACTTTTCATAGCCACATTTACAAATGTTATGCAGTACAGTATTAGTATGAAGAAGAACTTATAACCAGCCAGCAGAGGGCAGCACAGAATTGCAATAAAACAGCAAATCCTCGACAGTCCGAGGAGGACGAAGACTGACCATACTACTGTTGTTCAATCGAAAACTTACAGCCACCAGATGGCAGCATAGAGTTCCAGAGCAAAGGCTGACTGTCCACACTTTCCATTCCAACATTTCAACCATTTCTAACTCAGTTTAAAACTAATTTTATCGCAAAACTCATTTAACCTCATATTACCATGTTATTATGAACACAAAAATTCTAGTCAGTTCAATGAAACCCAAATGCTTTTTTTCAGCATTTCAGTCTTGAATACCTGAAGCCTGTGTCCTTAGTGCAAAAAACTCATGCACTATCTGTGGCGGCTGGTGCAAAAAAAATAAAACATTGAGGGGGGCGCAAACAAATTAAAAACAAAAGTCTTAGTGCCCTTTATTTATTTGAACATGAATTTTGCCCTAGCATTCTTCAAGTGAACGCTTTGTGAAAGGATTTTTTTGTAAAGGTTGAACTGAATTTTCTCTCATTTTGTAAGAGCTGCTGCTCCAGCCTGCTGATATTCAAGGTGAACCGAGTTAACGAACCGCAGCTGACTGACACTACCAACAAGAGTGGGTGTGTCCAACAAGAGTGGGTGTGTCCAACAAGAGTGGGTGTGTCTAAGGGGCAGTCTAACGGTTATAAAAGAATAAAATAAAAATGGTACACAAAACACAGGAAAAGCAGCCAGCACTCCAGTTGCTGTTTCACTCCTGAAGAATGCACACAGACACAAAGTTTGGTACATGTTCACATCACAAATCATCAATTGTGGCCATATAGGAGGAACATACCAACGTCAAGGACCAGCAAAATACTCATACCTCTGATCTATATTTATATTTCGCTGTGGGGCCAACCACTGGCGATCGATCGATTTTAACAAAAGCATTTTGTAATTTAGTAAAAAAAAAATTTTTTAATGATTTTGTTTAAATTTAATTTCCTGACAAAGTAAAAAAATCTTGATGTTATAAACAAGTTTATGTAGTAGTTATAAGCATGTAAACTATACAAACGGGTCCGTCGGGACCCTAACACCAGAGAAAGGTTGTTTTTCAGGAAAGCTGTGAGAAAGCAGAAGTGAGGAGGTCACAGGGGCCTTGAGGAGAACAGAATGGGCCTATTCAGTGCAGGATGTGCAGCAAGCAGCTTTTAGATAACCAGGCAGACAGGCTAGGAGAGAGGGGCAGGTGGGTTTCATGGAGAGCAGCTAGGATTGGGGAGTTATCGAAACTTAGAGAAGAATCGAAAATTAGAGAGAAGGGGTATGAAAGAGGGGACACCGCCCAGGACAGGGGGGCAGGGTTAGGGTTAGGGACATCAGTCCTACCTTGATATACACACAATTTGCAGCGAACGTGTTGATCTCTCATCAGCACTGAAAGCAAAAACTAAAACTGTCGTCGCGAGTCCAAGCCCCCTCCCACCAGACCGTATCCTACAATCCAGATATTATAAAAAGTCTTCGGGAGGGAGTCTTATGTAAAGCCAGGTTCACACTACACGTCTTTTCAGTCGTCAGGTTTTTGTCCCGTTTGCACTACATGACTGGTTGTGCTGTAATCGCGAGTCTTTCAGTTGTTGTGGCTTTCACACTACATGACTGATTGGCGATGCGGGCTCACGAATTAAACGACTGGGGAATCGCCGACTCATCTGGCTGCCGTCCAAAACACGAAACACGAGAACCAGCAACACCACGTAGAAGAAAAAAACAATGTACATGTACTTCACATTTTCGTTATTATTATTATTTTTTACCATTTAAACACTCCATAGTATGGAAGCCCAATCCCGCCACCTAAAATAAAAAAAAATAGCACATATATATATATTTTTCTCATTATTAAGTAAATTGCTATCTCATTATTTCGAGATACTAAGTCATTATTTCGAGATAGTATCTCGAAATAATGACTTAGTATATCGAAATAATGACTTAGTATCTCGAAATAACGACGTAGGATCTCGAAATAATGACTTAGTATCTCGAAATAATGAGAGAGCCATTTTCTTAATAATGAGAAAAAAATATATTTGTATTTATTTTAGGTGGCGGGAATGGGCTTCCATACCATAGTCCCAAGCAGTGTTGTATAAAGTATTAGAGACCCATACTTGAGTAAAAGTACTCTATCAAAAAAAAAATTGACTTGAGTAGAAGTTGAAGAGTTCTTTAAAAACTTTACTTAAGTAGAAGTACAGAAGTATTCAGCATTTTTTGTACTTAAGCATTGCAAGTAGTTTATTCTAAAATGTATTACTCAAGTACTAAAAGTAAAAAGTACAAGTATTGTGTTTTGAATTAATTAAAGAAAGCCGTCAAATTTTGATTATCAATTGTTTTTATATATCACTTACAAATCAAAGATGTCAAAGCCCACAAATACAAGTGTTCTGTATGTACAATCAAATAGCAACTTAAAAAACTGGGCTTAACACTTCGTACACAAATGTATGTATTTTGGACATAAAATCCGTCCGTCGGATTCTAAGGGTGAGCCTACTACCCTGCGTTTACCCTCAATAAATGCCCTTACCCTATAAAAACACTACACTATAAAAATGGGCACATGATTAGTCAGCATGAAAAGAGACACCGCTTACTGTTGCTAAAAACACAACTCAGCGGGACATCGCCTTTATGATTGCCAGCTAATGTTAAGTGAATACTGCAGCACGTCGTAAACATAATTAGGTTAGTTAGCTAGGAGTGTGTCTCCTGTGCGTTATATAACTTACATTGATGTGTTTCTTCAAGTTCGAAGGTGAATTTTTGAAGGCCAATATTTCACCCTCTTTAGGGAGGCAGAGATGGCACTTCATCCTATAGGAATTTACTTTCACTCCAGCAAACTCAAACACTGTGTCTAGGTAGGGCCAGGGTGGTCTCCTTCCTCAAACACTGTCTCTAGGTAGGGCCAGGGTGGTCTCCTTCCTCACCCTCACCGCCACGATCACTCGATGTTGAAGGTGTGGAAGGTGCCAATATATGTCCATTAAAACACCAACAAGGTTATTATGCAGCTCTTATGCTGCTCTTCTGCTGTTACCAAACACGGTACCATCTCTTTTAATGAGATAAAAAGCGAATTATTTGGAATAATTTCGAGTATATGTGTATTTGTATAAATATGTCAATTAAGCTGAAGGTGCTGGAAAATACTGACAATGGACCTTCAAAGTGCCGTACAAGTGCACGAATTCCACCTTGTAACTTCGCACGCACAAAAATCGAGAGGTGCACGACCTCGCACATATATGTAATGCTGCAGGCCGGAGCCCTGGTGGGCGTGAGTAAAGGGCGGAACCAACCCGGTCTCATTCTCCATGCGTATGAAATCGTACGCAAAACTTTGCACTGAAATGCGTACTCTTCGGTACGCAGCTCACTGCGTACAAATATTACGCCGCTATCAAATACATGTAAATCGCGCCGATTCCCGACCAAAACGATCCCTAGGCTATAGTAGGTGCCCAAAATGATCGTAGTATCTACTCTGTACAGTATATTAAAGCAAATTCGCTAAAAAAAGATTAGACATTTGACGTTTTGCGAGGTGAGAGAGAGAGAGAGATAGAGAGACGCACTTCTTGAGCGTAATGCCCAGTGGGATTAGGTCAGAATTCTTCACTAAAAAGACCAACATAGTCGCTTTATTAATTTTTTTATGTATTTAATTTTTTTCTAATTTTCTATTAGTGCATTTTATGTTTAGGTTTGTTCTTAAACTGCTGCAAACAATTGTTAAAATTGGCCGTGCCAATAAAGCAATCTTTAAGTGAAGAGAGAGAGAGAGAGAGAGAGAGAGAGAGAGAGAGATGTTTCATAGTTTAAGGATTGTCTTTGACTACTTTTCTCTGTGTAGAGACAAACGTAATTTTCACCTAAACGTATTCATTCTTTTATTCTCTGTTTCTGGTTCTTCTCGGGTTCTGTTACGCCTAAATGAACTGATTAGTATCCAAGCTTAAATAATGATGGATTAAAAAAAGATTAGACATTTGACGTTTTGCGAGACCGTATGGAAACTTCCCATGTATGTATTATGTGCTCAAAGACTCTTACTGTGAAGTTCTGCACACATTGGCAAGGTTGCGACCATCGATATCAAGGGTTTGAAGCAAAGATTGTTTAAGGGCACTACATTTCATACAGCCTGAAGTGAAAGTGAGCGCCCAGCTGTCGGACTGTGCACACTTCCGCCCGAGCTAGTGGACACAGAATCACAGCGCGCTTTCCCTCCACACGGTGAGTGTCTAAGCAGTCCGGTGCTTAAACTTGCTTAGTAAACTAGCTTAGATTAGCTAGCATGCCTTTAATTAACTTGAGATTTGATTAGTGTTGTGTCTTATGCTTTTATTGTGAAACAGGAAGTATGTATACGAAGTTGTATTTACGACACTGCTGAAAGGCTACTCGTGTTAAGAATCGTTTTACGTTACGAGTAAAGTGAATAGTGGATATACAACTGTGTCACCGTCATCCTTTACACTACAACATAACAAAATTGGCGACGAGATTTCAAGTTTGCAACGATGACGGCCGCTAATGTGCCTTTTCCAGCGCTTTTTCTACCGTGCCCTGGTGAGCCAACGGTACCATTCAAGACGTGGTTGCGCATTTTTGAAAACTACTTGCTGGTTATCAACGCGTCGGGAGATGATTGGCCTGATGCCAGAAAAAGAGCGGTACTTCTACACTGCCTCGGTACAGAGGGTCAGCGCATCTTTTACTCCCTGCCTGACACAGGTGATACTTACGATTCTGCTATTACTACATTAAAAGCGCACTTTAATCCAAAAACCAACATAGTGGCGGAGCGCCATGCTTTTCGCAAACGCACTCAAGCTCCACATGAATCGATTGTGCAGTATATGGCTGCGCTACGTGACCTTGCTTCAACATGTGAGTTTGGTGAACAGGCAGATGAAATGTTGCGTGATCAGTTGATAGAACATGTACGTAACCCGAGAATACGTGAAAGACTGTTGCTAGAAACTGAGCTTACACTGACAAAAGCTATAGCATTATCTACTCAGATTGAGACAGCAGCACACCAAGCCAAGGCAATCGTTGATACACAAGTGGCTCCAGTGCAGGCCATACAGCGCATTCCAAAACGAAAAGAGAGAGGGCGCGCAAATGCAGGTGGCGCCAGTGCTTCTGCCAATCAGGACAAAAGAAAAACATGTTACCGCTGTGGGTCGTCTACTCATTTAGCTAATGCACTAAACTGCCCAGCAGCTACAGCTACTTGCAGGCAATGCAAAAAGACTGGACACTTTGCTAAAGTTTGTCGCTCTTCTCATTCTAATACACATGAAGTACGGGAAGTTGAGCTCCCTGAAGTTTTAGTACTGTACACTGAACATGCTACTAGTGCAAACACTAAAATTACATGTACAGTGGAGATTTCAACTCCCAATTCACAACCCTGCACACTGGATTTAGTCGTTGATACGGGGTCTTCTGTTTCCATCCTACCCCAGAGACTCTATGAGCGCCATTTCAACCATGTTCAGCTGACTCAGCCCAAGGTCAGGCTTGTGTCTTATTCTAAAACCCACATTCCTGTCCTCGGTTGTTTGTCCGCGAATGTGTCACTGCATGGCCATACAGCTCCGTGCACATTTTTCATCATTAATAATGGGACTCCATTGCTTGGGAGAGACCTAATGACTTCACTACAAGTGCGCATAGAGCACAACAAGGTCCTACCTTCTACTGCACCTGCACCAGTGCTGGAATGTGCTGACACACCTACACCTGTCATTGGCTGTGCAAGAAATTTTGTGCATCTAGTGAAAATTGATGACACCATCAGACCAGTGCGCCAAAAGCTTCGTCGTCTGCCATTGTCTGTTCGAAATGCTGTAACAGAGGAACTTAATCATCTGCAGGCACAAGGCATAATTGAGCGCATCGATGCTTCAGCGTGGGTGTCACCAATTGTCGTTACTCAGAAAAAGTCGGGAAAAATTTGCATGTGCGTAGACCTGCGCGAACCTAATAAAGCAGTCATTGTGGATGCATTTCCATTGCCCCATATGGATGAACTACTGTTCAACTTAAAAGACGCCACTGTTTTCTCCACAATAGACCTGGCTAATGCTTACTACCAAATGCCACTACATGATAAGAGTCGTGACCTTACAGCATTTATCACCCACGAGGGGTTATTCAGATTCTGTCGCGTACCCTATGGACTTGCTTCAGCTCCTGCAGCTTTCCAGAAAATGATGAGTGTTGTCCTAGCTGGTCTGCAAGGGGTAGGGTACTACCTGGACGACATAATCATACATGGCCGTGACATGCCTGCTCACGACAAGGCTTTGGAATCTGTACTGTATCGTCTGAAGTCGGCTGGCCTACAACTTAACAAAGAAAAATGTTTTTTCCGCCAGCCTAAACTGCCTTTCCTGGGACATATTGTTTCGGCTGAGGGACTGCAACCAGATCCTGGACGTATACGTGCCATTGCTGATGCTCCTGCTCCTACTAATGCTTCTACTCTCCGCTCCTTTCTTGGCCTGCTCTCATGGTACTCCAAGTTCTTACCAAACCATGCTACAGTGGTGGAACCCATGCGAGCATGCTTGAGGTCGACGGACAGTACTTTTCAATGGACAAACGAAGCACAGGTTAGTTTTAACACTGTGAAGACAACGCTGATCAATAGCCAAGCTCTAGCTTTGTTTGATCCCACACTGCATACGATAGTGTCGACAGACGCATCAGACTACGGTCTAGGTGGCATACTTTCACAAGTGGGCCCAGACAAAGTCGAAAGAACTGTAGCGTTTGCTTCTCGGACTCTTTCTGCCGCTGAACGTAAATACGCCACAGTGGAGAAGGAAGCCCTAGCGTGCGTATGGGCTGTGGAACGATGGCGTACATACCTCTGGGGACGCCGATTTACTTTACGGACTGATCATCAGGCATTGACGACCCTGCTGACTACAAAGGGCATTGGGCGGGCTGGTCTACGTGTGGCCAGATGGTCTGCTCGTCTCATGCCTTACAATTATGACATCATCTACCGCCCAGGTGCCGAAAATGCTCCAGCTGACTGTCTGTCTCGCTTGCCCTTACCTGCTGCTCCACCCTCTGAGGTTGCCAATGCTCCTCTACAGTCTGACGACAGTGACCCTGAACTGGTTGCTTTGCTCTCTACTGTTCGTAATGCTCTGTCTGCCACTGACCTGGACTCTGCTTGTGCTTCATGCCCTGAGATCACTAAACTTTGCACACAGATCACACGGGGTTGGCCTTCTTCACCCAAAGGCCTTGACCCAGACTTGCTACCATACTACAAGCTTCGCTTGGAACTATGCGTCAAAGATCATTTTGTATTTCGTGACTATCGACTGATTGTTCCCATAGCCTTACGACCTGACCTGATCTTCCTTGCGCATGAGTCTCATCAAGGTGTGGTACGGACAAAACAACGCCTACGTGAACTGTACTGGTGGCCAAAGATGGATGCCGATGTGCTCAGCGCAATCCACTCCTGTCAGCTGTGCCAGTCAAATGACAAAACAGCAAGGCCACGTCCAGTACCGCTACAGCCAGTACCATTGCCCGATGGACCATGGCAGAAGGTTGCTGCAGACATAGTGGGTCCATTCGAATCTGCTCCTCTAGCTTGTAGGTACGCCATTACACTGACTGATTACTATAGTAAATGGCCAGAGGTTGCTTTTACTCAGTCCATCACAACGGACACTGTTATTGCATTTCTGTCATCTGTGTTCAGCCGACATGGCAACCCTTTGAGCATTGTGACAGACAATGGTGTTCAGTTCACTTCCGCTGCCTTTGCTGCTTTCTTAGAGGAAAGACAAATATGTCATCATCGTTCATCTCTCTATTATCCTGCTGCCAATGGGCAAATTGAGAGGTTTAATAGAGTTCTTAAACAGACAATACAATTGGCCATCCAACAATGCAAGCCGTGGAAGCCAGCTGTTACGGATTTCTTACATGTGTATCGTGCTACACCTCAGGCCACGACAGGGACTTCACCTTTTCAGCTGCTGTGTGGAAGGCCAATGCGCACAAAGCTTACTGTACTGCCGCCCACTCCGGTGCCTACACACCTTGACATACGCGACAGGGTGAGCCGGCGCCAGAGCAAAATGAAGGCTTACACTGATGCCAAACGTGGTGCTCGTCCTCCTCCTTTTAAAACAGGGGACAGGGTGCGCGTGAGGAAACCATTGCATGTGCCGAAGGGACACAGAAAATTTAGTAATCCTCTTACAATTACAAAAAAGGTTGGAGAGGGTACTTATAAGCTTAGTAATGGTAACACCTGGAATGCTTCTCATCTCACTGGATTCCCTGATCTGACAACCATACCAAGGCCTACCGAAGAGGACACTGAGCCAGTTAATTGTCCTTCTGAACCAAGGCCTGTGCGAGTAACTCGTCAGCCTACCTGGCTGAAGGACTATGTTACCAAATATTAACCTTAACTGTAATATTCTATACATGGTTACAAGTTAAATTACTCTTAATGTACTTTTGTTCATGTACTGTATGTACATTTGTTAATGTAGTATGCATTAATGTTGTACTCATCAGTTAAGAGTGACTGTTACATATTTAGTTAGATGTCATATTTGGTTGTTGACCAGGATTACAGTTAAAATGATACTCACCTGAGTTATATGATTTTCTACTCTGTATACTTAAGTAATGCTTCTTGTAATGCATTTTCTAAAAAAAGGGGAAATGTTGTGTCTTATGCTTTTATTGTGAAACAGGAAGTATGTATACGAAGTTGTATTTACGACACTGCTGAAAGGCTACTCGTGTTAAGAATCGTTTTACGTTACGAGTAAAGTGAATAGTGGATATACAACTGTGTCACCGTCATCCTTTACACTACAACATAACAATTAGTATCACAACTTCTATAAAGTTATGTCGACCTCAAAATAAGTGCACCATGTAGAAGTTTACTTTTGACATACTAAGAATGCGTGTCGGCATGGGCGCAGATAGAAATTCTGAAGTGAGGGGGACCAAGCTGTACAATATATACGTTTATGCTTGTAGATCATGAGTAATCAACTATATTTTTCCGCGGGCCAAATTTGGCAGATAGCTCCGACCTGGCGAACGTAATTTGTTGAGCGGGGGGGGGGGGGGGGGGGGGGGTGTGTGTGGCGAACGTAAATTGTTGAGCGGGCGGGGGGGGCGACGTATCCAGTTAATCAGGAATAAATCTGGAGGGGGGGACACGAAATCTAGATGCTATAATATAATATATAAATCAATATAAATCTGGGGGGGACATAACCCTAACCCCCCGTCCCCAGTGCCATCTGCGCCCCTGCGTGTCGGTGTTTAACAGGTGAAAATGTTCTTTACTAGCTAGCGTTAGAGCTGGCCTAATTATG
Organism: Brachyhypopomus gauderio; assembly: GCF_052324685.1. Classification (NCBI taxonomy): domain Eukaryota; kingdom Metazoa; phylum Chordata; class Actinopteri; order Gymnotiformes; family Hypopomidae; genus Brachyhypopomus; species Brachyhypopomus gauderio. The sequence goes on from NC_135216.1 coordinate 33,145,122, forward strand.
TGCCTCTATGTATACCTAAATAATACACAGGTCTAGACTAACATTACTCAAACTGTATGTCTATTATTGAATGATATAGAAATGACATTTCAGCTAGAGCTGATTGATATGTGAATTGTGAAAACATGAGTTAAATTTTTTTTCATGATACGTGGCAGTATTTAATAAATATGTTAAAATATTATCAGAGTATAAAAGCACAATGATATTTTTTAACATTTCACACACTATGCACTACCAAATCTAGTTGGAGTGGCCTAATTATACTCTCTTTTTAAGCAAATGTGAAATACATCTGTTTTATTACTAACAGTATCTGCAATATGCTCAGAAAAGTTATATGTTAACATTAAATGTTTTGACATCTTTTTTTTTCTTTTCACAGACCTTTCAGATCCCTCCTCACATCCACCTATCCTTTATAGCAACCCAACGGCACTTTTAAGAGCCACTCGTCTATCCATCCATCCATCTATCCATCCATCCATCATCTATCTATCTGTCTGTCTGCCTGTCTTGCTGTTTATCTGTCTGTTTGTCTTCAGTGTCTGTGTGTATCTGTTGTCTCTCTGCATATCTATCCATCCATCCATTCATCCATCCATCTATTTATCTATCTGTCTGGTATGTGTACTAATTTTTATTTTACAATCATAGGCAAAGAAAATAAGGTCGGCAAAACCCGTATCTGGTGGTGATAGGTGGAGACAGAGGGATAATTCAGGACAAATTATTCCAAAATTTCCCCCAAAGACTCATAACTCGACTACACGTAATAAATGTTCTTTTTGGTCTCCAAATTTGAATTGTACAGGTCTTCTGATAGTTGAATAATGAAAATGTACCTTGGTCTCACATTGCTTTTTGTTCCAAACTCCGGTAAAAGGAGCAGTTCTGAAGTGGCTGAACCAGTATTTCAGCAGCCTGAGTCAACACATTATGGTCAGTAGAAATCTGTTACACAGATTATACATACATAACTGTAAGTCACACATTTAATAATTTAGTAATTTTTTTTGTCTTACATTTACAGATAGTGCTCAAGAACTTAATGCACTGCAAGACCTTCTCAGGGACGTTCCTCCACAAGAGAAGGGCACTGTTCCACTCAGCTGGGCTGAACGGCAAGCTCAAAGCTCAGAGAAGTGGAATGCTTCTGTCACGTAGGGCTACGCCCCCCTCTCCTAGCTGTCACTCCGGTTTCCCTGTTTCTCGTGTCTGTGTTATTCCCAGCCCATTGATCCTGCTTTTCAGATGTTTGCTGTACAGAGATTGCTTTGTCTACCTCAACAGTGTACCTGTTCTCCCAGTCAGCTAAAGCTGACCTGTGGCAAAGAGGTCGTTCTTGTTGGTAAGAACTTGATTCAGTTCAACTAAATGCAAAAGACTGAATTCATAATACTTACACGTCTTTTTGATTTCAGGACGGTACCAACTAAATTTGCCAACACTGAGCTGTTCTCAGTGCATGAAAAGCTGGACCACTGGACTTGAACTAGTACAATATGGATATTGGCCTGCTACCATCAACCACCAGACCATCTTCCATGTAGACCTGTTCCAGTCTTTACCTGCTGCCATCAACCACCAGACCATCTTCCATGTAGACCTGTTCCAGTCTTTACCTGCTACTATCAACCACCAGACCATCTTCCGTGTAGACCTGTTCCTGTCTTTCCAGGATCTGAAGCAGCTGGCTCCTGGGCTTTCTCCTCAAGCGTTTATTGGAATGCTTGATGAAGGAACAAAGTCTTTTGGCAGAGTAAGCGTGCATCATATTTCTTTGTTGTAGATCAGGGCCAGTCTTATCCACAAAGGGCCACTGTGGCTGCAGATGGTCTTATCAAGCAGAACTTATTTCTATTTGTTTAAAATGTGCTGTAGAATACATATATCTTGCATTTTAAAGTATTCTCTAATTTGTGCATAGAACCTCTCCTGGACCACCAACTCAGCATCATTAGCCAGGAAGGCTAATCAGCGGCTCTACTTTCTCCGCAAACTAAGAAGAGCTGGTGCCCCAACCCCCATCATGAACACCTTCTACAGTGGGGCCATAGAGAGCATCCTGACCACCTGTCTCACCGTGTGGTATGGAGCCTGCACGGCATCCTGCCGCAGGACCCTCCAGCGCATCGTGAGCGCAGCTGAAAAGATCGTTGGTACGTCTCTCCCCTCACTTCAGGACTTATACAGCTCCCGCCTCACACGGAAAGCCCTCCGCCTGGCGGGAGATCCAACTCACCCACTACACAGCTTCTTCAGCCTGCTGCCATCAGGGAGGAGACTGCGGAGTCTCAGGGCCAGGACCACCAGACTGAAGGACAGCTTCATACACCAGGCTGTGAGGATGCTGAACTCTCTCCCAGCTCTACCCCCCCTCCCCCTCCTAACCCCAGCACACACTCATACAGCATCCTGACCAACACAGTACTGAAACTGTACTCACAAGGACTGTTATGCACATACACATCTCATACATGCACTACCGCCCACATTGCACATTGCACTTTCTTACCCCTCTTGTGAGCTGCACTAAACTTTTCAACTACCAGCCATAAACTATTATATTGTACAATGGTTCATTCTTTACACTGGTACCGTTATTCCCTCTTAATCCCCCATCACTACCCTTGTATTGCACTATTGCACTAAAATCCCATTTCATGTCTTTTGTCATATGTTTACTCTGTACAGTTATCGGTGCACAGTATTGTATCACTCGTATTATTGATAATTTAATTTTTTACTTCAGTGTACATTAGTGTTGTTTTTGTGCTGAGAATTGGGAAGGAGAGTAACGTAATTTTGATTCTCTGTATGTCCTGTACATATGCAGAATTGACAATAAAAACTACTTGACTTGACTTGACTTGAAGGTATGCAACCTTGGTTGGGGTGAAAAATGCCCACATGAAGTTTTTACATGCCCATTTGCAGGTTAAAATGTGTTGGTGGTTCTTGTTATATTTTGAGGTAAGGAACTCTGGAGATGGCAAAATTCTGCAGCAGGATGGCGTTCCTTCTCATACTTCAGCCTCCACATCAAAGTTCCTGGAAGCAAAGAAGGTCAAGGGGCTCCAGGATTGACCAGCCCAGTCACCAGACATTAACATTATTGAGGATTGACCAGCCCCGTCACCAGACATGAACATTATTGAGGATTGAAAGATGAAACCAAAAAATCTTGTTGAACTCTGCAAGTCCTGTGAGACTGATTACTTTGCCATTGCAGATGACTTCATCAATAGTTTGAGTCATTGCCAAGATGTATGGATGCAGTCCTCCAAGCTCATGGAAGTCATATTGATATTAGCTATTTTTCTAATGTTATTGTAACATGTTTGTGTTTTCAAAATAAATTATGTGTATAATTTCAACATTATTTTGTATACATGACCTAATTAATGATAAAACTCAATGAATGATACAAAACGTCTTTTGGTATTATAAGCATAATCTAGAGGGCTTTGCCTTTCATATAAGCTATTTCTGATTTAAGTTGATCAACAACTCAAGTTATTTGTTGTTGTTCCTACAACTTGGCTAAACGACAAGACATTTGCCAGATACTGTGTGTGTGTGTGTGTGTGTATTTATATTATATATATATATATATATATATATATATATATATATATATATATATATATATATATATATATATATATATATATATTTTGACCATGGTTTGTTACATTACTCATAAGGATATTGGGCTAAAGCTGGAGCTTGGCCCCCTAGTTCCTGTGAAGGTAATTTCACAGTATACAAAAACATTTCACACCATTATATGATTCCACCTTTGTAGCAACAGTTTCAGGAAGACCTTCCCCAGTTCCATGACTGTGCACAAAGCCAGCTCCATAAAGGCATGGTTTGACAACTGTGGTCTGCACAGAGCCCTGAACCCAATTGAAAACCTTTGAGATCAACTGGAATTAAATTGTGAGTCAGAAAATTGTGTGTCCAATATCAGTGCCCGATACCACAAATGCTGTTTTGAATAAATGGCCACAAATTCCCACCGTCACATTCCAAAATCTTGTGGAAAGTCATCTCAGATGACTTTTGCCCCAAAAGCAAATATTTAGGTCAGTTAATTTGTCAGTGCCATCAGAATATCTAGTCTGTGTGCCATTGCCTATGAACAAAGCAGTCAAAATACTTAGTCATGTTGTCAGTGCAACTATAAGTCACAGTCAGTGCAGACTGTATATTCTGATGGAAACTAGCTAAGCTTTTTATTTCAAAAACACTGCACATTCTGTGGTATATCCAATACATGTTACACACATACATACTTACCGGTACATGGAACACACCGGTACACATGACTGTATGTGAAAAACTAACTGGCCAGGGTCAAACCCTAACCCTAACCCGGATGATGAGACCTCCATGATTTCCTTATTTACTTCTGAAAGACTCTCTGGGATACTCTTTTATATCCAATCATGTTACTGATCTGTTGCCACTTAACCAAATAGTGAGATGTTCCAACAGGTGTTTTTTTTAATAATTACACAACTTTACTGTTTATGTTGAAGTACACAGCCAGTATAGAACAGGGCCATGTCTATAAACCTGCGCAATGCACTTCATGGTACAAAAATAAAATCCGAGATGACTTTCCACAAGATTTTTGCTTCTGTTTGTGGGAATTTTCATACTTAGCAATAATAGCCTGATCGAGGACTACTTGGGCTACGCCAATGACATATTGGGTCTTTTTGTGTCTCATTTTGGAGAGCTGTATGGCCCTAAATTTGTCTCCTACAATGTTCACAATTTAGTGCATCTTGCACAAGATGTAAAAAACCATGGCGCTCTCGACAGCTTCAGTGCTTTCCAATATGAAAACCACCTGAATAAAATTAAAAAGCTCATTAGGAAACCTAGCTGTCCTCTGAGTCAGATTGTAAAGAGACTATCAGAGAAGCCATGGAGTGACAGCATGGAGAAAAAGACAAGGGTGACAAAAGAACATACCTCTGGTCCTCTTTCACCACATTTCTGTGGTGCAACACAGTACAAAGAACTGGCAACCTCACTCTTCACTGTCAAACTTGACCAAGCCAACAGTCATCTTTATTTGGGAGGAAAAGTTGTCAAGGTTAAAAATATTGTGTCTTACAGGAATGAAGTATATGTTGCATACAGTACATTTGAGCAGCATGAACCATTCTTTCAATATCCACTGTCATCATCGACATTTGGCATACATTTGGTCCATGGACAGACAAGAATGATAAATTACTGCTAAGTAAATCAAATAGAGGGGAAGGCCTTTGTTATTCCATACAAAGACAAATTTGTGTCAATTCCACTTTTGCATGCAAAAAAGCAGTAAATCACCCTTCAGAACTTGGAATCATATGTTATATACTGTATATACAATTTTTTTAAGGTTATTTGTAGATAGTACTGCAAGCTACACATCAAAAGGTTCTGATATGTTCTAAAATGCTAATATACTTTTAGTACTCAGCTCCAGCTCAAACTACGACTAAATCGCAGGGTTTAATCGCAGAGAGTTGGCTCGTGGAGCTGCTTCAACAGTGCGATAATGGTACTGCATTTGACTTCACAATATGAATCACAGATTTCAAATGAGCATGACATGCAAGAGATATGCAACAACATACTGAATATGACTGCTTTAATGTATCTATCATTGCCATTTATCCAAAATAATATGGTGTCTTGAAATGAGGGGGGACTGGGTTAAAAAGAGTTCTAATTTCAACATAGTGAAACCGAAATGTAAGTCTGGAATGTGTACTTTAATTACATCTGATTTGTTTGAGATCATTTTAACTGTGGAGCAACAACTACATTACGTCTTCAACTTTTAATTTATTCTGCATCCTCAGCATTGGGCAGCACCTTCCAGTCAGGAGCAAGAGCAGAGCAAGAGTGGTGCAACAAACCATCAGATGTTCATGGTATAATGCAGGATGTATTTAAATAAATACTACAGCATCTATAGCACATGGCCAATTGCCATGAACAATCATTTAAACAATTTCCTGTAATTATAAAAAGCACTTTAAACAACTAAGCAAACAATGTCAATTTATTGTATGGCAGTTAACTTACCAAAATTGTTTCATCTTTAGCCCAGGACAATCAGCAGGGAGACAAGATTTATGCAGATTTGTTAAATATGCAAGGTAATACCAATCATTAAGTAACACTAGAAATACTGAGATCATCAATTTTAATCTGTACATGTTTGGAGTGTAGTCACTAAAATATTACTTACTAACAATATATTTAACATTATATTTAGGAAGTCCACTTTCTCCATGGGAGGAACACTCAGGCCATCATATGTCACAGAGTAAGTTTCATAAAATGTTAAATGCGTTTCAAAAGTTGTTGTCATTGTTCCTTTCCATTTCATGTTCTATCTCTCCATCTGTAACCCTTATTCCTTAACTATCTACCAACCTATCTATAACTCTAACCATCTATCTACCTATTAATCTACCTACATCTCTCTATCTATAACCATTGTGTCCTATCTATCTATCTCTATCTATATCTATCTGTATCTCTCTCTGTCTGTATCTCTATATCTCTATGTCTATCTCTATGTCTCTCTATCTATATGTCTATCTCTATCTCTCTCTCTCTCTCATTTCCATGTTAACAGCACCTACACCACAACAAGGGCAAACAAGGTGGAACATGCCCAATACATACACATGGCCATCTCAGGACACAAGACAAGGGCAGGATGTTCTTCATCATACAAATGGTGAGTTTACCTTCAACTTTACAAGCCATATACACACATGCACCTCCTTGTATCTATGCTTACTGTCTATTTTATCAGCTCCATTTTGGAGCATGGTATAGTTTGTATAGATATTTGTCAGTATGTATAAATAAACGCTCATATTTACAATCACTTCTTAGATTACTAAAATTAATGTTTATTTAAACCTTGTACTGTAAACAGCACCCACTGCACAACAGGGACCCTCAAGGCGGTTCATCAATAATCAGTGCACATGTAAGTTTGGTCTTTAAGACAAAGTAGTTTATAAATTGCTTACAATGAGTAAAAGGATAACTTGTATCTTATTTTTGCAGCTGTAGACAGAACAGTGTTAGAGGCAGTGAGAGAGATGGACCTGAAGATTACTTACCTCACATCACTTGTTGAGTCTCTTGTGGGTGGCCGGCGAATTTTGCCCCCACAACAGGTCCATGATGAGGAGGAAATTAATGTTTTCCCACTAAATTCAATGGAGGCCCTAGAAGATTTAGAGAAAAGACTGTTAGACAATGCACTGAAGCAGAGGATGGTAAGTTCATTTATAGATGATTTCCCATTACAGTTTTTCTCAGTCGATTTGGTTCATTTCTCAGATCAGAATTGAAATTCTCAAAACTGTTCATTCAGTCTCCACATCTCCTTGTCACTTGTGCACATCATAATTGCATTTCTCATTGTGTTTCACATTTTGCAAATGCTTTTGTACATTTTGCAAATGGACATGGACAATTGTCTGTTGTTTTTTTACATCATCAATTGCTTATGTCATGTTTATCAAAATGTGTTGTACGGATTGTCTGTTGAATTGTCTTACTCTCCAAAACATTTAGTCTTTAGGTCATTGCCTTGGTCATTGCATGCAAAAGTGCTGAACATGTTGTCATAAGGCATCATTTAACTTTTTTTTGTTGTTACATTTTGTTAATTTTATCCTAACTTGATTAAATGATTTGCATGTGAACATTCAGTTAAAGTAAGAAAGGGAATTTGTGAAGGTTTAGATCAACCAATGGTCTCAACCACAGGCCAGAGGTGTGTCTCATGAACCTTTACTGTAATTGGCAAACATTTATAGATGCTAAACACTGCAGTATCACAAAGTCTCATAATGGAAACACGAGGCCATGTACAGGGTGAACAGCCAAAAAGAGGACTAAGACTGTGGTGTAAGGCTGAGGGGACAAAACAGTGAAATAGGGGCAATAATTGTGGACCATGTTTTACATGTAAGTCATGGTCTCACAATGGCTGAAGCTGGTCGCTGGGTGCAGCTGAATATTGGAAGAACAACTGTGTCTGTGTTCAATCGTTCAAACATTTCATAGAGAAAATGTATGTAAATTCAGAAATGTGCGCTCTGCTGTAATGCTGCACACTGACATTACAGTAATTCTGACATTATTAAATTGTGTATTGCATTTTTGCATTCTTATACCATATAGGACATCAAAATAAGCTCATAGGGGTGGCAGAGGTTCCATTTTCTGTATTTTCTCTGGAGGTTGTATGTGCTCAGGTTGTTTTGAGTGTGTAGAGTAAGTTCCTAATTTTGCAGTTTTTCCATTCAGTTGTCGGTCTTTTCTGAATTTCAATCAGATTTGTTTTTGTCAACAAATTGCAGTGCAAACTATACAGTCAAACAATATTGCTATACAAACTTGATTGCAGGCCAATTTCTTTCTATCAGTCTCCCACATACAGTCATGTGTAACTTTTGTGTTCTGTGTAACATGTATTGTTTCATTTGATATACCACAGAATATTGACTGAGAAAAACTGTAAATCAAATCTAGCTACCACCAACTCTCTGTCTCCACAAATATGGACTTGTGCTAACTGGCCGTCCAATGTAGAATGCGTTACCTTTTGAGTCTTGGTCCTCCCGAGGTTTCTTCCTAATCCCCACCATCATATGGAGTTTTTCCTTGTCACTTTTGGCTTGCTATTTAGGGAATTGGACCCATACGATTGTAAAGCTGCTTTGTAACATGTTTTGTAAAAAGTGCTATATAAATAAATTTGACTTGACTATCTATCTAGCTATCTATCTATCTCTATCTATCTAGCTAACTATCTCTATATCTCTGCAGAATATCTGTCAATATCTAAACATTTTATAAAAAGTGCAAATATTTTTAGCCAAGATTGTATACAGTTTTATATTATTAGTAAAAAACGTCTAATCACTTAGTCAATACAATAAATAAGATATTAACTGATTTTAAATAAGAACCCTGATTACTAAATGCAAAACATAATGCACATGTCCTAGGACATATGTTATGAAGTGCAGTTAGTGCAGTGAGATTGCTGTTTATCCATTTATATTCTTATTGTGCATTATTTCAGACTAACACGCTGTCACTAAGTGGAGGCCACACAATTAAAAAAACCATATGGCGGATTGCCAGCAAGGTCTTCACCCCAAACCTGGCAAAAAGCCTTAACTGGTGTGGCAGGGGACACAAGCGAGGGTTAAAACAGACAGCTTGTGGACAGCTTATTATTGGTGAGTATATCGGAACGACTTACATATGTTACATTATTAGCTTGAACATGAAGTGCATATCGTTTACGGACGCGTATAGGTCATGTGGTTTGCACGCGTTTTAAGTTTTATGACGAAATGACCGGTAAATAACACCTTTGTATATTTTGGAAAATACTAGTCCCCCTCCAATTAATTACTATGCTTGTAGCCTAAAGCTGGGCGTACACTACGATATTTTAAATCGTGTACTCAGCTCCAGCTCAAACTACGACTAAATCGCAGGGTTTAATCGCAGAGAGTTGGCTCGTGGAGCTGCTTCAACAGTGCGATACTCTCACGAGGATTTGAATTTCAAACATTGTAACTCCTTCTCAAGTCGAGATCACGAAACCAAGTTGTTCTTTGTATTTAATCACACAAAGTATGATAGTGTGCCGTGAGAACTGTTAGGAACTGATATACGAAAAAAACTTATTTCCACACAAAGACTTCAAAGAAACAACGCAACCGTACTGTTACATGAAATTCGTCGCATTACATCTTTAAACTCTTACAAAATTACAGTAACAGAAAAAATACCTCATTGGCCGCTTTCCCTTGGGAAAGAATTAAATCTTCCTTAATCACCGCTGATCTTAAACAGATGAATCAGCGAGGTGTCTGCCTGCTAGCATCTCACAAGTGTAACCCTCAAAAGTAACACCCCATCAACCCGCGGCAGCAAACTTTGGTTCCCCCTTATCAAAACAAACAACATACATTAAATATATGAAATTATGCTTAAACTATCTTATTTAACTATCTTACTAGAAACTTATGTATTTATGAACTCCATACTTTTTAACCTAATATTTATTGATCTATTATTTATTTATTTGTTCTGACTTCGATGGCAGCTACAAACATGTTTGATATTCTTGCGACGCTGCGATTTCTGATCGGGAGTTGGTCGTGAGGTGTGAATCGCTCCTCGTTTACCTGTGTAAACTATACGATGCAAGTATAACTCGGCCCGATCGACAAAAAAGTCGCACGAGTGAAAAATCGGCTGAAAATGGGCCAAAAATCGCACAGTGTACGCCCAGCTTAATACCTTTCTTACATGCAGTTTAATGTATTCAGGGTAATACAGCTGATAAATGTGTAGCCCTTATACGTCTTTAAGAATAGTAATAGAATATTCTACATTTTGACACACAGCTGCCGCAGTGAAGAACCCGGCGCTACCAGCTCCCACGGAAGCAGAAGCCGAACGATGCCTAAAGGACTACCTCCGCCTGGCACCAGCAAGACGCTAATCTTTTAATTTGTTAATTCACGTTTGTTGCATATTGTTGATTTTCTGTTAAATAAACATGTTAAAGGAAAATCCCGTTCACTTAATTTTGTTTTGGGGTAATAATATTAATATTAATTAATTACATAAAATATATTTTTATATTATCATAATTTTTCCAGTGTAGATTTCTGTTTGAGTCTAGGCTTCTTAATGGCTCATACGATCTCGCTGTTTGTGTATTTCATAGCTTTAACTTAGGGAGGAAGAAGAATATAAAATCTAGCTTTAAATGTAATTTAATCTAAGAAGGTTTGATTTTAAATGCCGCATTCAAGTATTTTCAGATGCTCCATTTTATCTATACTGTACATATAAGTCTGGAATGCAGCGTATGAACGTCATTTTGGCATCCAAGTCTGCCGTTTAAAAGACGTACTGCAGATGAATAAACGCTGTATTAAATAGTCTAGGAGAGATCTCATAAGCGTCTCCGAGACGCAGGCGCGATCATGACGCAACCAGATGGGTCTGGAATGCAGCTGCTGAAGGTCTTTCACGATCCACCAGAGACGTATTAGAGACGTATTGCCGATGAGCACACGCTCTATTAAATACGTATTCCAGACGAACTGTGTTACATCCAGCAGACGTCTCTGAGACGTATATGTGCTATCAGGGAATCCTTAAACTATGAAACATCTCTCTCTCTCTCTCTCTCTCGATTCACTTAAAGATTGCTTTATTGGCACGGCCAATTTTAACAATTGTTTGCAGCAGTTTAAGAACAAACCTAAACATAAAATGCACTAATAGAAAATTAGAAAAAAATTAAATACATAAAAAAATTAATAAAGCGACTATGTTGGTCTTTTTAGTGAAGAATTCTGACCTAATCCCACTGGGCATTACGCTCAAGAAGTGCGTCTCTCTATCTCTCTCTCTCTCTCAACTCGCAAAACGTCAAATGTCTAATCTTTTTTTAGCGAATTTGCTTTAATATACTGTACAGAGTAGATACTACGATCATTTTGGACACCTACTGTAGCCTAGGGATCGTTTTGGTCGGGAATCGGCGCGATTTACATGTATTTGATAGCGGCGTAATATTTGTACGCAGTGAGCTGCGTACCGAAGAGTACGCATTTCAGTGCAAAGTTTTGCGTACGATTTCATACGCGGAACATGTGTCAATCATTTTCGAATGCAGCCAATCAGATACTAGATTTTCGTTGTCAATCAATTTCTATTAAGCCAATTATCAGGCAGAGTTAGCTGTCAATCATTTTTTAATGCAGCCAATCATTTTAACAGATCTGCCAAAAGAAGGCGGAAACTGCACGGAGAAGCTCTTTAAACAGAAGTATATGCCGCTCTTACACAAGTAGCTGAATAAAAACATTAGAAGAGCCATAGGGTTGCCAAGTTTTCAAGATCACTTGGAGTGAGATTTGATCTTGGTTTGAACTTAATAATACTTAACACAAATTAAGTATTATATCGCGATCAATCACCAGTGGTTGGCAACTAGTAACTCTTCGAATCATAGATGTAGATCAGAGATAAATAAACTAAATTTTTTTTCAGCATGAGAAATTGGGTGTATGGCGTGTGAGCGTGTGAAGACAGTCAAATGCATCTCTCTCTCTCTCTCTCTCTCTCTCTCTCTATATATATATATATATATATATATATATATATAGATGAAAAAGTAAATAGAATATATATATATATATATATATATATATATATATATATATATATATATATTCTATTTACTTTTTCATTTCACTCTGTAAAGTTTTTTAATTGCCTTGTCTTTTGTTCGTTCATAAATATTCCAACTTTTAAAAATCATTCTAAAAGATTGTGTACAGGAAACAAATCTGACATAGTTTCTTTTCATTGTAGCCTACAGCGATTTTGCAAATAATTTTAGGCTGTGGTAGGGTCTAGGTCTCCACGGGCGATGGGCGTCTGGGACCTCGAGGTAAGCTGGGAGATCGATACGCAGGCCCTTATGTCATTACTAAACGTGTTAACCCAGTGGCATACAAGATCAGTCTGCCAGAAGACCGCCGTGTATCCTGGGCCTTCCATGTATCGGCCCTCAAACCCTTCCGCGAGGGGCTGCTGAGCGACAGCGAGACTGCTAGGCCGCCCTCGCCTCTGCATCTTCTGGACGATCCAGCGTACCAACTGATGGACTCCAGACGCAGGGGTAAGGGGCTCCAGTATCTGGTGGACTGGGTAGGCTACGGGCCTGAGGAGCGTAGTTGGGTTCTGGTCTCCCAGGTGCTGGACCCCTCCCTTATCGCCTCCTTCCACCGGGCTCATCCCGACCGACCTGCGTCTCGGGGTCCTGGAAGACCAAGGATACATCGGCCGTGGGGGGGGGGGGGGGGGGGGGGCTCTGTCACGGTGGGCCACCAGAGTGTGTACCCACTCGCACACACACAATGCCCACGCCTCCTAGCCCCAAGCCACTACCCCAGTCTCAATCACCTGATTACTAACACCTGTCCCACACCAGTGTGCACCCCTTTATTACCCCACAGGTCATGCAGTCCAGTGCTGGACATTCCTTGAGGACTACGCGTCTCCGTCGGAAGCCGGCCACTTCTGTTGTGACATTAGAGACCGCTTATCTTTCATTTATTTTTGTTGCTCATTTGAGTGTGAGCTCTTTTCTAAGTTGCTGCTTCGTGCTCTTGTGTTCATTCTCATGAAATAAAGAACATGAAATACAACCAGTGCCTCTGGCCGCCTCTCTACCCCCGTCACAATGTGGATGGGTCATTACGTCGTAATCATCACTGGAGTTGGTTGTGAGCACAATGTTGCAATAACTTATCTGAAGTCCCTTTCAGTTAAAACCTGACACCATATCAAAAACCTTAGTGTCACATTTGACTATGATATAAGCTTTAAACACCATGTTCATAATGTGTTTAGATTCAGTCATTCATTCAATCACCTTCTACAATCACCGCATTTTTTACTTTGACCTTTTTCCTTTATTTTACTTTTCATTACAAGGTGAAGGTAGGCACACTGTATTATCTTCCATTAGCAAATGTGAGAGGTTATGTACTGGGGTGTGTGTGTGTGTGTGTGTGTGTGTGTGTGTGTGTGAGAGAGAGAGTTTCTTCCCATAAAACCCTGTGACTGTTCCATCTTACCTGTTCAAACTGACACATGTAAAAGTGAAATAAATGTGCCATGCTTGTCAATTTTCTTTCACCACAATCAAAATTTGTCCTCTGCTTTTTACCCATCTGTGCAGTTAGAACACACACATATACACTAATGATTACTAGGGGGCTGTGGTGCACACGTGCCCAGAGCGGTGGGCAGCCCTAGCCCAGCGTTCGGGGTGCAGTTGGCATTAGGGGCCTTGCTCAAGGGCACCTCAGTCATGGCCTCAGGCCTAGTAATCGAACCCACGACCCTCCAGTCACAAGACCAGTTCCCTACCACCAGACCATATATATATATATATATATATATATATATATATATATATACACACACACACACACACACACACACACACACACACACACACACACACACAACACATACTATGGAAATATAAAATTGAGAGTAAAATATAGATAAAGAGTGGCATTAACATTAACTTTATAATATAGAGGCTGCTGCTGCTTTGGAATCATAAGATTAGACATCTGGGTAAGATTGTGAGATGGACATCGCTGACAAACAGGAATAAAATAGATAGCGTTACATTCTTTAAACTGTCCTGCAGCACAATTTATGGTTTGTATGCATGTTACCCTATTATAAGCACGAGCGTTTCCTTCGTGTACATCTCCCATGAAAATCAAACTTTAAATCTGTCTGTCTCTAACATCTCACATTTTAAGCACTGAAAGTATTAGTTAACATGTGTCTAGTAAAGCTTAAATCATCGCTTACAGTTTATAAATAAGTCAAATAAAATCTAATATTATTATTATTATTATTATTATTATTATTAATAATGCTTGATGATATAACTAAATATTATTATTAAAATCTAATCTCTTATATCTAATAAAATGGAAGCTTATCCAGTATGCAATGTGTGGCGTACCCAAAATATCCAGACACGATTATTCAATGCAAAAACATTTATTTTAACTCAATGTTTTCCAAAATAAAAAAAATAAAAAAAAATAAAATTTAAACAAACAAAATCTCTCAAACTCTCACTCACTCGCACACTATTTGCCGCACTTTCTGGAGCTGGAGGTGCCGTGTTTGTCTTTATTCTTCAGTATATACACATGTCGAACTCTTCTCTCTCACTATTTAAAGAAATCACTGTTAAAAATAACTGAATGACTGAAAAAACTGTTTCAGCATAAGTCAGGAATGACTTTACAACTAGCATTAAGCATTACCATACCTTTGAGTATACACTGGTCCAAAGATGAACTTGTTTTCTGCCTCATCCAAAGAAATGTTGTGTAAAACTGACAAGGCAAGAGTAATGGCCTACCATAGAAGAAGAAGAGAGATAGCATAAGAAACAAATACTTGCTGACTTTCACTAATACCATATTCTTAAAAATTCACCTCAGGCATGAGTACATCCAGGATAAATTTGATCCTATCCAGCGAAGACAAGACAGTGCATCTAGTTAGTAGGTCATTCAGGTAGCTATAGAGCGAGTCAATCTGCTCTTCGTCTTCAATATAGGTCATGACTCGTTGTCCTCTAGGACTCCTGAAATTGTCCATCCACTTGTCCACTTATGACATTCTACAATATAAAAAAAAACACCAAAAGGGGATTAATATTTTTAAAAAGTACTGAAAGATCAATACCTTATCTAAACTTCACATGCTGAACAATATGTTGGGCTAAAACATACCATCAAATGTTCATCTGCACCGTGGATGTTTGTGATGAAGTCCAGTAGCGATGCATTTTCAGAATTTCATGCAGCCCTGCTTGCATCGGCAGCCTCACAGATTTGCTTCTCTCTGGGGAAAATGTTCACTTTCCTTGAGTGAAAAGAACAACTGACAATGCATCTTTCACACAGGTGTCAAACCTGTCCACAGAGGGCTGGTATGGCTGTAGGTTTTCATTTCAGCAAAATAGGAGCTCAAGTGAACAGTGGTTTAAAGATTGATACTGACTTTTACCAGTGGAATAAGGTGTGTTCTTGTTTTGTAAGGAAACCTAGAGACACACAAGCCCATTGAGGAGACTTGATGCCCGTGACCTACTAAAATGAAATTAATGTTCATGATCAAAACCTGCATTAGTTATTCCTGTAAAACAGACTAAATGAATACTCTACTAAACAACATCCGATATTATGTTGACCTTTTAAAGTTTCATGGTTTTACCTTGGAGCTGAGGATGCATCACTGTCTGTCTCCATCTCCTGGTCTTTGTTTTCGACAGTCAGCCCACTGGTGCCACTGAAAAATCTACATTGACAAAAATACAGCATCACAATAGAACAGTACTACAGGACTATACAGTACAGTACTACAGTTCTATACATATTAAAATGTGAAAATTTATTAGGATAGCAGATTAAGAAACATATGCTGCACCTCGTGTCAGTTTTCCAGAAGTAGTAAACACCACCACTTCCTTAGGTCTGCAATATCTTCAGATGGGTTACAAACAAGTTTTTTTGCATTATTGTACTACTGCAGTTTAAGCAATGATAGTGTGTTCCATTACGGCATCCTAAAGTACACCTATATATTTTCTTGACTATAGTAGGGAAAACAATGTGTATATATAAAAATATATTAACACAATCCTTGCCAATCAAAGTTATCACATTGTTCTGTATTTTTAAATGTGAAAGATGAGAATCCATTAACAAATAATGTCACTTTCATACTCACCTCCATATTCAACTAAATGTTTTTGATGTCCCAGCAAATGCTCATTGGCATACACCACTGATGTAGTAGAACATGTGCAGAAAGGACATTGGTAAACACCACTGATGTAGTAGAACATGTGCAGAAAGGACATTGGTAAACACCACTGATGTAGTAGAACATGTGCAGAAAGGACATTGGTAAACACCACTGATGTAGTAGAACATGTGCAGAAAGGACATTGGTATACACCACTGATGTAGTAGGACATGTGCAGAAAGGACATTGGTAAATACCATCAGGTCCATGCACTGTGACTGGATGCTCATAATGCTCAAGGATAGTTTTATGAATCTGGAATAAAGATCATATGGAAATACTAATATGAGTATTGTCAAGATATGGAAATACTAATATGAGTATTGTCAAGCAAACTGTACAAACAAAGCATCTACAAACTTCATTTCTTCACACTTTAACCAAAAATATAATAACTTATAATACACAAACAGGATTATTTATATAACCCTGCCTCCTCTTATAATAGCCATGTTCCCCATCTTACTCTGTTATAAGTTCCTCATCCCTTTACATTAACAGACAATGGCTTGGACAACATTTATTTTCTCAATAACTATGAAGTGAATAATTTATTTTAACCGGGGAAAAAAACTTCCAAAAGATGTTGTGATTGTACATGTTTTAGTTTTATTCTGATGAGGCAGAGAAAGAAATACAACTGTGCTGACTCCCCAATATCATGGCATATGATGTTCACAAATAATGAGGTTATTACAATATGTTAAAGTTTACTGAACACTACCGTGTCTCACTGAACAACTTTCATAACTAGCTAGATTAAATAGATAGTTTAGTTATCTAGTTATGCTAATAATAACACTGGCATTATCAGGGCATGAATCTCTTTTAATCGGTTAAATAGCTAAACTAACCTCGCTACCAAGTTATAGTGGTACTGACTGTTCCAGAAGAGTATCTGTGTAAATAGGTTCTTAATCCCAGTTTAAATTACTTTAAATAAATAAAAGCTGTAAAATCAAAACTTACTTACATTTCGCCTGCCCGACATGTCTGTGCTGCCACAAAACAAACCCCTTATCTAGTTATGCTAATAATAACACTGGCATTATCAGCGTGCATGAATCTCTTTTAATCGGTTAAATAGCTAAACTAACCTCGCTACCAAGTTAGTGGTACTGACTGTTCCAGAAGAGTATCTGTGTAAATAAGATCTTAATCCCAGTTTAAATTACACTTTAAATTAAGCTGTAAAATCAAAACTCACTTACATTTCTCGTGTCCGCCATGTGCCGCCACAAAACAAACCCCTAGGAGAGAACATTATCGCTGTAACTCCCTCCAAGTCGAAAAACGGACACAAGGCGTTCCTTATTTACTGGCATTTAATCGGACACAGGTGTAATCAAACGATGCCGTGAGAACTCATTGGCCGCATTAACTTGAAAGGGTTAACTTGAAACAAAATCACATCTCCGGAATGTCTTCTAACAAAGTTAAAAACTTCGCTGCGCGCTTCTCCAGATCTCTAGCGTACGGGGTAAGAATCGCCTCCTAGCGGACGGTTATTTCTGTTATTGTTTAAATCGACACCGTCGTGTAGAGAGCGGCGCGCGCGACCAAAAATATCTGCATGACTGCCACTGACGGCAGCCACACTCCCACCAAATCACTAGTGATTTCTAACTAAACCTGAATGCAAAAGAAAAAGAAGAAAAATAAATAAATAAATAAATGTGAATGATGTCTTAGATCTAACATAAACTATTGTTCTGCACTATTCAGTTTCAAGTAGAGTAACCGTCTTGTGAATAGGCCTCTCAATGTATACTGGCTTGTTAACTCTTTTTCCTTGGTCATCCAATGCTGCATCACTCATTAACAGCTCAAGTTTCCTAATGACTCCATCTTCACCAGGGTATACTTTAGTGACTTTAGCAAGCTTCCACTCATTTCTGGGTAGACTATTGTCTATCAGAATCACAATATCATTGATCTTGGCATTTCTCTGTGTCTTGTACCATTTGTTTCTCTGCTGAAGATTCAGCAAGTATTCCCTTTTCCATCTGGTCCAAAATTCATTGGCCAGGTATTGTACCTTGCGCCACCTTTTGCGAAGATACATGTCTTCTTTCACAAACTCACCAGGTGGTGGCAAGACCACTGAAGACTTCATGGTCAGGATGTGATTTGGTGTAAGAGGTTGTGGAGAAATGGGATCATTGAGCAGGTGAGTTGTTAAGGGTCTACTATTTATGATCGCCATAACTTCGTAAAGGTATGTACGCAAGGATGAAGTGTCAAGTCTTTTGGACGAATGATCTAGGATGGACGTTAGCACACTCCTTATCGTCCTGATCTGTCTTTCCCAGGCTCCACCCATATGGCTAGCAGATGCTGGGTTCATAACAAATTCACAACCTACTTGTTTTAGGCCTTCTTGGTCCATTTTCTTTACAGATTCCAAGAACTCTCGTCTTGCTCCAGCAAAGTTGGTTCCCTGGTCTGATCGAAGCTGCCGAACATTTCCACGAATGGCAATCAATGTTCGCAGAGCATTAATAAAGGCGTCAGTTGTCATGTCATCAAGTAGCTCTATATGCACAGCACGAGAGCACAGGCAAGTGAAGAGTAGACCATAGCGTTTAAGTTCCTTTCTTCCTTCCTTAACGTAAAATGGACCGAAGCAGTCCATTCCACAATAGGCAAAGGGAGGCGCTGGTTCAACTCTTTCACGTGGTAAATCTGCCATTCTTTGAGCTTCAGCATTTCTTCGGAACTTTCTACATTTGACACATTTGTGAATGTAGGAGGACACTGCATGACTGCAGCCTACTATCCAAATGCCGTTTGACCGCAACTCATTCAAGGTCATCCCACGTCCCTGGTGCTGAACCTTTTGATGGAAGTGTCCAATCAGTAATTGTGATATGTGGGCTTTGCTTGGCAAGATAGCTGGATGTTTAATGTGTGCATGTAAATCAGAGCGCTCCAGCCGACCTCCTACTCTGAGCACACCCATTTCATCCAGGAAAGGATTCAGTTTATGCAGCCTATTTGTGCTGTCCCTCGTCATCTCCTTCTTGGAATTTAGATCCTTGATTTCTTCAGAAAACACTTCCCTTTGGACGGTAGATATGATGAAAAGCTCAGCCTCCTTTCTTTCCTCAAGACTGGTGACTTCGTTGGTTCTAGACACCAGACCCTTGACCTCCTTGACGCATCGCATGAGTCGTGAAATTGCCTTAACTAGTCTTGTCCAGCTTGAGAACCTTAAGAAATTATTAAGCAGTGAATCTTCTGTCGTCAGTGTCTTATGAACGAAGGTCTTGCGAAGCTCTGGATCTTCAGCTCCCAACTCTCCCGCTTTGACATCATAAGTAGGAAGTTTGTTATGCCAGAGAAAATCTGGACCAGTGAGCCAGTTGGAAGTAATCAGCCCCCTTGCTGTCAGACCCCGTGATGCGTGATCAGCAGGGTTGTCCTCGGAGGACACGTATCTCCACTGATCTGGATCGGAACCTTCTTGTATACGTTGAATACGATTGGCCACAAATATGTGAAACCGTCTAGCATAATTGTTAATGTATCCAAGAACAACTTTCGAATCCGTCCAGAAGAATTCTTGGGCTTGAACTTCCATCTCCCTTTTAAGCAGGTCACTCGTTCGAACAGCAATAACAGCTGCTGACAGCTCAAGCCTGGGTATTGTGGTGACCTTTGTAGGGGTCACCCTGGCCTTGCCAGTAACTAGGGAACAGCAGACTTGGTTTGATACACTGATTGCTCTCAAGTAAGAACATTCACCATACCCTTTAACACTTGCATCTGAGAAATGATGCAATTCATATCTTTCAACTTTCTCAAACCCCTTTGGGAGATAACATCTTTGAATCTTAATGTCAGTCAGATTCTTAAGATCCAACAGCCAAAACTCCCACCGTGGTTTGAGAGCTTCTGACAATGGCTCGTCCCATCCAATCTTGTCTCGACACATCTCTTGGAGTATTTGCTTTCCGACCAAAATAAATGGTGCCACAAACCCAAGAGGGTCATAGATGGATGCCACAGTTGATAGAACTCCTCTTCTAGAGAGTGGGCGTTCATCCACAATCACTCTGAACTGAAACTGGTCTGAAGCAACACACCACTTAATTCCCAAAGCTCTCTCAATTTGCGACCCTCCAAGCGCTATGTTGCAATTTCTTACTGAATCTGCACGTTCCTCCTCCGGAATGGATGCAAGGACATCATGGTTGTTGGTAACAAACTTGTGAATTCTCAGTTTGCCAGCACTGCAGAGTTCCCTTGCTTCATTCACCAACCTTATAGCTTCATCTTTGGTTACAACACTTGTCAGTCCATCATCAACGTAAAAATTTCGTTCGATGAACTGAATAGTTGTTTCACTGTAATGACCTTGCCCTTGGGCAGCAACATGCTTCAACCCAAAGTTTGCACAACCAGGCGACGACACAGCTCCAAATAGATGTACTCGCATGCGATAGACTGATGGTTGAGCCTGGAAATTTCCATCATCCCACCAGAGAAATCTCAAGTAGTCTTGGTCCTCTGGTTTGACGTGAAATTGATGGAACATGCGCTCGATATCGCACATTATGGCGACTTGTCCCTTACGAAAACGGCAGAGAACACCTATCAGGCTGTTTGTTAATTCTGGTCCCGTGAGCAGATGGTCGTTTAATGACACACCATCAAACCTTGCCGAGCAGTCGAACACGACCCGTATTTTTCCTGGCTTGTGTGGGTGGTACACTCCGTGATGTGGAATGTACCACGCAGGACTGCTGTTGATTTCTTCTTCTGGGACCTTTTCTGCATCCCCATTCGTTATGATTTCATTCATAAAGGTTGTGTAGTCCTTTTGGTATTGTTTATCTCTTTCAAATCTCCGTTTCAAGCATCTGAGCCTGTGAACTGCACACACCTTATTATCTGGGAGATTTGGTCGATCCGTTTTGAAGGGGAGTGGCATTTCACAGTGGCCATTCGCTTTAATTTTGATTCCTTCTTCCATTATGGTTATGAAACGCAAATCTTCCTGAGACAACTTTGCGTCTTCAACTCTTCTCTCACTGAAGTCAGACTCCAGCAATCTCAACACATCTGGTGGAGAAATGAACTCTCTGACCTGAGTTCGGTATATGTATTTCACTTCGGTTGTGAGGTTCTTAGATGTTTGAAGTTGAGGTTTCACAAACTTCGTGATGATCTTGTGGCTGCTCCCAATGGCATCACCATAATCGACACATGGGCTAACACAACCAACTATGCTCCATCCAAGATCTGTTTTTTGAGCAAACGGCTCATCGTCTTTACCTGATACAACTTCTCGGGGTAACAACGCCTGTGGGCAGTTGTAACCTATGAGCAGTCCTACATCACACTCGATCAATGGCGCAATCTCCTCCGCAAGATGCTCCAAGTGTGGCCAGGCTCTTGCAGTTTTTGGTGTCGGAATATGACTTAGATTAGCGGGAATGAACTCTCTTGAGTAGGTTACGGGGAGAGAGATCTTTATTGATGAATAGAAGCCTCTCACCTGCAGTCCAACTAACCTCTGGCTTGGAATAATTGTATTTCTGGATGAAAGTGTGGAGAGTTTTAACTGCACAGGTTCTCCTTTCATTTCCAGAACTTCTGCCTTATCTTGCATGATGAATGTGGTATCGCTTTGGTTATCAAGAAGCGCATATACAAGAATTTCATTGTCTGGATTATTTGATGTGGATAACCACACTGGAACAACTGTAGAGGAGTACATGCTGTCCATGCCTTGCACCACTCTGTTGGATGTAGCTTCATTTGAGGGTTCAGTGGTGACTTTGCGTTCTGTTCTTTCCCTTGACTTATTATTTTCAGAGTGTTTTACATTTTCCCTGTGTTCATCACTGCCCCTTTCCTTTCTGTTTGTCCTTTCACGATCTTCGTGTAAACATGTTGGATGTTTTCCTTTACATGTTTCACAAAAGCTTCTTCTTTTGCAGTCCTTTGAACGATGTCCTGGTTGTAAACATCCAAAACATAATTTTTTTGTTTGGATAAACTTGAGACGTTCTTGAACTGGGTTTTCATTGAATTTCCAACATTTCTGAATGCCATGATTTTGTTTTTCACAGAAGACACACCCTTTGAGTTCTGCGCTTTCTTCAGAATTGCTTAAAAGCACCTTCGCGCCGACATTTCGTGTCTTTGTTGTCTTTACCTTTTCACCATCATTAGACTTCAAGGCATGAAGAGAAGTCACTGGATTGCAAGCTATTCTTGCTTCCCTTGTGATGAATTCCACAAACTGACTGAATGTAGGAAATTCATTGGAAGTTTCTTCGATCTCGATCACCTTTCTGTTCCAACTGGCTACCAGCCAATCAGGAAGCTTTGTGAGAAGCTTTTGATTTTCATCACAGGTGTTCAATACTTCTAGACCTTTAATCTGAGACATTGCAGCCCGGCAGCCCCTAAGGAAGTCTGAAAAATCCCTCAGCTCGACACTGTCTCTGGATCCTATTTTGGGCCATGATGCAAGCTTGTCTTTAAAGGCTTTGGCTATCACAAATGAGCTTCCAAATCTTTCTTCCAGGATAACCCATGCGGAATCATAAGCTGCATCTGTTCCCAATAGAAAATAACTTTCAATGGCCTTTCTTGCAGGTCCACCAACGTATTTACGAAGGTAATAGACCCTTTCGTTTACTGGAATGTTTTTCCTGCCTATTAGAGTTTGAAATGACATCTTCCAGTCTTTGTATCTTAGAGGGTCTCCAGTAAAAACAGAAGGTTCAGGTACTGGAAGACGGCTCACATTAATAGACTCTGCTATTGCTTCAGCAAGGACTGCGGTACTGTCTGCTTGGTATGCTACAGGAGGCTCATGAGGACTTCCTTTAGCTCTTGTCGATCGGTGTTGCTCAACTGAACAGTTATGAAGCAACTCTACTATTTCTTCATCTGAGTTTACTTCTTGTTCATAAACTTCTAGTCGAGCCCTGGCTGCACTCAACTTCTTAACAGTCTGAAGGCGTTCTATTTGTCTGCGTTTCTCTTCCAGTGCTTTCATTCGTATCACATTTTCTTCCTCTTGTAATGCAATCTTCTTTCTATTTTCTTCTTCAAGGCTTTCAAGTTCTCGTTGTTCACTTTCTATCTCTTGCAGGACCTTCAGAGCAGCCTGTGTAGCAGCTACCTCTGCTGCAGCTTCCTGTCTCTTAACAGAGGACAGGCTTGATTGACGTGACTTAATGCTTGAACCCCATAAACCTCGAGAGCCTTTACTTGTGCCTGAAGAAGCTGATGAAAACACAGAACCAGGCTCCGGCCAGACAAAATCCTCTGTCTGGACATCTTTGGCATCCTTGTTGTGAAGATAAGTGGATGCATTTTCCAAGATTATTTTTGATACAGCGTCACAGGTGTCAACTCTGCGACGGATCTCACTGCCTGGGGGAGCACATTTGCGCAGTTCTTCATAGCTATATTTCACATCTGCTGATACACAACTTATCTCAGTCATCAACTCCTGTACAACCTCAATAGAGGGAGTTCCTTTTATCACTTTCTTAGCTTGCTTGGCAGTCACTTTCCATTTATCGTAAGTAATGGTAAAACGATTCTGCAGTTTTTTTGATTTATTATCATACTGTTCTTGAGCCTTTTCAGTAAGCCTTCGAGCTCTCTGGCTTCTTCTTAACTCCTCTTCAGTTTCAGATGACTGCTGTGTGTCTGCGCCATTACTATCCTTAAATAAGTCGCCATTTTTAGTTTCATTCTCAGTCATTTGCTCCATTCTGCAATGTTTACTTCTTACTTGGACCCAAATAATTTATAGCTATATTTTGTCGGACTTGTGGCTTAACGACTGACCAATCTAACCAACAAAAATATTAATAGCTGCAAGCTTAATCTTGCCCTTAGTCTGAGAGCATTAAGAATGGATAAAGATAAGGATTTTCACAGAACCTTACGCCTTAAGAAAACATCCAAATGAGTATCAACTTAAATAACAAATGAGATGCACTGTTTCTAAAACCAACACCATATAAAAACTGAGCACTTAATTGTATAACACCTTTAGCATTCAAATGACAAAAAAATGCCAAATGACTTCACTTACAAATCTTAGACAGAACCTTGAACTTGAAGAAAATGTGCAAAACACCAGATTACTTAATTTCAGCAATTACAGCAATTAACAAAGCTGATCCACTTCTTAAACATTTAACTTGTTTTAAATGTATCACTTGTTGAACCATCAATGTAAACTTCAAACTGCTCGCTGCTTAGTTTGCTTATGTTGCACAGTCTTATCTGTCTGATGCTAAAGTGCGATGAATCTTCTTTGCTGCTCAGTGGATGGAAGGTACGTTGTCTCCTCGCCTCATGTAGAGCAGACTGAGTTCTCACTGTAACTCCCTCCAAGTCGAAAAACGGACACAAGGCGTTCCTTATTTACTGGCATTTAATCGGACACAGGTGTAATCAAACGATGCCGTGAGAACTCATTGGCCGCATTAACTTGAAAGGGTTAACTTGAAACAAAATCACATCTCCGGAATGTCTTCTAACAAAGTTAAAAACTTCGCTGCGCGCTTCTCCAGATCTCTAGCGTACGGGGTAAGAATCGCCTCCTAGCGGACGGTTATTTCTGTTATTGTTTAAATCGACACCGTCGTGTAGAGAGCGGCGCGCGCGACCAAAAATATCTGCATGACTGCCACTGACGGCAGCCACAATCGCCATTGGCTGCATTAAAAAATGATTGACAGCTAACTCTGGTTGATAATTGGCTTAATAAAAATTGATTGACAACGAAAGTCTAGTAACTGATTGGCTGCATTAAAAAATGATTGACACATCCTCCGCCCTTTACCCACGCCCACCGGGGCTCCGGCCTGCAGCATTACCCTTCTCACCTCGCAACGCGACCGCGCGTGTCCAACGTGCATGGGCGGAGCCACCGCGATTGCGTCATTTTTGCCGCGCGAACCCTTGCGGCAGTCACGACGTGTCAAGTGAACCTAGATTACGAAGCTCAAGAGTGTTGAGTGAAGGCAGCAGCAGAGTAATCAAGACGCGACCGGAGCATGCGCAGTTTTCTCATAAGACAGCCTGATCGCTTGACCCGGTGACGGCGCCAGCTAACATGTTTATAATTGTAACGAGTAACTATACAGCACGTAAAAATGTATCGGAGTAAAAGTATTAAACTGATGGAAAATATGTAGTGAAGTAAAAGTGGAAGTAGGAGAAAAAAATTATACTCCAGTAAAGTACAGATACAGCATTTTAGTACTTAAATACAGTAGTGAAGTAGTTCTACTTCGTTACTATACAACTCTGGTCCCAAGTTGCCAGAATTATTTCATCTCTCCGTTGCAGTGAACATAGATACAATCAATCGCACTATTTCTCCAGTGCTGTCACAATAACTTAAACACAGTGTTGTAGTAAAGTTGTAAGAAAGGTGAGGATTTTGTGTGTTTGCTGGGTTACTGTTTTGAAAGCATTCTTGAAAGTTTTTTACATTCTTCAGAGATATCTTCAGCGGTGCCGCGGTGAGATGCATCCAATTGCACAGCCGGAGAGCCAACTGCAGTTCTAGACCTGCAGTTTTAGACCTGCAGTTCTAGACGTGCTGTAGTTTTAGACATGCGCCACCTAGCGGCTCGGAATGTAGCTAACGACAGCCAACTGCAGTTCTAGACCAGCAGTTCCAATGCATGCCGTAGGCTCAGGGGCTTGTATATTGTAATAATCCATTGTATAAAGAGTTTATTTGTTAAATATGCCCATTGATTCTCAATTGTTTTAGCCAAATCTCTAACATTTGACAAGTTTTAAACGATAATCTACACCACATTTTGTATTTAAATAGAAGTAGTACGCCTCATTTTCCCTGTTCTTTTAGGGAGTTTGGATTAATTTTGTCATTTACACACACAGCTTGTCTCCTGAAGATATTTTATTTTTAATTAAACTACTGGATTACTGGCATAGGCTATTTTATATTAAATCAGCAAAAATTGCATAATGTCCGGATGCTTTCAGTGAGTAAGCATACGTTTCCAGAATGTTAGGAGTGATTTATTTTACTTGTATACCTTCATTGGCATGCAACTAGCAAATATTATGTGATACTTGGGGTTTTTCGCTCACACGCCACACATCCGATTTCTCACGCCGAAAAAAAATCTAGTTTATTTACCTCTCTCTCTCTCTCTCTCTCTCTCTATATATATATATATATATATATATATATATATGATTCAATGAGTTACCAGTTCGCTCTGGCGCAAACACTGGCGATCGATCGATCGATCGCTATATAATACTTAATTTTTGTCCATTTTACGTTCGCCACCCCCCCCCCCCCCCCCCCCCCGCAACAACTTACGTTCGCAGGACTAGCATTTCTCTCAAAGTCGAAGTAGCTATAAAGTAGCCATAAAGGTAGCCAGAGACACACTAACGCTAGCCAGATTCATCCTTCATGACATAAACATTGCGATAACACAAAAATGACCTTCAGACCGATCATATTTACATTTACATTTATGGCATTTAGCAGACTAAATATATGTCTATCATATATTAATATGCTCAATTGTATCAATATTCAGAACATAGTCTGGGTTCTTATGGGTTAATAATGATGGGGAAATGCTACTTTAGCTTGCTTACTACTTTTAGTATTAATAGTAGCGTAGTACGTGCTAATTTCCTTCCTTTAAGTTGTTTCAAATTTAATCAAAGCTACTAAATAGCCATAAAGGTAGCCAGAACTAATGAACTAAGACACACTAACGCTAGCCAGATTCATCACATAAACATTCATGACATAAACATTACGATAACCCAAAAATGACCTTCAGACATTATCATATATCTATCATATATTATTGCTGCTTATAAATATCATTCTTCCATCTGCTCCCGCGACATACTAAAACACTATCTGGATATTACGTTACATACATCTAAAACTACGGCACGTCTAGAACTGCAGGTCTAGAACTGCAGGTCTAAAACTGCGGTTGGCTCTCCGGGTGTGCAATTGGATGATGTAGGCCGCGGTTCTCTCTCCGCGTTCCCATTGGCTGTAGCTAGACGCTGCTGTTGACTCAGTCGCCCACTGCTAGATGGGCCATTTTATGTCCCAGTGATATTATGCCTTTAACCATGATGCAAAATAGCTGTAAAATAGCTGATAATTGCATGTGATAATAAATTAAAGTGTTGTGGATAAATATTAAACTAAAAAACTCAAATAAATATCTAAAAACATTTTTAAAAGCTACCCAGAATACTGAAAAACATGCATTTCATACCTGTCCCAATGTTAAAACGCTACACTTAACCATGAAAAAAGTGAATAAAATCCTTCAGAATTAAACTTTTTAATTTTTTTTGTGTAATTCCATATCCCCATTTACTTTAAATACATTTGAAACATTTGAAATCTATAGTATTTTACTTACAATATCAGGGTTCATACACTTTTTTGACAATTAATTTCCATGACTTTTCCATGACTTTCAGACAAATTTCAATGACTATACATTCTGTAAACATATGTGTAGACATGAAAAATAAGAAAAAATCCAGGCCAAAATTCCACAGTATATCATAAATTAATGAAAAGCCACGTGGGTTAATTGAAAAAATAAACATTTACCGTATTTTCAATATCAATATAAGTCGCATCTACAAAGTTTTTTTTAAATGGAAAATGTTGTAGCTATAAGCCGTATCCGGGCTAAAAGCCGGTGAGTCCCCACTTAATGACTTTTCTTAATTTTGCGTGGTGCGCGGAGGTGCAGTGGCAGCACTGTTGAGTGTTGTGGAGTGTAGTGAAGTGGTGTGTACGATAAGCTGAGGCAGCACGATCGCTCTCTCACACTGTATGTAAAAGAACATTGTTAGTTTTTTTCTATACTGTATTTACGATTAAAGCGTATCTAAATCTAGGTTTGCGCTTAACGACGAAAACTGCTTTACGACGGACTTTTCAGTCTCTAACCCCATCGTTAACCAATTGGTTAACCACACAGTGCACATTTTGCACGAGTCCTTGTCTTTCTCAAGCCACAGCTTGTATTTGTCCAACTGAAGCAGCCATTGTTGAATTGGCATTTACCAGCATTACGTGATTTACATCAAAGCACAATCTACAGCTCCGCTTGGGAGTCCGACGCCAACGCAGTGAACTAACGAGTGAAGTTACGTTAGTGGTCCGCACAATGAAAAAAAATGGCTATATTATATATATTTATTTTTTCTTCCAGTTATCGGAACGACATACATTTATTGTGTCAAGCAAATTTCCATGACTTTTCCAAAACATTTGAGTATTTTTATTTTTTCCAAAACTTATCCAGGCCTGGAAATTGCTATTTTCAAATTCCATAACTTTTCCAGGTTTTTCATGACCGTACGAACCCTGCAATATGCATTTTAGTCCTGTCCCCTAGTTATCACTCAGTACTGTTACCCAAACACATCGTCGCCCTGAAAATGTAGGGACCACCCACAATTTATATATTCAAGAGGAAGTTACATCACTTCTGGTGATCTGAAGACATGGGAAGACCAAAAGTAAGTTCTCTGATGCTCTGGTCAATATTCTTGACAAAACTGTAGCTAAAGCCATGACTGGTCACTCTCAGTACTTAATCATGTTACCTAAATTATGTCTCTGATATTTTTGTTGATTTTTAAAAACATTTACTTTAGTAAATCACTACAATGTGCAGATTGACCTTGTACTGCTAGCTAGTGATGGGTAAATGAGGCGTCATGAAGCGTTTCGACCCATAGGGAAACTGTATTGATACTGTGTCAATACTGTGTCATTGAATATTGACACCTACTGGACCTTAAAAATCACTACAGGCAACCTAGTTGATGGACTGATGTGATGACCTAGTCTATACAAAATGTTTTAAGTCATTGTATTTTATTATGTATTATAGTATTTCATATATATTGTTACATAAAATAATATTTGATATTCTTAGATACAGTCAATAAATAATGTGCAAAAGTGAATGTGTTTGGAATGAGGATGCTTGTGGACTGTTTTTTTCACAAATTTTTATTCAAAAAAATAAGTTTTTCCAACGTTTTGAATTTTAGTCTGTTACGCTTTTTTGAAACAACTTCTCCAGCTGTAGAAAATACTCGCTCACACGGGACAGATGAGGCTGGAGTGCAAAGATATTGTAAGGACAGCCGGAAGAGATTTGGATAAATAGACTTTTGGTTTTGCCAGTATATTAAAGGATTCTGAGACCTGGCAATATTGCCCTCTGCCAGGTATTTCTGCACCTCCTGGATGGCATCAGCAGTGGCACTTTTGGTTTGTCTGCTTATTTCAACATCAAGATGGTGCCAAAGGTTATCTAAAAACAACAAATTGGCATTTAAGTACATGATGTCCAAACAACAACAAACAAATAATGCTGAATAACATACCTGATGTGGATGCAGACAGCTGTTGTGAAGACGGTCCAGGCTGGGGCTCACTTGTGCGTCCAATTACAGATGCACATTCTGACAGTCTACTGATGGCCTCATTGCCCTTGGAGGAACTGCGGAACCCGAGTGATTTAAATCTGGGGTCTAGAAGTGTTGCTAGGGTCACTTTACTTTATTGGTTATGGCCCAGTCCTCCATTATGGCTCTTTTGACTTGGGCCAAATTGTCAGCAGTGTGACTTTGTGGGAAGTATTGTACTCCCAACACAGATGTACACAACTGCAGATTCTCATTAATGTAGTGACAGGTAAGAGCCAAATAAGCCTCCATGTTCACAGATGTCCACATGTCAGCTGTTATACTCACTGCCACAGCTTGCTGTACTTCCATTTTCACTCGTTCACGTTCCTCCTCGTACTTTTTGGCCACCATTTTTTTGATGGTCTGAAAATTAGTCAAATCAAAAATACATTTAAATGAAAGATGACATAAATTGGATTTATCAAGTACTACTTTAGATCATTTCCACACAAACCTTTCTGGTTGGCAAAACATATGAGGGCTCTAGGACTTGAACCAGTTCCTTGAACCCTTCACTCTCCACAATGCTGAGGGGCTGGCAATCCGTCAAAATGAAATTCAGGAGAGCCTCATCCAGCATCTGCTTCCTGGAAGCTTGATTGTTAAAAATGAAGTAAAGAATACATTTATAAAAATGTATTTTTAAAAAGGCAGCTGTGAGTAATTTGTAAAATGGTTGTATACCTGAGTTTATCCTGGGTGTATCTGGGATTTCATTCTCATGTTTGGCCCTATAATGCCTCAGCATTGAGGAGGTGGATTTGTTTAACAGTTCTGTCAAACAAATGCAACATTTAACCTGCAGAACAGAATATGAATAGTAAACTAAGAGCCGATTTGAGATGAATTTGGATTCAGAAAGATCGAGTGGAAGCTCTGAAAGAAACCAGATGAAACAACAACGGAATTAAAACAAATACCTTATTTTCCGATGTAAGATCAAAATGGTCCCACACAGCAGAAAACTTTCTCTTTCCTTGATGCTGTTCCATAGTTTTGGATTAAAAAGATGTCGTACCGCTAAAGTTTAGTGATTTTTTTGGCAGATGCATCCCGACACATGCGCTTCCTTATAAACACAGTTTGGCGCGTAAGTGTCATTTCGAAACAGTTCCTGTATCGGTCATGTGACTTGCTGAAAGCGAGTCGCGCACCGACGCAGGGTTCGCTCTGAGATCGGCGCATGTGCCGACGCATCAGTGTTGCCGAACCCATCACTACTGCTAGCATAACCGCTACATTGCTAAGTTTCATGTTTTTGCTAGCTTAATGCTAAAAACTCTTTACTGTTACTTTAATTCCTGTTACTTAAATGAACACTGGGTAACGGTAACATGACTGAGTAATAGTAACAGGAATGAGGAGAATTCTCTGGTTTATTGTAAAATTGCATGTACATCTATGAATGTAATACTATAGAGCTAGTTTTATCATTTACAGTTAAAACAATATATGCCCTTGACATAGTAATCATGTTTCTGATATGAATGCATGATTTTTGGGAGCCAATCCACCTCTGAGTGCTGCTGAAAAGCAGCGGCGCTATCGTGCTCGGCGCGATGCTGACCCAGAACGTAGGGCAAAATATTTAAAGCAGGAACAGCAGAAGTATAGGGAGGACCTAGAGTCAGGCAGGAAAAAATCCATCAAAGACGTCAGTGCCAGAGAGAAGGAGACAGCGCAAGAAGTGGAGGGAGACGTATCATAGACTCAAGGACAGGAAAGCCATGAGCGCTGAGCCAAGCACTTCCAGGTCTAGTTTCAGTTCTGGTGTACTTATGATGTAGCAAAACACATATGATTCCATTGGACTCATTAATTATGCAGTATATATGGCTAAGAAAGGTCGCAGGTTCCAATATGATGACACCATTGAGCAGGATATTGCCCCCAGGATATAGCCCCCACAGCTCCCACAACCTCAGTGGCAAGATCTAGAAGTTGTTGGTAAATGGTGTGTGGTAAGGTATGAGGGAGACCTGTACTCCGGAATCATCACTGACACCAGTGAGACACATGTTGAGGTCCGATGCATGCAGAAAATTGGCCAGAACAGATATTTCTGGCCAGCTCGAGAGGACATCCTCTGGTATCTGTTTGAGGATGTTGTTTGCCATATTCCACCCCCAAAGCCAGTGACAGGTCGCCATATGGAGATCGAAAAAGAAACCTGGGCCAAACTGGAACTAGCCTTATAGATCCTAAACCACGTCTCAATTTCTGCTTTAATCAGATTCTTGAATGATCTGTGTAAACACAAACACATCCATTTGCATATTTACATTCATACAAGATACACATTTACACACAGCCTTCTCATACGAACACGCATGCTGTAAATGAACTTTTCTGTTCCATTTTTTACCTTTTCCGCCATGAGTCTGCAACACACACACACACACACACACACACACACACACTAAAGCTACTGTACTTATATAAAGTTTGTATAAGTAAATTAGATTTGTATGTTTGTTTCATATTATAGTTGTTCAATAGCTCGTTAATAATTAAAGCAGTTTATGCTGGGATTCCTTATCCACTGGAGCACTCCGGTAAGAGAGGTGACACGGAGACAGGGAATGCAGTTTTGGTCTTTACTTTGACTCGTAGCTCAGCAGGAGTGTACAGAGTTACAGTGGAATGGTTTTCTGGAATAACAAATACAAACACTAAGTCCAAGAAAGACACAACCATTCTTCATATATGAACTTTCTTAGTTACAAACGCTAATAATGTGATTAAATCGCACATTAATTAAATAGTAGTGCATTTTACATCTCGGCTGCTAAGCTCATGCAATATCTATAACTTTAGTAAATATAGTTAACTGTACTTAGCGGTAGGATAATTAAAATAATTAGCACAGCTACAAATAACAACACAACCAGAAGATATGTGACTAAAGTGTCATGAGCTGTAAACTGACCTCTTCACGAACACATTAACTGAACTCTTTCAGTGAGGAAACAGAAAAATGTCTAGCTTGCTGCTGCAGCTAAACACCGGGTGCTGAGGACCTCCTCAGCGCTGCCCAACTATCGCCTGAACTAAAACCCATTCTATGCCTGTCTTAGTGTGCCCCCTAGTGGCGCCAGAATTAAAGTCTTAGAAACTGAAGGGAATTCGCAACAAAAGTAGTCTGGTGAAATGTTATTCCTATCACCCAATTCTCATTCCTGTTACCCAGTACTCATTCCTGTTATCAACAGTTCATTCCTGTTACTGAATCATTTTTTGACAAAAAATAAAGAAAAAATGACCTTCCTCTAACTATGTTTGGTCCCCAAAGGGGAGGGGCCGGGGTCCTCAATGTGACGATTAACATAATTTATAGTTTTGGTTACTTTTGTGAATTGTTTAAAAGTTTATTCTTCTTGGTTGTTAATAAAAGGAATTAATGTTCATGTTTTAGTAAAATTTTGGTTTCTATCATTTGGGCTTATTCATAATGGACATTATGTGATTTATACCCTATGACTTTAGAAAAACTTTAAACTTTAAGTAACTGTAACGTCCGGGCTTAGGAGGCAGGCACCCAGACGATTACGGTGTAACACAGAACATTTATTGAAACGACACGAGTAAGCTCCGTGCGAAGCAGGAGTTGCATACATACACTCATACAGACACGCAGCTTTAGACAAAAGACGAGCACAAGACACCGCGCGAACGCACATTAAATAGGTGAATAACACAGACCCACGTGACCTCGAGACAAGGCACAGGTGTAACAAACGAACACGCTCACAAACAACCCACGCCCACGGAAGTACAAACATGGACATAACGACACGCAGACAACATAACGGCAAGCCCACAGGGAAGGGTCCGGAGCTGAATCGTGACAGTAACTCAGTATTCTAAATTATTGTTTCACTATTTTAGTGGAGATGCATGGGAGTATTGTGATGCCCCCCTTATCAATATTTGTCTATACATTATACAAATAAAGTTACTGTTGGTCTTATAATATTTTAAGTTTGGTGGATCTTTTAATATTTTTTGAAGATACATTAAAGTCACAGATCCAGTTGGCAGCTGTCAGAATGGGTGACCCCTATGCCACGGTCAGTCTGTCCACTCCATTCATGAATGTTTTTCTTTGGCTAACAGGTGTAGGGATGGTAAGTCACCTGAAAACATTTGGTTGGGTTTTAACTAGTTTGTATAGGGATGGACAGCAGTCACATATTTAGACAGCAGCCATCAGAATCGGTGACCCCTATTCCAAAGTGCACTTGTCCATTCCAGTCGTGATTTTTTTTCCTGTCTAATAAGGTGAAGGGATGGTAGGTCACCAGGAAAGACATGGCTGTTTTCAAAATAATCATAGGTGGAAATTCAGTGGGGTCACATATTAAGAACTGGTGACCCCATGCCAAGGTACATCTGTCACATCTGCCATGGAAACATATCACCCACTGTGACTCCACAATAACAGAAAACAGTGATAGCAAAAACGTTTTAGTAGACTATATTTAAACATTTTATTCAGAAGTGTATAATTACCATTCGGAATGAGGTCCAAATGACAGCAGCTTACATAACTTACTTATGAAAAGTTTGCTATTGTCAGGCGTATGTATTGGCTGACTTTACTCCTGTCGTCACGTGTAAAAATGTTGTAATGTATGGAACGCCAAAGTGGTCAAAATTAGTCTCAAACTAAACGTGTTTCATTTGTAAAACGGCGGAAAAAGCGGCGTTTTGGAGGTTTTTACGCCGCAAAATACGCCGTTATATTTCAGAACGCCGTAAAATACGCCGCAAAAAACAACAAAAACGCCGTATTTTGCGGCGTTTAAATGTTAGTTTAAAACGCCATACAAGACGCCGTACAGAACGCCGCTCTAAGTGCTCTGAAACGCCGTTTTTTACGGCGCTTTTGTGTCCATCCAAACGCGTTAAAAACGCCGTTCTGTAGTATGATAATGAGCTCCTCCTGACATTTTTGACAACCAATAGAGTTCAACTTTTTTCCACCAATCGCTCACGAACATGGTCAGACCAGAACCGTTCATTACAGATCTTATCGTTTGATAAACCAGTGATCACGTTTCTGTTCATGTTTTTATTCAAACGTGACGAGTATCCGCACAAGTAGCAACTGTAGTAGTCAGTTACTACTGGAAGATGGCGAGGAGAAATTTCATCTTGCGTTGTCGACGGACAATTAACGACTGCACTCGACTGCTGTTAGCGGACAACCCCGGACCTGATCTACTTCCATCCATATTAACCAGGTAAGACACATTTTAAAAGGATAAACATTAGTTAGTCAAATTCAAACACTACAAATGGACTACAAATTAAAGTTCCAGTTTGTCTAATTTAATTAGCCAGTTAGCCTGAATTAGCCAGTTAGCCTAATTTAATTTACTTGGGTAGCTAACCTAATCCAATTACGAATAGGTGACTCGACGCAAGAGGTATTTCAGTGATAAATTACTGAAAATGAGTTTTTTCATCTTTTAGCTTTGTACACGATGGACTTTTTTGTTCATGATGGTAGCATAACTACCAGAGAAACTGACCGATAACACAACCATGACACTTGGGAACTCCTAATTTAGTTTGATTGCCAATGTTTAATTAAAAAAATGCTACTCTTTGTCCTCTTTACACAACTTATAATGGAAATTATTGCAATTCTGTACATCGGTGTAGGCTGGAAACAATGCAAAGGAGTCTTGAATGGGCAAAAGGAAGACTTCTAAATATCACTGCAGAAGATCAGCTGTTTAATGATATAAGACAATACTGCCAAGAAATTCGGACATATATTCAGCACCCACGAGAAGGTATTGTTAACAATACTGCTCCGAACACTTAGATTTTTACTTCTGAAAAATGTAATGGGGGTTTATAACTTCAAGGGGAATGGTGGTGTAATTGTAGGGTTTTAAATGCTTTGTTAGCATATCTGAAGACTCTGCTTACCATTTCATAGTCTATATTAAAGGAGACTTGTACTATTGTTACAGCCAGTTCAGGATATCAGGCACCGCTGAGCTGGAGTGGCACTAGGGGTCGACCTCAGTACTCTATCACTAGAGGCCAATTATCATTTTTGAAGTCATGTGGCTTTACAGCGCCACAGATAGCAGACATTCTGCATGTGTCGTTGTGCACCGTTAGACGACGTTTGAGGTATGTTCATTCTTGTGTTTTGTGGTGAATTGACTTGTTTTAGAAATAATTAATTCATATAAAACTTGAAATTGAGAGATTTAAATATTGATTCATCACAATAAAATAAAATCCATATTTATATCCAATCCAACCTAGATGCATACCTAGATGGGATTTCAGCTTATATAAACTCAATAAGATGAAAACATTTAAAACATTAGTTCATGAAACTTAATTCCCATGGTGTCTGGTGTGACCAGCCTTTACCTCTTATATTTTTTTATCAAACTACTGCAAAAAAGGGAGCATAGACTTTTTTTTATGCTTTTTTGTTTTTCAGTTAAAAATAAATTGTTAGTTTGTTTTTCTGTTTTTCAGACTCTTCAATCTCTCTCATTCTGCATTGTATGCTGATATGACAGACTCTGCTCTGGATGAAATGATAAGGGAACTGGTGGCTGGAAATAACCTGCTTGGACCTGAGGCTGTTCGTGCACAGTTACGTGCAATGAGAATTCGTGTTCAGAGACACAGGGTGCGGGCCAGTATGTGTCGGCTAAATTCTACAGCAGCTGCACTTAGAGCGATGTCTCAGACTCTACATCGCCGAGCATACCGTGTGGCTGGACCCAACTCTTTGTGGCACCTTGATGGAAACCACAAATTAATAAGGTAAATACCCATGACTAATACCCATGGCATTTGGAGAAAATTGAAAAAGAAAATATTAATTCATAAACTCTAAAGCAGGGGTCGGCAACCTATGGCACACATGCCACTGCTGGCATGCCGAGGCATAATCACTGGCACGCACCACGTTGGACCAGCATCTGCAAAAAATAATAATAAAAAATCTCAGACAGAGAGCACGATCCTCCAATCGAAATCGCTCCTCAACGCTCTGCACTCAGCTCCCGCCACAGACCCATGTTTAAATTTAGCCTAATCAAAATCAGTTAGCCTACCTGATAGCGTTACAAGAGATGACAGAGCCTCTGGTCCGAAGCCGGTAAACGTGCCGTGGCTCAGTATAGCAAACAGTCTGGCTCTCTTAAAGTAGGGTGACTAAACGTCCACGGGATTGTCCATATTTCACGTCCTGTCCCGGGTTTTTTTTTTAAGTGAGGAAATGTCCTGGTTTTTAAATTACCGTCATTGGTACATTAAAATTTTAATTTACAGGCACTACGGCCGCACGGCACTGCATGTGACGTAATCCCTGAGCCGCATCAAGGCTGGATTATTTATTATGGATTATACTTTCGTGAGTGACCGTAGCGCGCGACTCCGCACACCTCGTGTGAACCTGCCTAGTATAAAGAAACACCCTTCACCTGTTTTTGAGGGAACATTTACCTGAAAATAAATGTTGCATTGTGTCCCAGGTTTGAAAACTGCTGGAATTTAGGCTAAAGTGAGGGCAGCCCTGTTCTTAATCAGAATGTAGACAGAGTGACTGTCAGTATGCACACACCCCCACTGCACCAATTTTTTGTTGATGGTGGCACACTCATTGACTAGAAATGTTGAAGTTGGCACTCCATGTCTCAATGGTTGCCGACCCCTGCTCTAAAGTAAAATTAAATAATAGTAATAAAATACAATAGATATCCATATAGATGACAAGTTGTCTGTCTGCTATATTAAGTGTATACTATCTTTATTACATGAACTCTTTTAGATGGAGGATAGTTATCCATGGAGGCATTGATGGTTATAGCCGTCTTGTTGTCTTCCTACATGCTTCCAATAACAACCGGAGCAACACTGTGATGGACAGCTTCATACGTGCTGTGGCCAAGTATGGTGTGCCTTCTAGAGTCAGGACAGATTGTGGTGGAGAAAACAATGCAGTATGCATGCTCATGAACATTTTCAGAGGCTCTGAGAGAGGCAGTGCCCTCAGAGGAAGAAGCACACACAATCAGCGTATTGAGAGACTTTGGGGTGACCTGTGGAGAAGGTTAACAAATGTGTACTACGACCTCTTTGGTTTCTTGGAGAGTGAAGGAATTGTGAATGTAGACAATGAGCTCCATCTATGGGCTCTGCATTATGTCTACTTGTCAAGGATCAATAGAGATTTAGATGCTTTTGCCCAGCAATGGAACAATCATGGTTTAAGGACTGAAAGACACCAGAGCCCAATCCAGATTTTTGTCAGAGGTTGCTTGGAACAGCATGGACAGGCAACTACTGCAATGCGTGACCTCTTTGGAGCCAGCAGAGAAGGTGTGAGAAGGGTTTGTGGGCAATGTTTAAAGTTTCTCAGACTAATTGCCCATTGTGCATGTGTGTGAAAGTGTAGGTGGGGGTGAAAGATTTTAAACATATCGAAGTTATGAGTTTTTCCTGTAAAACATAGCTTGCCTCTTCCTTTCTCCATCTTGCTCCTCAGAAGTTCTTATCTTCTGTGTTTCTGTCGCTCAGAAGGTGATCTTGAAGCCACACCAGCTGCTGAGAGTGGAGAAACCTCTGTTTCAGGTGGCGCACCTGAGATAGACTGGCCAGAAAGGGTTGCTGTACCTCCAATCCAGTTCAACTTGGATCCTGTATACATGGAGCAGCTTGTTACTCAGTTCAATCCATTAGCAGGCCCCAGACAACATCTTGGAATAGATCTCATTCGAGATGTTATCTCTTTTTTAACATCCCTAAACCCGACTCTGCAGTAGTCACAAAGAATGGATCAGGTAAGCTCATCACACATTGTTACGGTTAGGGGTTCTGTGGTTTTGTTTTGGTGTTGTGTCTGGTGTGCTTGCAGGTTCTCCAGAAGAGGGTGCAACGACGTGATCGACATCTGGTGCCAGTGTCATGTGTCACGAGACGAGATTGGATGGCGGGTCTTTAAAAGCGCGTCTTGAGCAAGAAGCTGGACCTTGTGGTGTCTTGAATAGTGGACTCCACCTGGTCCTTGAAGGATACTGAGCTGTGTTTGGCATTTATTGTGACTGTTCTGAGATCGTTCGGACCGATGGTTTATATCATTCGGGTCTATTAGGAGATATATCGCTATGCGATTTGAGATGTACTGTTACGAGATATATCGCTATGCGATTTGAGATGTACCGTTATGAGGAATATCGCTATGCGATTTGAGACGTAATGCTTCTATCCTCTGTCTATTTGTTGTGTTTGTGTATGGTGTAAAATATAGAAGATAAGTGAAGATTTTGGGAGGGGGATGTTTTGTTTTGTGTGGATGAAAATTCAATATTTTTTCGTTCGTTAAAAATTGTTGGCACTGTATACAGGATGTACAGTATTTATGGTGTTTGCTTTTCCTCTTTAGACACAAAATCACACAACAGGAGGCATGGACACGATGGCTAAACACCTCTAGTATGCACCGGAGAGGTTGT
Organism: Brachyhypopomus gauderio; assembly: GCF_052324685.1. NCBI lineage: Eukaryota > Metazoa > Chordata > Actinopteri > Gymnotiformes > Hypopomidae > Brachyhypopomus > Brachyhypopomus gauderio. The sequence continues at coordinate 33,184,652 of NC_135216.1, forward strand.
GTGGTGGTTCTCGGAGAAGAAATTTACAGAAAGAATAAAAATAATAAAATTATTATTTTTTCATTATGGCATACAGTTGTTTTTTTTCCTCTCTCTCATGCAATTTTGAGCATCATGAACGTGAGTTTTGTGGCTTATTCAAGGTTGAATGTATGACATTGAAACAACGTTGGCATATCAACGTTGATTCACCTTTCAAAATCGACACCAAATCCAACTTTGATTCAACCATCACATGTGACGTTAATACAACGTTGAAATGCCTGCTGGGTTGCTTATTGTATGTTTTATGTGCACCTCGTGGTTCCGCTAGCATGTGCAATCCAGAGCTCAAATTGAGCGTCCTCATCATTTGCAACACCACAACGCAGACCAGTAACATTGTCTTAGTCAGGTAATTGCACAGGTAATTCTTTAAACTTTGAGACAAGGGGTCCTGAATACCCAGGTGTTATGTTTCTCACTTACATAACTCTTAAGGCTAAAATATACTTGCTGTTAACTACGCGTACGCGTACGCATCATGGCTGCTTCGCGTATCCTGCGTCGGTTTGGCGCGTAGGTCGTGCACGTCCTCCAAAAGTTAACGCGACGCGTACGCGAGGTGCAATACACACAAAACCGCTAGGGGCAGTGTAGCCGCTAACCAGCATTGGAAGTACCAACGACACAAACTCGCCATTCTCACAACGTCTTTGATTTAACGGCCTTACATACCACCTACAAAGGTATCGCTGTCGTCGTTTCTTCTGCCGTGACCGTAAAATTATCCAAAGGCTAATCTCTTCAAGTGTTGCCATGTTTGCATCATTGACTGGTTTGCATCGTTAAAATACCGAAGCCCTTTCTACGTGCTGCCCTCTAGTGGTAGCCTCCGGTTTCACGCGTTGCACATAGGCTAGTATGTTTTCAGTAACGTTCACAACGCAGCCGGTTGTCTACGCGAACGCGTGGGCAAACAGCAAGTATGTTTCCAGCCTTAAAGGGAATAAAAGGATAGAACTCTGATAAGGTTCTCTTTCAATGTCCTTCACTGTGCAACAGGGTATATCACAAAGACAGGTATCCATTCGCAGTACATGTGCATGTAAACATCCGTAACATAAAATAGTGCTATTTAAGTAAGATTAAATAAAGTCAATTCATAACACCAGGGCTAGAATAAGAACTCAAAAATACCAAATAGTGTTAGTATGTTGGTTGTCTGGCATTCTGTTGTGATGACCCCATCCTCTTCCAGGCTTAACCATCACAGTAGTATGAAGTGGGCAGTCGCTATGACGACACTACCTACCTACACTTCAAGTCACGTTAATAAGTTAATGTTTTAGCAAACTCAGCGATTAAACCGTTAGACCTAACTATTGCCAGGTCTAAAATCTTCTTACAAGCTAAGAGCTGTATGAATTCAATTAATGAATTATCGAGTTCATTAGTTAACACGCGTTTGAATAAAAACATGAACAGAAACGTGATCACTGGTTTATCAAACGATAAGATCTGTAATGAACGGTTCTGGTCTGACCATGTTCGTGAGCGATTGGTGGAAAAAAGTTGAACTCTATTGGTTGTCAAAAATGTCAGGAGGAGCTCATTATCATACTACAGAACGGCGTTTTTAACGCGTTTGGATGGACACAAAAGCGCCGTAAAAAACGGCGTTTCAGAGCACTTAGAGCGGCGTTCTGTACGGCGTCTTGTATGGCGTTTTAAACTAACATTTAAACGCCGCAAAATACGGCGTTTTTGTTGTTTTTTGCGGCGTATTTTACGGCGTTCTGAAATATAACGGCGTATTTTGCGGCGTAAAAACCTCCAAAACGCCGCTTTTTCCGCCGTTTTACAAATGAAACGCGTTTAGTTTGAGACTAATTTTGACCACTTTGGCGTTCCATAGTAATGAAACATTCTTGTTAACAGACGACATAAAATGTAAATACACGCATCTCTCATATTTTGGCTCGTGGACAGCAGCAAAACGAGAAAAGAAAGCGCGAGACGACATAAAATGTAAATACACGCATCTCTCATATTTTGGCTCGTGGACAGCAGCAAAACGAGAAAAGAAAGCGCGAGACGACATAAAATGTAAATACACGCATCTCTCATATTTTGGCTCGTGGACAGCAGCAAAACGAGAAAAGAAAGCGCGTCGGCGTAGCTTACGCAGCATTCGTAAAGCGCTCGTGCCTGTGAACTGAAACTAACTGAAACTGCGAAATAGCGCCCTCTGCGGTCACAGAATTCGACGGTCGCAGATTTCGGTGTAACAAGTATCACAACTTAGAAGAGGACAACTCACCAAAGCAAGTAAGGCGAAAAGTTATTTTATAAACTGTGAGCGTGTGAGCGTGTGAAGACAGTCAAATGCGTGTGTCTCACGCTCAATGCGTGAGAGTTGGCAACCCTGCAGCTATTTGTTGTGAAACGAAGTAATTACAAGTTCAAGCATTTTCAAGTACTTTAGCCTCAATTCCAGCACTTTCAAACCTGGAACACAATGCAACATTAAAATTCATCAGGTAAATGTTAATTCCTCTGTTTTTGAGGGGTGTTTCTGTATACATATCATTTCGGACAACACAGTAAAGAATGTTTAAACGCCTCCGCCGTTGTGTGCGGAGTCGCGCGCTATGATCACTCGCGAAAGAATCCAGCCTTAACTGATACACGGCTGAACGGTTCATGTTTCAGTTTAGTTCACGGCCTCATGGACCAGGAGACGAGTGTGTTGTAGAAAATTTATAAATAAAAAAATTGCAACTAAATGTTGGGTTTATAAAATATAAATTATTATAAAATATAAATTACATTACAAATACAGTAATCCTGCCTTTATCGCATTCTGGATATTCCAGAACTACCCGCAATAACCGAAAATAGAAACGGTATTTAAGTATTTATACACTATATTAGGGCTTTATAAACCCTCCCCACACCTTTACATAACCATTCCCACACTGCTCTGTGCATGTGTGCGTGTCCAGCGAGCAACCAGTCGTGTTGTATACAATCTCATGTATGCGAGTAGCGTCTCAGGCAAGCGATGCTGGTTCTCGTTTCCGAGAGTAAATATGCACTATTTACTGTATTTCGTACTATTTTATTATTTATAACATTCCTTGTTAATTGTTAGAATTAATACTTATAATATATTTTTATACATTTTGGGATTTTGTCATGTAAAAAATCAAAATATATATTTTTTTCCGCCGATCGAATTCCGCAGACAACTCTCTGCGCCCCGGACACTCCCACTCTTGTTGGTAGTGTCAGTCATCTGCGGTTCGTTAACTCGTTCACGTTGAATAGCTACAGGTTGGAGCAGCATATCTTTCAAAATGAGAGAAAATTCCGTTTTAGCTTTACAAAAAAATCATTTCACACAGCGTTCACTTGAATAAAAAAAGGATAAAGGAGCTTGGCCCGGATCGACCAAATGCCCACCCAGCACCAGACGTCCTATGGACGTTGTAGCTGACAGACGAGTTGTTTACTTTTGTGCGGTTGTGTTTAGTGTTGCTATAGAGACGAACGGTTTTTCTTGGGGTCCGGGTTGCTTGTAGACAACTGCTGATTTTACACTCCACTTCACTGTTTTTCTTTCTTTCTTTTCTTGATTTGAAGAGCACATGTGTTTACTTTAAGTTGTTGTCGTGTTGGTGTTTATATTCTCAAGTTCATTGTCTAAGATAAAGTAACTACTACTGAAGAGAAGTTCATCTGACTTTTCGTCAGACTACGAGATGTTATATTTCCTCTCCTTTAGCGAAAGCAGTTAACGAGGTTTGTTTAATATTTGTTTCTACGTGAATGTTAGTCTGCTAATGCAGGTATATGTATCGCATTTCTTAAAGACGTGAATCCCAGCTAACAAAAAAACGTCCCGAGGACGTCCCACGAACCAACACTGCTTACGTCCTCTGGACGTTTTTTTGTAGGGTCGCCAAAATGTGACAGGGGACGTTCAGTGGACGTTACAAAGGACGTTTGTAGGACCACCTGGAAACATCCAGAGGACAATGAGCGGACGTTTAAGGAACGTCCTTTAAACGTCTCTTATGTGTTAAATTGTTTAGGTCTACTTCTTATGTTACTTCTAAAACAACTTAGATTTTATTGATTTAGTAAATCGCGGTATTGAATATGGAATAAAGATGAACACACAAGAAGTGATAAGCTGTAAACAAGTTATTATTTTTAATTTGAAATGCGAAAAAAGTGTGATGTGCGCATTTTGAACGCTGTTCCAAGCCTCCTTTTCACACGTTTCTTGGGGTGAAGCCTAAAACAAACAAAGATACACGTTTGTTAACATTTAATTTTGTGACCTCTGGTTATAATAAAGCGTTCGGTAGCTATAGTTGGCATTAACTTGCTAATGTAGCTAGCTACTTAGCAAACGCTATCGTCGGCTGTTATCTGTGGCTGAGACCATCAACATCAGTTAACGTTACTATTTTAGTCTTAATGCGGTGATTCATATAACTTTATCATTTGGTAGCGTAGTGATAATTTAACTCTAGCCATGACCATATAATTAATGTCCAGCCACAGATGGACATCCGCTTTAGGTCCACCTGTTTGATTTTGTTGATCGGGTTTTATTATTATCCAGAGGGGTTAGTTGAGGGTTTATTAAAATCACCTCATACATTCGCCGCAACTCAGAAGATACATTTACTAAGATAAGGTATTTACTAGCTAACCATATTTTAATCAAATGTAGGTGACTCCCCTTGAATTTAAAATAACGGCTTCTGTCAGAATATTCATGTTAGATAACGTTCCTACGTCGCGAGAACACGGCTCGTGCGTTTATGTTCCCGCCTCTAATGAGTAAAAATTGAAATCAGCTGACTGCCTTTCACGCACGCACCTTGACAATGGGGACCATGTCCGGACGTTCTCAAACGTTCTCTAAAGGTAACAAAAATAACGTTATTTCAACGACTATACGGGGACGTCACCGAACGTCCTGTGAATGTGTCTGTGGGAACGTTCGGCCAGGACTTCGAGGGGACCTGCTGGGAACGTCCGTTATGGCCTAGGAACGTCATATGACGAACGTTATAAAAAACCTCTAATAAGGACGTCCGCGAACGTCCCCGGGACGTTCGCTGTTTGCTGGGATTGTATCGAACATGTTACATTTGCTTTAGTTACATTAATGAAGTTAAAGGATAAATGTCATGATCTTTGTCATTTATAGCAAATATCTTTGCAATCCTGTATTTGTAATTCTCACGATGGGAAATGAGTTTGTTACACCATAAACCATCCGTCTTCGCAAAGAACTGTTGCTGCTTGTGGTCATTAAGGGGAGGCACAGTGAGAACTCGACTGCGTGGTGCAGGCAGTGAACACCCAGCGAAAGTCGTATGCCATCTCCAGGCTTCATCCACGTCATGCAAGAGCGGCGCGCACTACGGAGTACAAGAAATTAAGTGCTATAAGTTTGTCAAACTGCTGTTAAGAGACGTTAATATTGTGAATAAGGACTTCATTCATTTTATCGTTAAAATCGAATGCTGGTGTACATTCATGCTCGTCTGTTAGAGTGATTGTAAAAATTAAGATAACTAATTGTTACAGTTAAGTGTTGTTCGTTGTTCGGTCGTAAGCATTTCGATTTATCATATTTTATTCAGGAAACTGTTCGTTGCAGTGTTTTATTCAGATTATTCTGTGTTAAAGGTAGTATATTCTACAGTAGCAGTATAATTAAGACAAAGGATTAAATTTAGACTAATGGCAGAAAATAGTGAATCCCTCAGGAGTGACGGTCAGAATGAGATGGTGGTAGCTGCTCTCAAACCTTCATCTCAGCAGACAGCGCAACAAGAAAATCCCCAAGTAGAGGCAGAAATGCACCCAAAGACCGATGATGCGTCGCATATTGACGAGCAAAGTGAGCCTCGTAGAAGTCAAAGAATCCGAACCTTAACTGCAAAAGGGCAAGAACTGCATCATAAAAGATTCATGGAACTTGAACGTCGTTTTAAGGTAAAGTACGAGAAGTGGGGAGTTCTTGTAAAGGATGCCATGCAAACGGTGAGCGGTCCTTGCACAGACAATGTGCTGCAAGACTTAATTTCCCAGGTAAGCAATGCTGCAACAGAGTTGAACCATGTGTATGAAGATCTGCGCAGAATTAAGGTTCCAAATAATGACATGCGCCGTAGAATGGATAAATGTGAAACTGTTACAAGAAAGGTTGCATCAAAAATATTGGATTGGATAGAAAGAAAAGAAGAGGCAGAAGGGGAGCCACTGGATTTGAATGACATTAAGTCAGTCATCTCATCCATTTCTTCAATTGGGTCAAGTTCTATTTCCAGACGGTCAAATTCTACTTGTTCTCAGAGCAGTTCAAATGTTACTTCCATATCTTCATTTTTAAAGCGGCAAGAGGCAGCTGCTGAGGTTGCTGCTAATCAGGCCACCTTACAAGTCTTGCAAGATCAAGAACGCCAATTATGAGAAATTCAAACCCTTGAAGCTGAAAATAAAAGGATAATAGCTCAACAAACAGCAGATAGTTTAAGATGACGCTTAGAGAGAGAACAGGAAGAAACTAAACTACAAGCCCAGTTAGAGATTGAAAATGCAGCAAGACAGAAAATGTTAGATGAAAAGCGTAAAGAGCTGGAGCGTCTAGAAGCAGTCAAACAGTTAAATGCTGCTAAGGCATGAATGCAAGTATACTCACAGAATTATGCTTGTGAAAGGGAATTTGAAGATGTAAGATGTAAATGTGAATCAAAGGATTGGAAAGAGGTACCTGGACACGGTAACCACCCTTTCCAATATCATCCTCCACAGCAAGTCGTAGTAAGCCCACAGCATGACAGCATTACATCCCTCACAAGGATGCTGGCCGAATCGATCAGCATGAGTCGTCTGCCAATTCCAGAGCCAGCCATTTTTACTGGTGACCCACTCTGTTACAATGACTGGAAAGTATCCTTTCAGACACTAATAGATCGAAAAAATATTCCCGCCACTGAGAAACTTTATTATCTTCGTAAGTATGTGAGTGGAGCAGCAAAAAGGGCTATTGAGTGTTATTTCCTAGTAGGGACCGAAGCTGCCTATAGTGCTGCCTGGTCTGTCCTAGAAGAGAGGTTCGGAAATCCATTCATCATAGCCAAATCCTTCAGAGACATTCTCAAAGCATGGCCCAAGATAGGCCTAACGGACAGTGTGGCACTCAGGGATTTTGCAGACTTCCTTCGTGGTTGTGAAGCTGCCATGCAGGACATCAAGAGCCTTGAAATTCTCAATGATTGCAGTGAAAACCAGAACATGCTTTCTAAGCTTCCTGATTGGTTAGCATCAAGGTGGAATAGGAAAGTGATAGAAATTGAAGAAGAAACAAACATGTTTCCTAGTTTTAGTCAATTTGTTAAATTCCTCACGAGAGAAGCCAACATCTCCTGCAACCCAGTTACTTCCCTTAACGCATTGAAGCACACTTCAAATTTCAGTGAGACTGAGATGTTTAGAGCGTCGAGACCACGGAGCCAAGGGATAAGAGCATTAGCTGCTCACACTGTTGAGAGTTCAGCTGTCACATGCACATTCTGTGAGATGTTAGGTCACAGTATGCATAAGTGTCGTAATTTCAGTGCAAGACCTGTAGCAGAGCGGCATAAATTTGTCTTGGAGAACAAATTGTGTTTTGGGTGTTTAAGGTTAGGTCATCGTTCCAAGAACTGCAATCATAGGAGCATCTGTGAGGTATGCCAGAAGGGACACCCAACTTGCTTGCACGAAGACCGTGCTAGAGATGATAGGAAGTACACAAGGCCAAGCAATGGAGAACTTGAAGGAGCACAACTATCACAAGAGAGGACACCAAGCACATCTCCACATGCTTTGTCCAATAGAGTCATAGTAGACAACGGCCTTACAAATACTTCCACAATAATTCCTGTATGGGTATCAGCCACAAGTGAACCACATCAAGAAATTCTAGTGTACGCACTTTTGGACACTCAGAGCGATTCAACATTCATTCTAGAAGAGACAGCAGAAGCTCTCAGTGTTAGGAAAGAACCAGTCCAGTTAAGGCTCTCCACGATGACTTCAAAGAGTATGGTTGTAGCTTGCCACAAGTTGATGGGTCTACAAGTTAGAGGTTTCTATTCAGATAAAAGTATTCTGCTGCCAGTGACTTACTCACGAGAATTCATCCCTGCGAGTAGAGAGCATATTCCGACACCAGAGACTGCACGAGCATGGCCTCATCTTGAGCATATTGCCGGAGAAATTGCTCCACAACAGAGCTGTGAGATCGGGCTCTTGATTGGTTACAATTGTTCTCAAGCTCTCCTCCCGCGTGAAGTTGTGTATGGTGAAGAGAACCAACCCTTTGCGCAGAGAACAGACTTGGGATGGAGCATCATTGGATGTAGCAACCTTCACATTGACTATGGAGATGCAATTGGAGTAAGTCATCAAGTTATGGTGATGCCAGTGATCCCAAGCCTTCAGTCCTCTTCAGAGTTGAAGGGCGAGATTCACTTTGTCTGCAGAACACAGGTTAGAGAGATGGTTGCTCCACCAGACATAATTAAGGCACTTGAGTCTGACTTTTGTGAAACAGTTGCAGAAGATAAACAGATCTCCCAAGAAGACCTACAGTTTCTAACACAACTGAAAGAAGAGATATGTATTAAGGATGATGGACACTATGAGATGCCTCTACCGTTTAAGGAAGCAAGGCCCAGTCTACCTAACAATAGGATATGCGCTGTACACCGTTTAAAATGCTTGGAGAAGAAACTTAGAAGAAGCAAGCAATACTACCTGGACTATACAAATTTTATGAATGACATCATAGCCAACGGTGATGCAGAACAGGTTCCAGAAGACGACATTAATAAGCAACCAGTGTGGTACATCCCACATCACGGGGTTTACCACCCAAGAAAACCTGGGAAGATACGCGTCGTCTTTGACTGTTCTGCGAAGTTTCAGGGTACGTGTCTGAACGAGCATCTCCTGACTGGTCCTGAGCTAACGAACACCTTGGTGGGCGTACTCTGCCGTTTTAGAAAGGGTCAGATAGCAGTGATATGTGACATAGAGCGCATGTTCCACCAATTCCATGTGAAGGCAAAGGATAAGGATTACCTGCGATTTCTATGGTGGGAGAATGGAGAGTTAGATTCTCAACCTTTAGTTTACAGGATGAGAGTTCATTTATTTGGTGCTGCCTCTTCACCCGGCTGTGCCAACTACGGTCTCAAGCATATTGCTGCTGTGGGACGAGGATGTTTCAGTGATCTCTCAGTCAGATTCATTGAAAGGAACTTCTATGTAGATGATGGATTATTGAGTGTGTCATCCTCAGAAGCCGCCATTCAAATTGTGAAAGAAGTCAGAGAAATTTGTAAGACAGGCGGACTTCGACTGCACAAGTTCATCTCCAATAGCAATGAAGTCTTGGCAACGATTCCCAAGGAAGAGCATGCTGAAAAGGTTGAGGATCCATATATGATGTTAGATAAAACACATGTAGAAGGAGTGCTTGGTGTGTCATGGTGTGTTACATCGGATGAATTTCAGTTTAGAGTGACACTGAAGCAGAACCCACTGACAAGAAGGGGAGTCTTGTCAACAGTAGCTTCAATATATGATCCACTTGGGTTTATAGCACCTTTAATCCTGACAGGAAAGCAAGTCTTACAGCATATGTGTGTTGGAAAAGTTAGTTGGGATGATCCACTCCCTGTTGATCTCCAACCTAAATGGGAGGCCTGGCTCCACGATCTTCAAAATCTGTCAGAGGTGAAAATCCAAAGATGTTACATGCCATCAGACTTCAAGGATGTTCAGCGCTATGAGCTACATCATTTTGCTGATGCCAGTCTTTCTGGCTATGGAGCATGTTCATATCTGAGAGAAATCAATGCAACAGGGGAGATTTACTGCTCCCTAGTTATGGGGAAGTCTAGAGTTGCCCCCATGAAATTTATGACCATCCCAAGACTTGAACTTTCAGCTGCGGTTGTCGCTGTGCGAATAAGCGATATGCTTAAGAGGGAGTTGGAGATAAAGGCACTACAAGAATATTTCTGGACAGATTCGAAGGTTGTACTTGGTTACATAAACAATGATGCCAAGAGATTCCATCTTTTTGTGGCAAATCGAATCCAGCGCATCAGACAAAGCACAAAGCCTGAACAGTGGAGGTATGTGTCCTCAGAACAGAATCCAGCAGATCATGCCTCCAGGGGGCTTACAGGAGAACAGCTTCTAAATTCCAACTGGTTCACAGGACCGGAATTTCTTTGGAACAGAGAACTTCCTAGAGAAGAAGTTATGGTGGGAGAGTCTGTGGACAGTGACCCAGAACTACGGAAGGTAACTATTCATGACACTCAAGCGACAGAAGAAAGATCCTTACAAGATCGGCTCTGCAAATTCTCTGACTGGACAAGAGCAGTGAAAGCAGTTGCCAGGCTTAAGCGATGGATCAAGGAAATTAAACACTTACAATCTAGGTCTGGAGAAGCCACCAGCTTGGCTGAGAGAAGTGAAGCAGAGCTCACCATTATCAAGATGTCTCAGGAGAAGGCCCTTTTCAAGGAAATTCAGCATATCAAGAATCAGAGCATGCCGAATGTTCGGGATATGACTAAGTTGCACAGACTGAACCCATTTCTTGATGAGCAAGGCATTCTCAGAGTGGGAGGTCGCTTATCACATGCTACTCTTCATCCACATGTACGACACCCAGCAATCCTTCCAAAGGATAGCCATACTTCAATGTTGCTCATCAAGCATTATCACGAGAGAGTACATCACCAAGGACGGGGAATGACCATGAATGAGCTGAGGTCTAATGTCGTGTGGATCCTGGCATGCAGTGGTGCAGTTTCTTCTTACATCTACAAGTGTACTAAATGCAGGAAATTTAGAAGATGTGCTGAGGAACAAAGAATGGCTGACCTTTCAGAAGAGCGTACAGAGGCAACTCCTCCCTTTGTATATTGTGGGATGGACTGCTTTGGACCATTTCATGTGAAAGATGGGAGAAGAGAGTTAAAGCGCTATGGCCTGCTGTTTACCTGCATGTGTTCTAGAGCAGTACACATTGAGATGCTCGAGGATCTATCCACTGATTCTTTCATTAATGCCTTACGCTCATTCATTGCTATAAGAGGTGCTGTTCGTCAAATTCGGTGTGATCAAGGTACCAATTTTATGGGTGCAAGAAATGAGTTCATTGAAGCTGCAAGGGGAATGAACCAAGAGCAAGTGAAAGCACTAGGTTGTGAGTTTCTCATGAACACACCATCTTCAAGCCATATGGGAGGTATTTGGGAAAGGCAAATACGCACAGTAAGAAGTATACTGATGTCTGTTCTCGATCATTCAGCAGGGCGACTTGATAGTGCCTCTTTACGCACCTTCCTATATGAAGTAATGGCTATCATAAACAGTAGACCACTCACTACTGAACATCTGAACAACCCACACGGTCCAGAGCCTCTCACACCGAACCATATCTTGACAATGAAGTCCAAGATCATTTTACCCCCACCGGGAAGGTTCATTAAAGAAGATCTTTACCTTCACAAGAGGTGGCGCAGGGTGCAATACTTGGCCAATGACTTCTGGTTTCGTTGGAAGAAGGAATACCTTCTTAATCTTCAAGCTAGGCAGAAATGGAACAAGGATCGGAGGAATGCAGAGGTCAACGACATCGTTATTCTGCAAGATGACTCTGCTCCACGGAATCAGTGGAAGTTAGCAAGAGTACTGGAAGTATACCTAGGACGTGACGGGAAAGTGAGGAAGGTGAAACTACTTGTTGGTGACTCAAATCTGGATAAATATGGCAAACGCACTGCCAAGCCTATCTTCTTAGAGAGACCCATTCATAAAACGGTGATCTTGCTAGAAGCTACTGATAGGATTTAGATAGTGGTTATTCTCTACCACATCTAGTTTGTTAGTAGAGAACATTTGTCAGCTCTTGATTGAAAATCATAAGTGATTTGGTGGGAGTGTAGCTGACAGACGAGTTGTTTACTTTTGTGCGGTTGTGTTTAGTGTTGCTATAGAGACGAACGGTTTTTCTTGGGGTCCGGGTTGCTTGTAGACAACTGCTGATTTTACACTCCACTTCACTGTTTTTCTTTCTTTCTTTTCTTGATTTGAAGAGCACATGTGTTTACTATAAGTTGTTGTCGTGTTGGTGTTATTCTTTATATTCTCAAGTTCATTGTCTAAGATAAAGTAACTACTACTGAAGAGAAGTTCATCTGACTTTTCGTCAGACTACGAGATGTTATATTTCCTCACCTTTAGCGAAAGCAGTTAACGAGGTTTGTTTAATATTTGTTTCTACGTGAATGTTAGTCTGCTAATGCAGGTATATGTATCGCATTTCTTAAAGACGTGAATTGTATCGAACATGTTACATTTGCTTTAGTTACATTAATGAAGTTAAAGGATAAATGTCATGATCTTTGTCATTTATAGCAAATATCTTTGCAATCCTGTATTTGTAGTTCTCACGATGGGAAATGAGTTTGTTACACCATAAACCATCCGTCTTCACAAAGAACTGTTGCTGCTTGTGGTCATTAAGGGGAGGCACAGACGTTGTTTTTTGGGCTAAATCTGGTCGGCCCGTCATGGCCTGCATTTAGCCCAAAAACAGACGTTGAAAATTGGGCTGTGTTTCGTCCGTCAGATTTGGTTCAAATTTAACCCAAGATATGACGTCTGTTTCAGACCAAACGTAGCCCTAACACAGCCGTTAAAAATGAGACTGGTGAAAACGTGTAGAAACCTAAATTAGTCTTTCTGAAAACTTTTAAACTATCATTGTTGTTCGAAAAATTCAAACATTGTAGGAGTTTTGAGGAAATCCTCGTTCGTGACAGAATTTCAGGAGAGAGCACGCCAGAGTGGCTTGTTTTGACTGACCGGTCACTCAAAAGTCAATGTTTGGGCGAGGAGCAGAAGAGGGCGGGGTCTTCTGGAAAAACAGCTGACCGGTTCCAACGCGTTATCCATTATTTCGACGGAGCGCCTTCGAACACAACTGTGAGTAATTATATAATTTATTTTTATATAATAAATAAGAAATATGTGTTTGACTGAAGTTTTTGCTAGTGATTTTAATATATGTGACGTGTAGTTATTAAAATGGTTCACTAAGAAAGTGAGTCTGTGACGGTTTTAGTAGGGTCCGTTGCAGCATTTGTTAACCACTTGGTGGAGTCTGAGGTAAATTAGCATTAGCTAACCTAGCTAGCTAAGTTAGAAAAAGTAATCATAGCTGACAAAAACTGAATATTTGGGGCTCATATTTCTGAAAATTGACCTGAATTTACATGTTTAATATTCCAACATTTTTATTTAGTCTGCCTTTGAAGATAGTGTTCAACTACGTAAGTGTTACAGCACAACTGATCCAAATCTCTTTATGTTTCAGCTGCTGTCAAGAAATGGGATGGCAAGGCCACAGATTTTGAAATCCGCAGAGCTGTGGGAGACCACCTAAAACATTCTCCTGGCAGGGCGGGAGGTGGGGGCTACCAGACAACAACACCCTGATTTTACCCTAATTTATTTCTTAAGTGTGTTTGGTTGTGCTTTCATGTTAGTTTGTTTCAGTGTTAGTGTTATCGCGTGTTATCTCCTGTTGTGTTTTCGCCAATAAATATTATTTAAACTTGCAGTTGTCACGCCCTCCCTGTTCCCAAGCGTTACAGCCTTGATTCTATGCCCTTGTTGTATTTCTTAGTATTGAATAATTTGTCTTGAAAATGTACGTAGAATATACGTTCTCACGTCAACGTCTTTTCAACCACTTGAAAAAAGACGTCTTTTCACCTTTCACTTTCTACCAAAAATGTACGCAGAATATACGTTCTCACATGAACGTCTTTTCAACCTCCTGAAAAAGACGTCTTTTCACCTTTCACTTTCTACCAAAAATGTACGTAGAATATACGTTCTCACATCAACGTCTTTTCAACCACTTGAAAAAGACGTCTTTTCACCTTTCACTTTCTACCAAAATTGAATGTAGTTTCAACGTATCGCATTGACGTTTTTTCAACGTCTTTTCAACGACGTGTTGCTGGGTGGGTGTTGTCCAGTGCTTGATCAAGGTAAGCTGAAAACAGAGCTTATCATCTACAGCAAGGAAGAGTTCAATTCCTGTTGTGGTGCTGTGGGCCTATTCCAGCTGTTTATGGAAAATAATCTAGAAGTCTTTTCAGAGACTGTCACACTCCTGAAGATCCTGATTACCACAGCAGAAGCTGAACGGTGCTTCTCAACACTAAAAAGGATTAAGACTTTTCTGAGAAACTCAATGATCCAGGACAGGCCATGTTGTCAATGGAGAAAAGACTAGTCACAGAGATGACTAAATTTAACTAAAATGCAATAGAAAAATTTGCAAGCCAGAAGGAAAGGAGGGCAAAATTCATGTTCAAATAAATAAAGAGCACTAAGACTGCTTTATTTGTTTTAAATTTTTTGCGCCCCCCTCAATTTTTTTTGCACCAGCCGCCACTGGTATTAACTAACCTACAAAAGTGCAAAATAAATATTAAATTAAGAGCAACATTAAGATAAAAACTGTATATTCAGATGAAAATATCAACTTAAATGTGCAATCAAAAAGAAAATGTCAGTGAGTGGCAGCGCAAACGTGAATCACGTCCTTAGCAACAGTTCTCTGGGTGACATTACGGTCAGTGAACGAATCAGAAAATGAACGAGAGCTTTTAAATCCGTGTATCATTCGTTCATTTGATATTCAACTGAAAATCAAAATCGGAAAATCAAAAAAACAATTCATTATTTTGTTTTTCGTTTTGAATATAAAAACAAAAAAACAAACCAGGCTTGTTTTTTTTTTGTTTTTTATTTGATGATCCAAACAAAAATAGCAAAATTAAAAATCGTATTCGGAGCCGAACTTGATTTAGATTTTTTAACTTGACCCGTTTGGGTGCCCACACACATGTTTTTTGATTTCTCAAGTGCTTTTAATACCATCCAACCTGGACTTTTGAGGGACAAGCTGGATTTAATAGGTGTGGACTCTCACATGTGTGACTGGATTTTGGACTATCTTACACATCGGCCACAATATGTGAGGTCGCGGGACTGTGTGTCGGACTTGGTGGTATGTAATACAGGGGCCCCACAAGGAATTGTCTTAGCACCGTTCCTTTTCACCCTGTACACTGCAGACTTTAGGTATAGCACACAGAACTGCCACCTCCAAAAGTTCTCAGACGACTCAGCTGTTATCGGTCTCATCAGTAATGAGGATGATCGAGAATACAGACTGGTTATTCAGAACTTTGTGGATTAGTGCCAAGCTAACCGCCTCCAGATAAATCCTGGGAAAACTAAGGAGCTGGTGGTGGACTTCCGGAAGCGCAGTCACCCTCACCCAACACTGGTGAACATCCAGGGAACGAACATCGACATGGTGAACTCGTACAAGTACCTGGGTGTTCACCTAAACACGAAACTGGACTAGCGACAAATTAAAATTATGGCTGAGGCGGGCATAATCGAGCCTTCGCACAGCCCGTGGTCGTCGCCGGTTGTGCTGTCAAAGAAGAAAAACGGGGATTGGAGATTTTGTGTGGACTACAGACGTTTAAATGCGGTGACAAAATTGGACGCGTACCCGCTGCCGCGTATAGACGAGTCCCTAGAACTGCTTGCGGGGTCAGCGTGGTTTAGCTCCCTTGACCTACGCAGCGGTTACTGGCAGGTCCCCCTAACCGAAGCGGCTAAAGAACGTTCTGCGTTCACTATCGGTAAGGAACTATGGCAGTTCAACGTGTTGCCCTTCGGGCTTTGTAATGCACCCGCGAACTTCGAGAGATTGATAGATGGTCTATGCAAGGGTATTACAGGGGGGTCCCGTGCACTAAGTGAATCGTCTATCTCGACGATGTACTGGTGTACGCAATTTCATTCGAGGCGGCCCTATCGAGCTTGGAGCTAGTTTTAAAAAGAATTAAGCACGCTAACCTAAAGCTTAACCCCGAAAAATGCAATCTGCTGCAAGAGCGCCTGAGTTTTTTGGGCCACATCGTCAGTAGCGATGGGGTAAGCACAGACCCAGCTAAAACGGAGGCAGTCAAAAACTGGCCTAGGCCGAATAGCGCCAAGCAGGTCAGGAGCTTTCTGGGGCTGGCTTCCTACTATAGGAAGTTCGTGCAAGGTTTTGCAGAGATAGCGGCGCCTCTCCATGGCCTTACTGGGGGTAGGGCGAAATTCGCGTGGTCGGCTGAGTGCGAGAACGCGTTCACAGAACTAAAAAAAAAGGCTGTGTTGCGCACCCATACTAGCCTTCCCTGTGTTTAATAATGAATTTATTATCGACACAGATGCGAGCGACCACGGTATAGGTGGCGTACTGTCACAGGTGCACGGTGACACAGAGCACATTGTGGGATATTTCAGTCACGAGCTGTTGGCCATGATAGCGTGTCTAGAGAACTTTAGGCTGTACGTATATGGTACTAAATTCTGCCTACGTACAGACCACGCATCTCTACAGTGGCTCATAAACCTCCGTGACCCCGAGGGGCAGCTGGCCAGGTGGCTGGCCAGGTTGCAAGAATTCAACTTCACTATCGTGCACCGGCCGGGTAAAGTTCATGGCAACGTGGACGCGTTGTCGCGCAGACCGTGCCAAAGCACGGACTGCAAGCACTGCGTGAAGGCCGCGGGGGAGCACGCCTGAGTCCAGGTGCTGCGCTGCACTCGGGCCGGCAGACGGGACTTTGCAACGGAGTGTAGACACGGTGGCGACCAACCAGTTTAGGGAAGGCCAGTTAGCCCTGGGGGCTAAAACATTTGGAGGCCGGCTCCACGCCCAGTTGGAACGTGGTATGCCCGCTGGGTCCAGTAGCAAAGGCGGTTAAGTCAAATTGGGCCAATATGCGCGTGATTAATGGACTACTTTGTAGGGAATGGTCCGAACCCAGTTCAAATAGGCGCACCCTACAAAACGTGGTTCCGGCACAGTTAAGAGGGGTGGTTCTCGGCTCGGTGCATGGAGCGCTCGGTAGCGGACACTTTGGGGTGTCAAAGACGCTACGCGTCTAACGAGGAGTTGTACGTCCACTGTTGTGATCAATGTGGTGCTAAAAAGGGTCCGGCCACTAAGCCTAGGTCACCGCTCATACCGATGCGATCAGGCTCACCCATGGAGAGAGTTGCCGTAGATGTGATGGGTCCGTTCCCGGTAACCGAAGCGGGTAACAAGTATGTCCTGGTAGCCATGGACTACTTCACTAAGTGGCCTGAGGCCTACGCCATTGCCGACCAGAGCGCGACCACTACTGCTAGGGTGCTGGTGGATGAGTTTTTCTGCCGGTTCGGGGTGCCAGAGACGCTACATAGCGACCAGGGGCGAAATTTCGAGTCAGAGGTCATGAGTGAAGTCTGTAGGCTGCTGGGGATCAACAAGACCAGGACCACCCCACTGCACCCTCAGGGGGACGAACTCGTCAAGCGGTTCAACCGCACGCTGGCGACCCAGCTTGCCATGGTTGTGAGTAGGCACCAGAGGGACTGGGACGTGAGATTGCCCACGGTCCTACTTGCGTGCCGTTCGGCAGTCCAAGAGTCGACTGGGTTCACCCCAGTGTGCCTTATGTTCGGTAGAGAACTTCGCACGCCCGAAGACCTAGCCTTTGGGCCGCGCCCGGACGCGGATTCACTTTGTGTGCCTGGGCCAGCTTTCGTCAGGGACCTGCTGGGCAGGCTTAGGGACGCTCACAGGGACGCTCAGGGGTCCGCGAGCCGGAAACAAAAGCGGGCATACGATATGGGGTGTAGTGGTGGACCACTAGCTAATGGGCAGGGTGTGTGGTTATACAACCCAAAGTGAACGAGGGGCCTCTGTCCGAAACTACAGTCAAACTGGGTGGGGCCGTGTTTCGTGGTGGCTCGCGTTAGCGAGGTGGTTTACAGGATCAAGATGGGCAGAAAGCATGTTGTCGAACACAGAGATCGGCTGGCACCGTACAGGCCCAAGGGCTACTTTAGCGGGCCGGGCGGTCAGGAGGGCTCACCGCGGTTTGTCCGGTCTCACCCACAGGATGCTGACAGTACCGGCGTGGAGGGTCCTGTGGACTTGCACGGTGGCGCAACGGAGAGGTGCCTGGGGTTGGATGATGGACAAATGGACGCTGAGGCGCCTCTGCCTCCCAGCCCTCCCGTCGCGCACGGGCTTCAGACACCACCGTGTGCTCAAACTACTAGACCGCAGAGAGTCCGTAGACCACCCCGTCACCTGGATGATTTCACCACCGGACTTGAGGTTGAGAGTCACCGGGATGGCTGACTGTAGGGGGGGGGGCTATGTGACGGCGGGGGACTAGTGGACTGGTGGGCTCCGCCCACCTGCTGTGGAGGATGCTGGGAAGTGCATAATTCTTGTACATAATTCAATAATAATGTTTCCTAAAGTGTTTTATAAATGTGTGTTTAAGTCGGTAGTTGTTTAGATAGTTGGTGGGAATACTTTGGGGGAAATGTGTGTTCAGGGTGTTACGTGCCCGTCCTGGTCTTTTCCGCGTTCTGTGTGTGTCTGCGTGTGGGTGTGTTTTTCTTGTGTTTCTCAGGTTCCCGTTGGACGCTGTCCGCTGCGCCGCGGGAGCACGGGGCGGTGCTTCGAGTACTTATGCGGGTTGCGCGCTGCTCGCGGGAGCGCGGATGAGAGAGAACCGAGAGAGAGAGAGAGGGAGAACTTTCACCAAGGAGGAAGCGCAGGACACTGTGTTTGGGTGTTGTTCGTATTGGCCCGTTTGTGCAGTTTTGTAACATACAATGTTGACGTTGAGTCCCATGTGTACCTGTTACGACGGGCGCATTTAACGCCTTTTCCCACTCTTGAGAGAGAGCTGTGCCGCAAGGTTTGGGAAACAGGGAAGTATGTGCGCGCATTTACATCGTGCAACACGTAGGCTTACCTCTGTATAGAAACATTATGTAAGCGGAGGTCGCCATCCCCTGTAATTTCAGTAGGAGGAGTAAGAAAGCGGCATGTGTCTATGTGTGGGAGTAGTTAGGGATTTAGTAGTTTTTTTTATTTCTTTTCTTGGGTGGCCTCCTTCGTTTTCATACCTGTGTGGCACCAGCGTATGTATATATATATATATATATATATATATATATATATATATATATATATATATATGTATAAGTTGTACATAGAGAGAGTTGTTGTGGGTTGTGTTTAGTGGGAGAGTGGTTGAGCATTGTAGTATTGTAAATAAACCAGGTTTAAAAAGGATCTCTCTGGTGTCATGCCTAGTATCTTGCCGCCTAGGCCAAGTCATAGTTGCTGTTCTTCCCCTGTAGCCTAGACAAGAGCCTAACATATGGGAGGGGCGTAACAAGTGGGGGCTCGTCCGGGATTGGTCTGCCCTGACGGTCTGGTCTTGGGTGGTGTGGTATTAAGGTTTTGTTGTTGGTTTGTTACAGCTTGTTGGCTGTAAAATGGCGTCATTCGATTTGGCTTTGTTTGTTTCCTCTCCTAGCGTGGATGAGTTGGACAGTTGTAGGAAGGATGATCATCTGGCCATTGCCACCCACTATAACCTCCAAGTAACAAAGGGTATGCTTAAGAGGCATATAAAAACAGCCGTGTATGACAGACTGGTTGCTTTGGGGGTGTTGTGTGGGGAGGATTGCATAGACCAACTTGGTCCAGCCAAGTTCGTTTCCAAGTTGGATCTCCTCAAGGGTTATTGGCAAGTGCCACTTACTCCTCGGGCTTCAGAGATTTCCGCCTTTATTACCCCCGACGCGTTGTTTCAATACACGGTAATGCCTTTTGGGTTCAGAAACGCACCAGCAACGTTTCAGAGGCTCGTTAATAAGGTGCTCGCTGGAGTCCCTGATTGTTCGGCTTATTTGGATGATCTAGTGATTTATTCCACGGATTGGCCTTCGCACATGGAGACTTTACGCACGGTGTTTAGCAAACTGCAGGGCCCGTCCTTAACGCTTAATCTCGCTAAGTGTGAATTCGCACAAGGCACAGTGACCTATTTAGGAAAGAAAGTGGGCCAAGGTCAGGTGCGCCCAGTAAAAGAGAAAGTCGCTGCAATACAGGCTTTCCCCGTGCCCACCACTTGCCGCGAGTTACGCAGATTCCTGGGTATGGCAGGCTATTACCGCGGGTTCTGTAAGAACTTTTCGGCTGTCGTGGCACCGTTAACTTCTTTGTTGAGCCCATCAAGAGAGTTTGTTTGGTCTCCTGAGTGCCAGGTGTCTTTTGAGAATGCTAAGGGTTTGTTGTGTGCTTCGCCGGTGCTGGTTGCGCCGGATTTCACGAAACCCTTTAAGCTGGAAGTAGACGCGAGTAAGGTAGGCGCGGGTGCTGTTTTGCTACAGGTGGATAGCGCGGGCATTGATCATCCTGTCTGTTATTATTCGAAGAAATACAATAAACAACAGGTGAACTATTCGACAATTGAACAAGAGGCTTTAGCTTTGTTGTTGGCCTTAAACCATTTTGATGTTTATGTTGGATCGAGTTCCCTGCCCGTGGTAGTATACACGGATCATAACCCTTTGGTATTTTTACAACAAATGTACAATCACAACCAGAGGTTGATGAGGTGGTCTCTCTTGTTGCAGGACTACAACCTGGAGATCCGCCACAAAAAGGGTTCTGAGAATGTAATTGCGGACGCCCTTTCTCAGGTATATATATGAGTTGGGGGGCGGTAAGTGTTGTGAGTTCGCAAAACGGGTTTGCTCTTTAGGGGTGGGCATGTTACGTGCCCGTCCTGGTCTTTTCCGCGTTCTGTGTGTGTCTGCGTGTGGGTGTGTTTTTCTTGTGTTTCTCAGGTTCCCGTTGGACGCTGCTCGCTGCGCCGCGGGAGCACGGGGCGGTGCTTCGAGTACTTATGCGGGTTGCGCGCTGCTCGCGGGAGCGCGGATGAGAGAGAACTGAGAGAGAGAGAGAGAGAGAGAGAGAGAGAGAACTTTGACCAAGCAGGAAGCGCAGGACACTGTGTTTGGGTGTTGTTCGTATTGGCCCGTTTGTGCAGTTTTGTAACATACATTGTTGACGTTCAGTCCCATGTGTACCTGTTACGACGGGCGCATTTAACGCCTTTTCCCACTCTTGAGAGAGAGCTGTGCCGCAAGGTTTGGGAAACAGAGAAGTATGTGCGCGCATTTACATCGTGCAACATATAGGCTTACCTCTGTATAGAAACATTAGGTAAGCGGAGGTCGCCATCCCCTGTAATTTCAGTAGGAGGAGTAAGAAAGCGGCATGTGTCTATGTGTGGGAGTAGTTAGGGATTTAATAGTTTTTTTTATTTCTTTTCTTGGGTGGCCCCCTTTCTTTTTCATACCTGTGTGGCACCAGCGTATGTATATATATATATAAATATATGTATAAGTTGTACATAGAGAGAGTTGTTGTGGGTTGTGTTTAGTGGGAGAGTGGTTGAGCATTGTAGTATTGTAAATAAACCAGGTTTAAAAAGGATCTCTCTGGTGTCATGCCTTACATTTACATCTATTTGATTTTATTTAAAAACTCATATATTTTATATTTATGCATTAAAATTTATTATTATCTACATAATCTAATCAATTCTAATATTTATTGAATATAATTAGTTAATTTATACCTACACAGTTTAAATAACTACAGTTGTAAAACCAACAAGATTCTGTTATATAAGATTTATGTGACTGGTTTTCATTGAAGTTATGAGAAATTAAATGCACCGCTCTTCCGCAGGTCTCCAGCAGGCAGGTTCATGTGGGGAGCAGTCCATGCAACGGTAAGCAATCCGAGACATCCTATGTTTTATTACTTTCAAATGTGTCCTAATCGTGCAGTTTATATCACATCACATCAATATAAATGTATTTGTATAGTTCTTGATTATTTTAAGCAGTTTTGTGTCAGTCATGTTGCTGGACAAGACAAATACCAGCACATGCTAGCATGACCGCTAACAAGCTAGCTTTTTCGCGACATCTTAGCTAGTTCGGTAATACAGTTTGATACTGGATTAAACTAACCCATTGCGGTTGGTTTTCATGCCTGTTAAAATTACTAGTTATATCAGTTGTAAAGCGAGCCGGAAAGCATTCTCTTTGTCCACAATATTTAGCATATTCATTTTGTAATAAGTTAGGCGCTGTCTGCTTATTTAAAGGTGAACTTGAGAACTCCATGCCATGGAGGTGTTTTGGTAGGTGCAAACTCATTACATTTTGACGAAATTCTGTGGTGTGAATGCACAATATGGCATTTCTGTGATTCGTGCAAATCTGCAATATAAAAATTTTTTTTTGGGGGGGGGGGGGGGGGGGGGGGTGTCAATGTCAACTGAATTTCCCCTCGGGGATCAATAAAGTTTATGTTATGTTATGTTATGTGCTTCGCAAGCTTAGTCATGAGTACAAATCACTTTGTTGGAGTGTTTTACAGACTCTGACACACGCGTAAGCCTCTTTTTTGCCTTTTTTTTTCGTGATGCCACTTTCCTGGGGTAAAACAAGGTGATGGGGTGATCAACTAGGGAAATGTCACTGACTTTGTTAGCCACAGCACCTGTGTTTTAGTGAGTCTCTGACACTAACAAGCATGAATCATATATGTTTGTTTGTTTTCCCAGAATGAAGACATCAATGTGATGCGTGATTGTGTGCTGAGTTGTCTGAGCATCTACCTCAATGAAGACCTGGGCACACTGGTTAAAGAATATGTGGTATGTCAGCCTACTGCCTTTTGTGCCAGATGTAATTTCCATCCAGATGTGCCGGGTAACGTTCATGAGAATGGGTTAGACATGAGAACACATTGACCTTGACCACCAATAGTTTATCATTAAGTCCAATGGGTTGTTTGTTTAGAATGAGAAATTCCCAAAAGGAAAGTGGTGGTAGTGTTGTGGCTTTGTAGGAAGTAAATCCACTTGGTCCAGAGGAACCTGAGGATAAAGTGGGCCGGGTTGGGGCACCTAAACCTAAACGCCTTCACTATGCCAGGGACAACAATTCTCACCAAAACAACAAGGTGAGGACACCGGCACTTCATATTTCTTATGACCCAGCAGCATGATTTGGAAGTGTTAAGTAAGAAATGCCTTTCAAATAACGTCAAGTCATTTTGTTTCTTGGTTCTGATCAGCTGGATTATAATGTTTGTGTGTGTGTGTGTGTGTGGTGGGGGGGGATCACTAGGATGCATGTTGTGGACTATCTGCTTATGAACTCCAGTGCCTTGAGAACATCACACAGAAGGAAGCCTTCTTGTCTTCTTTGAACATATACCAAGTACGTGGACATGTTAACTGAAACTATAACCAATACAAGCCTGATTAGCTGTTGTCCATTTCACACTGTCTCCCTCTCATACTTTGTCTTCATCTACCATCCTCTCAGTCTCTCCATCCTGCTCTTTTCACTGTTGTCCCCTACTGTCTTCTCTGTATCGTTCTTTCTCTCACTTGCTCATCTCCCACCAGTGTAACTTCACACAATTTTGCATGGGAATTTAAAAAGGTGACAAATTTGGTCTTAATGGGTTATTCCCAATTTTTTTCCTTCTACAATGTAATTTATAAATATGTCATTCCTGTCTTCCTTGTAGTATGTTTAGCATTGCTGTTCATGGAGAGAAACAATGGGATAATAATTAGTGTTTTTCTCTGTGAAAAGGCAGCTGAGGATCTGAGGCAGTCAGAAAAGCCAAAGCCAGATGTCAAGAGGTAAGTCATAAAGCAGTGTAGTTGGAAGCATTCATTATTTTTACTCTTGGGGCTGAATATTGACTAGAAGGGGGTGTTTCCAACAGTGGAGGAGTAAAGGGAGAGACAAGGGAAGGTTAGGGAAAGGTTGGTTCTTTCTCTTCTTTATCGTCCTCCCTCCAACCTTCCTCTCACTCATACTGTCCTCTCTTAGGCCAATACAAGACAGCTCACTTCTTTACGGGTGCTGAAAAGTTGAATCATTTCAGCTTTTCAATGCTGCTCAGCACCTCTCTTGTTTATTACGTCACAAGATAAAGTTTTGTGACCAATTTGCAAAAAACGGGCCAAAACACAATGTGAGTCAACTTTAGACATAACAGGCATGATGCACACACGCTACTACTTCCTGACTGGAAGACTGCATCTTTATTTCCTCTACCATACTATTGTTTTAATTGATTTATCAGGTGCCCAGGCTCAACTCAAACATGTGAGAACAACACTACTCCTTCATATGATCATTGTCAGATTATTTATTGTCACCTTGGCAGAAAAGTGCAAAATATTCAAGAGTAGTACTCCACACCTGATTAATCACTTAAACTTATAGTATACGCAGGAAATAAAGGTCGTCCTGTCAGGAAGTAGTGGAGCTTGTGCATCAAGTCTATTATTCCAGTCATGAGAGTAAGAAGGAGAATAAACTACCCCTACAAGAGCTTAGGAGAGAGAAGAGGTGAGTAGAGAAGGAAGACGGTAGAAGAGAGGGAGAGGTGGTTGGAGAGGTTTGCCTCCTTTTCTTCAATCCATTTTCCCTGCACCAAAGAACAGTTTCTTATTTGGCTCTTAAGGCTACTGGCTACGTATTTACATCGCTGATCTCTGAATAAAATCAGTGGGGGGGGGGGGGGGGGTCCTGGTTCTGTATTGTTAGATGTATTTTAGTTGGTGTTTTGTTAACTGCATTTTTTTCTAGCAGGTCAAAGGCTTCATTGGGAAAAGAGCAGGCTCTGCAGTCTCCCCGGAAATCCTTCCATCTTAAAGAAGCACAAGGCCTTACCCTCGGTGGTGGATCAACCCTTAAACACATGAGAACAAGACTACAACTGTAAAGTATAATTGTCAGAGTTTTTAATTGTTATTGTCATAGATTGAAAAGTCCACAATTCGAGAGAAGACTGTATATAATCTAATGTTAACAAAAACACAAAATGCATCCTTATGACTTTTTCTTTTTTTTCCAGGCTTTTAGGAGGTGATCAAAGGTCTTAAGGTCATTGTTACCTTGAACATGCATCCATCTCATTCTCATGAACGCATATGCAGTGCTTTAAAGAAAGATCTTCAAATTAACATTCAATTGGCCTAAGGATGAGCTGCTTAGATGGTGGTCTGGGTTAGGGTCACACAGCTCATCATCCTGTTCTTTCTGTTCCAGGACATTGAATCCAGAGAGGCTGAGGCAGATGTTGCAGAGCAGAGGGTCATGGTCCTGATGGTCCTGGTAATGGACGCTTTGCTGATGTTGGTGTTGTGCTGGAAGGCGTGGACGTTCTTCATACCCTGCAGAGTGTCGGCCATGCATGTGTGATGCTTTATGGGCTGATCTACGTACTCAACTTGAGTTATCCAAAAAGCATGCGTACATTCGAGGTGTACCAGAAAATCCTGATGGACCTGGACTCAACCAAGCTTTCACCAAAAGTACAGGCACTGAAAATCAAATTGCTCCAGTGATTTGACTGGCAGTAATGCACTTAAACAACCCCTACCTGATTTGTCTTTTTTCCTCAGTCAGAGAGGATCTTGTGTTTAAATGATCCCTTAGTTCTTGAAGGGTATATCGGGGAAATAGCTGTTTTGTTTTGTTTTCTTTTAGTGTTGAAGCATTTAACGGGAGTGTTGTGAGAGTGTAGGTGGGTTCATGGGCGGTTTCTGAAGTGTGTTAGCTGGCAGTGTTGTAGTGGCTCAGCTCAAACTATATTTGTCATTGTTTCCGAATTCTGTAGGATCTGGTTGCCTTTAAAAGATATTTAATCTACATAAAAGATCCTTCAGATGTTATAATTTCACGTGTTTAATGTGAAGTTCTAATGTTAATAAAGCTGTTGAATCAACAAGATGGTCTGATTGTTCTTATGCATCATGGAAGGAAATTGCATAAATTTGATGCATTTTGATTAATTTGGTTTATTACATAAGCATAAATGACATGTCATTCAAAGAAATATATGCTATTTATTTTGTATAGGTAACCTGATAATTACGCAATTCAAACAATATACTTTATGTATTTGAAATAAATACAGATATTATTATTCATTTAATTTAATTATACTTTAATAATAGTAAATACATAGGATTATGTATTTTGCATTTGGATTATGCATTTGAAATAAATAGGCTTTATTACACTAATGAATATGTATCACGTAAGGTTTATTTGATAGGTTTGTGTTAAAATTATCTAAAAAATTTGTCATGTAATAAAATTACATAAATCTTAAAAGTTAGGGTTAAATATTTCTGTGAGTGTAGGAATTGGAACGGAAGGGTATAAGTATGTTAGGAATGTGGGCATGGTGATGGGGAACAGCTGAGCAGAGTGGCAATCAGGTGACATCCCTGACAAATGTATAAAGAAAAAGGTCTGGATACATTGATTTTAAACAGGTATATTTTTACAGAATAAAAATTCATCTTTAAATCAGACACACAAACTACATCATAAATTGCCTGTGTGAAGAATACCATGAATTTCTGTTTGCTTGTTCATGGACTGATGGTGAGGGGTAAAGTTCAGACTGATTCAGGCCTCTAGTTGGTTTCAAACTGAAAAAGAGCAGAGTAAAGATGTGAAGATCACAACATCACAACATCAGGCATACTAAACCAGACCAGACAGAGGTGCACAATACCACAGTCCAGAATCACCAACAGTCCAGAATCACCAACAGTCCAGAATCACTAACAGGAGCTACAGCCAAGTTCAGAAGCCACAGAAGCCACAGAAGCATGTTGTTTTATAGGTTAATTGATATGAAAGTAAAACTACTTTGCAGTGTTTTATCATTGAAGCTATGTGGATCTGACATTAATCTGTCACTAGGTTGTCACTAAATGCTTAGAATTAAACAGTACGTTGTTATAATACAAACAACTTTGAATAGAAATACATCAAAGAACTCCATAAACGACCATGTTTTGCATGAAATAATGTGTCCTGTAAAATGTGCTTTGAGAGTAGCCCTGAGTTAGGTTGTTCCTATTGGGTTTTCCACCTGGGAGGAGACAGGCGATTAGGCAGCTAGCCGAGGCCTGGTGAATCAGGCATATATAGGAGCCCCCTGAGGGCCTTGGAGCAGTTAATGCAGTGTGGCCAACCTCAGTCACTAGGTTTCACTAAATGCTTAGAATTAAAATGTTTTTTTTTTATAATACATAAACTTTGAATAAAAATACGTAAACAGAACTCCATAAATCACCATGTTTTGCATGAAATCGTTTGTCATGTAAAATGTGTTTTGAGTTTTTCTACTAAGGACACAGGCTTCAGGTATTCAGGACTGTGTATTAGCATTAAATAACAATGCTGAAAAAGCATTTGGGGTTCACTGAATTGACTAGAATTTTTGTGTTCATAATGATAAAATGTTAACTTGAGGTCAAATGTACTTTGGGATAAAATTTGTGTTTTATACAAAAAGACTTTAACTGACCGACAATTTGTGTGTATCTGGTAAATATTGCCTGATGTTTTGTCAAAAACTTTCCTTTGTAGCTTTATTTGCCCTGTTTAACGGTGGTAAATGTTGGAATGGTTTTACTTGTCAGCCTTTGCTCCTGGAACTCTATGCTGCCCTCTGGTGGCTGTAAGTTAGCAAGAGCAAATCCAACAACAATAGAGAGTGAAATAGAGATGGGAGGGTAGATGGAGAGACAGTATGGGGAGAGATGGGGAGAGACAGGATGGGGAGAGATGGAGAGATGAGGAGAGACAGGATGGGGAGAGATGGAGAGATGAGGAGAGACAGGACGGGCAGAGATGGAGAGATGAGGAGAGACAGGATGGGGAGAGATGGAGATGAGGAGAGACAGTATGGGGAGAGACAGGATGGGGAGAGGGATGTGGAGAATATTGGGAGACTTCAACTCTGAGCTCATTATCACCTCCTGACCCTGATGCTGCTTTCAGAGGCACATGGTGCATAAAACAATCACAAAATCATTTTAAGAGGCATATGAATTTCTTCAGGTTGCTGCTTCAGTGTGTATCCACTTTTAACAGCTGCTTGAATGCTCTTCATCTCTTCAGGGGCAGCAGAGGGCAGAATTGCCAACAGCTCTCTATCAATCTTCTCCAGTCTTGACTTTGTCTTCCTTTCTAACTCATCCTTGTTCTTTTGAACTAGTTTTAAAATGGCTTTTTCAGCTGCATCACAGTCGATCTGTAACTGCAGATGTTCCTGTCTGAACTCTGGCTTTTCCTTGTCCATGACTATAAGTTTTACCAGTGAGCTGATCTGGTTCATGAGGTGCTTATCATACACTTAAGTGTAGGTTGCTGAGATCATGTGGACGAGATTAGCAATGTTAGTGGCTTGAAAGGCTTGGCTGTAGAGAAGGTCTTTGGAGAAGAGCTTTCCATCAGTCCATGAAAGTGACTGAGTTTTTTCAGCTGTAGAGACAAACTGTTTGAGACTTACGGTCAGGCTGAATTTCACAACGTAGGACACCACCTCAAAGAAGTGCACCATCTTCTCCCACTGCTCCTTCACTCTGCCCATGGCATCCATACCTTTCACCAGCATCTTGATGGTGGTGTTAAAGTCAATCTCTTTGACTTCACAGTTCCTCATGGCGATCAGGATTTCAGTCAGTTCCTCATAGTACTTCTCCATGTGCTGCACACTCTTCCCATAAATCTCTCTGGTCTTGTCTAGCTGAGCTCTGCTCTGCTCTATGCAGAACCGAGCGTTCTCTGTAGCTCTCTGTGAGACAGTCTGCTTCTCAGATTTTGATTCTTCTTTATTCATCATGGGTGGTTTTGGGACCAGAGCTGGAGAATGGGTAACAGCTTTACTTTTGCTGTCAAATACATTATGCATATCAGTTACTGGGTTAGATAGGGCATACCTCAGTTCAATAAATAAACTGATGGTACAGTGAGTCAGACTTAAAACAAAATCCATCTCCTTTCTTGTTGCACAAGCCAGATCAATGCAGCCATCTGCAATGACACAAATATTCTCCAGCTGGTCAGGCAGGATAGTTTTAGTGACCTCATCATCACCTTGGAACAGAATCTTCACAGCACTCTTCAGGTAATATGGAACAGTGAGGGTGTGGAGTCGAATCTGATCCATGTTCTTATGGGCTTCGTTGAACGCCCACCAGCTAGAGTTACACACCTGCATGAGGCAGGCGTGAAAGGACTTGATGTACTGGTAGCCATCCTTGGGTGGGTTTTTGTTGATGGAGAAATCAGTTTGTGAATAGAAGAAGACCAGTTCTCCCATGATGGCTATGGAGAGTGGTGCAGAAGTCAGGTACCTCTCCCAGTTGGCAAAGGGTTGCATTATAAGCTTGGTTTGGTTTCTCATCTCCTCAGCTGCGGTGAGGCTTTGATTGATCTTTGCAATTTGGGAAGCCATTCTCTTTGTTTCTTCTGGGGGAAAAATGGAAATGAGAAGACATTTTAGAACACTAAAATTATTTTAAAAGTTGACATTCATCATTTCAATGGTACAAAGGATTAGTTCTACTGTTACATATATAAGATTTTGAGAAATTACAATGTTTAGAGCAGGGGTCACCAACCTTTTTGAAACTGGGAGCTACTTCTTGGATACCAATTATTGCGGAGGGCTACCAGATTGATACACATTAATTGTGAGCGGTGGGGGGGGATATCCAGTGTCGATTGCTAAGCGGGAAGACTGCTACCAAACGCGGACAATCTCTAATAGTCTAATCTCAGATGGTCTCTTTTATCTGATCATGTCCCTTAGCAAAAAGAAGTTTATTCAAGTGTATTATGAGTATACTTATTTTTTTTACTAAAACTGAGGAAGTATACTTGAAGGTGACTTTTTACAAACTATTATAACGCTGGGGCGAGGCGACAGACAAGACAGGAATCCTTGCTTTCGCTTTCCAAAAAGTTACTTTTATTTACCAACATAAAGCGCAATAGTGCACGGAGAACACATAAACATAAACTCACATGTACGACTCAGACAACGACGAGCACAGGACACTGTGCGAACACACATTAAGTAGACAAACCACTGGCATAGGGGAGGGGCACGCAAGGCATGCACTGCGGGGGGGCCCCGAACACAGGTGGGCCCCGCCTTAGGACGAGTTTGTCGTTTAGTCTTGTTCTCAAGTCTCACACATTGTGACCTCCACTGGCGACCGATCGCGATATACAACTTACGTTGCCCCCCCCCCCCTCCCCGTTCAACAACGTACGTTCGCCACTTGTACATAGTATAGTGAAGTATACTTGGCTTATACTGAAAAGTGTAAACAGAAGTCTGAGACTAAGTACATTAATACCAAGACTTACACTTGTATTTTAATACTAAAACGTATACTTTAGTATACTTTTTACATCTTTCTGCCACAAAGTACTAATACTTACTATATCTTGCTCCAAGTGCATAATAAGTAATTGACTCATGCTTAAAATTTAATTTATATATTAATAATTTAATGCTGGAGTTTAAAATGTTATGTTTATGTTTACGTTTTTACAAGCATATGCACAAGTTTTGCTTTACCTGTCACAGTACAGCTCCTGACCCCTCCCCTTTGGGCATGTGTTTATGTTGTCTATGTTTAGTCGTCTGCGTCTGTGGATCTTCGTGGGTGTGGATGTGTCTGAGTGTTCATCGGTCTCACCTGTGGCTCGTCTTGCCATCACTTGGGGTTTATG
This sequence comes from Brachyhypopomus gauderio, assembly GCF_052324685.1. Lineage (NCBI taxonomy): Eukaryota > Metazoa > Chordata > Actinopteri > Gymnotiformes > Hypopomidae > Brachyhypopomus > Brachyhypopomus gauderio. Next base: position 33,215,348 of record NC_135216.1, read on the forward strand.
TGGTTTGTCTATTTAATGTGCGTTCGCGCAGTGTCCCGTACTCGTCTTTGTCAGAGTCGATCACGTTTACATGTAGGCCTATAAGTGTTTCACGTGTGCTGTCTGCACTTTTCATGTGTTAAATAAAGTGCCGTTTGTACCACAAGATAGGACTCCGTGCCTCGTCCTTATCTCGCACCCCAGCGTCACATTACCACTTTTTACAAACAAGGACTTGATCTTGGAGAGACCATTATGTTTATTTTTTACATGCAAATGTGCATTTTTTCTTTTCATTTTCTCCAGTAAGGAAGGACTTTATTTCATATGTATTTGTTCTTGAAATGTGTGAAATGTTTGAAAATATATCGAACTTGTTTTCAATATACTGTCTTGTGATTTTGGAAATGCATCACACTCTTGTGATGGGGGGGGGGGGGGGGGGTTGGGTGTCAAACGAAAATTGTTGACAGAGGGGGGAGGGGTGAACTGCATGGTCCTAGCGCTAGATTCGTCGCTATTTGAATATTTGTTTTTTAACCGTTAAAACTGCAGGGGACCAAAACCGGCTTTTGAAAAAGTGGGGGAGACAACTTAAAATGAACTTTAAAGTATACTTTTATAAACTAGAAATGTTCCAATTTAGTCAGAAACAGTATTAAATTGGTATACTTTCTAGTACACTTAAAGTATATGATCTGTAGTATACTTGCTATACCTATACTGAAGTATACTTAATAAAATTAACTTTAAAGTATACTTTAAGGTCCTCTTTTTGAGACAAAATAAAAAAAAACCTTTCCTAAGTTCGTCATGGAGTAGCCTGTATGGGGAATGTTGTGAATATTTGTATCTGTCTCCACAACCAAAGCACAACTGTAGCCGCAAATATAACAATCTCTTGTAATGATCTCTTCTTTAAATTTAAATTATATAAATCTGACCAAGAACTATTAAATTGCGAGCTGCACTACATGCATGCAAGCATACAAAGCAACACAAAATACTGAAACCTCATCCACATTTCAGTAATGTCTTGCCAAATATACATAGGCTAACGAAAAATACGAGTACTGCTCCAAACCACTGTCCCTCACCGCCGTGAATCAAAATACAAACAACCACCCAAAAATAACCGCCACACTTCAAACCTGCAAGAAGCGCGTACTGGGTGCTTCTCAGAACTACCAGTATTGGGACAAGTATTCTCGGCCGTTTCCCTAGTCGGCAGTTTCTGCGATGGTTGGACTTTTTGGAAATTAAAAAGGATACCAGCTGAGTTAAAGTACATAGCCTACAGCAAATGTTAACGACGTACCTACCTTGGCAATCGATATGATGTGGCCGAGTGAACTAGGTTGTCTCAGCTCTTATTGGAACTACATTAGGAGCATTATTATTCATACGGATAAGCAGTGTCACTTCCCATAAAATCCGCCCCTTTTACAACAGCTGGCTATATGCAGCCCACTAGCAGACACCCCCTAAATTTTATGCCCATCTGTGGTGTGTTAACAGTGACTACTGTTCTATATTACACTAAATACTTTTAAACAATATTATTTTTATTACAACCTTTTATTCAAGAACACCTGTAATAAAGCTAAATAAATAAATATTGTAAGAAATTAAAAAGAGACGTAAAGGTGTTTTTCTGCAAAAGAGAAATATCTTGATGTTTCAATTTAATGTTTTTCAGGAAGACTGGGGAAGCAGGAGTAAGGAGGCCTCAATGGCCTTGAGGAGAATAGAATGGGCCTATTCAGTGAAAGCTGCAAAACAAGCAGTTTGAGATAAGGAGATGGACGGCTAGAGAGGAGCCTGGGGGGGCTCTGAGGAAGAGTAGCAAAGGTGGGTCATCATGGAGAGCTGCCAGGATTGGGGAGTTATCGAAACTTAGAGAAGAATCGAAACTTATGATATAGGTATGAAAGGGAGGACACCGCCCAGGACGAGAGGCTTTTCGCTTGGACTCTGCTGAGACCACTTGGGTTTGGTGGATTCCTAGGCAACTAGCACCAGTGCACTGGAGTTTGTACCACGTATACTCTGTTCATATTATACTCATTTATATTCAATACAAATCAATCTAAAAGAACTTTTGGTGTCAAGACTTTATTTGGGTTACTCAGTCAAAAAAACCAGTCGGTTCATCGGGGCGGTGTTGGGGCCCATCTGGGTCCGGAGGAGAAAATCCCAACAAATTGGTAGCAGAGGATGGTTTTTTTGACTGGAGTCGAATTCTGCAATTAGGACGAGAGAGGAGGTCAATCCGTCCGTGAGGTGACTGTACTGAACCGCGGTCTAACTCAAAGGTAAGGAGCCATTCTCTCCTATTGGCTGATGTTAGTACGTCATAGGCTAAATTAAAAGTTCAGTCACCGAATGGTCGAGGCGAAATACTCTCTGTAAATTTAGTATTAAAATTGTATACGTGTTACGAACTCGATATAGACAGGAGGATTGCCCTATGACTCATAAAGTTGTAGGAGGACGCCCTGTTACTGCAGTAATTGGTTAAAGAGCAGGCAGCCCATCGTTCAAACGGAACTTTTGTTCCAAAAAGAACGACTGGAGGACACGCTCAGAGGAAAGAGCAGGCAGCCCAGTGTTCTGACGGAACTTTTGTTCCAAAAAGAACGACTGGAGGACGCGCTCGGCTGACGAGTAGGTAGCCCAGCGTTCAAAAAGAACTTTGGTTCGAAAAGGACGACTGGAGGACGCACTCGGTCAAAGGAGCAGGTAGCCCAAAATTCTGAGAGTTTCAAAGAATTTTGGAGGACGCGCTCAGAGGAAGAGCAGGTAGCCCAGTGTTCAGACGGAACGACTGGAGGACACGCTCAGCGGAAGAGCAGGCAGCCCAGTGTTCGAACGGAACTTTGGTTCCAAAAGAACGACTGGAGGACGCGCTCTGGGGAAAGAGCAGGCAGCCCAGTGTTCAAACGGAACTTTTGTTCCAAAAGAACGACTGGAGGACGCGCTCAGCTGACGAGCAGGCAGCCCAGTGTTCAAAAACGAACTTTTGTTCAAAAAGAACGACTGGAGGACGCGCTCGGTGGATTTTTGGGGCCGGCCCGTGTGTTTTGTTGAATTGCTGTGTGTGGTTGGTGAAAATACAGCTGTGAGTGTGTGTGTGAAGATCTGCAGTGTTGGGTTGATTTCCATGGATTGTGTGATTTTATGAATAAAGGCCTATACAAATTGGTGTTTGAGCATATTGTGATAATATAAAATTCATGAGCCTTTCTTCGGGGGACTTATAAACCCACGCCCATAAATCCATAAGCCTCTTGTGTGAGGACGTTTGAACACCCGAGTAAATTGAATGAGCCCCCAAGAAGGACATTAATCATTGTGTACACAAGCAATAAGAAAAACATTTAATAAGGGGTTATAGTAAATACTAATTTTCATGTATGAAATTACAACTTGGTAAACGTACGATATAAGTGTTGGAGGAAAAAACTGGCACGCGCTGCGTTGAGTTGGAGCTGATTGGAGTGTGGAGATATTAATTTTGTGTCTGTTTACCCTTGGGGTGAGCGTTGGTGTATTAAAGCGCTTGCGAGTAAAACGATAAAGTGATAAAAGTTAACAGAATTAAATTTGGTGTATTGACGCGCTTGCGAGTTTGGCGATAAAGTTATAAGGTTCACTATTGACGCGCTTGCGAGTTTGGCGATAAAGTTATAAGGTTCACAGAATTAAATTTAAACAAAAGCGAATTCGAAGTGGTTTAAAAATCAGAGCTGCATCATGGATAACATTAAGGGTTTGGAGGACTATTTGGTTGATGCTATGGAGAAACGTGCTGTGCCGAGAATGAGATCAAACACGGTGATTTATGTGAAAAATTTTTTTGAAAAGATGCGATCCGAAGGGTTTTGGCCAGACCCGGACGATCGCGGCGTGAGCCAGGTTGATTGGGAACACATCGAGAAGCACTGGGTCGCACTGGTTAATAAAGAGAGAAAAAAGTTAGAGGCTAGTACAGCCCTAACCAAGCAAAAGCGTAAAATCCAGCTGGAAGAAGCTGAAACTTATTTGTCTTATGTAAAAACATTTCGGAGAATTTGTCAAAAGATTAACGATAAAGAACAAGTCGAGACAAAAAAAAAATAGAACAAGCTGTGCCTCCTCCCTATGTAGAAAAAGTGTGCAAACCCAGTGCTCCCCCATGTCCGCGTGCAGTGACAATTGCACCTGTGTCTGTGGGGGGAATGAGTGAATTGAGTGACGCTGATGTGGATGGAGTTTCTGAATGTCAAGGACCAGTGAGAGAGCGTGAATGTGAAGAGGGGAGACAAGTGATAATGGAAGTTGTTAAAGATGTGGTTATGGATAAAGTGGAGAATAGACTGACAAGGCTTGAAGACTGTGTGCGCGACTGTGTGCGCGAGAGAACCAGAGACCCCGAGTTGAGTAGTGCATTGCGACAAATTGAACGACACATGGCTGAGAGTTTGAGTCTGAGTGGCCCCGCCCGTTTAGAACAGACGTTGAACCGAGCTGAGAGAGTAGTCGGTGATGTGGAGAAAGCCATAAGGCAAGAGGAAGCTAAGTTGAAAAAAGAGCAAGCGAAACAGTTAGATAAATGCGTTGAGAGTGATAATAGGAGAGATAGAGGTGGGTCTGACTGCAGAGATAAATTGATTGTGACTGGTGAAAATTTAGAATGGGAAAAAGAGAGTGACGAGGGTGGGGCGAGCAGGCCAGTAAAAACTCCCCCTCAGGAGGGGAGCGAGGGGGGAGATGAATGTCTTAACCTGACCGACTCAGAGCAATGGGTGAGGGTGCCCGCCCACTATGACAGGCAAGGTGTGTTTACGCGATCGAGAGCTAGGAACACATCGACCCCTGGTGGTCATTATCCGCTAATGGCAGTACCAGGGAACAGCTACGAACACACATATGCACCATGGACACACAGAGATTTGCACACTATGATAGATAAATTACCCGACCCCAAGAAAGGCGTTCAATATTTCCTGTCTAAATTTGAACAGTACACGGCCGGGGATATGTTGTGTATAGGAGACATAAGAACCTTGTTTAAAGCTATGGGAGTTTTGAGTATGTTGTCTGTAGCCGAGAAGGCTGCTAGGACAGAGCATATGGCCGATGAGACCCCGTTCGGTAGAATTAGATGTGATTTGTGGGGACAGCTGAGACTGCAGAATCAGGACACGATTGACACGGCAGCCTTATCGGGTGTAAAACCTAAAGAAGACGAGGACCCGATGTCCTATCTGGATAGATGTAAAGAGACTTGGCAGGCTAAAACTGGCGTTAGACATGACAAATCAATCCTAGTGCGAGCTATGTACAGAGCAGCAGTTGTGGCAAGCTTATCTGAGGGAGTGCAAACGAAACTGAAAGACGTGGTCGCGCTAGCCCAAAAGGGAGAAGAGGAGTGGGAAGCTATATTAACACACCATATGAAACGAGAGGCGGAGAAGGGAGAGAGCACTGACAAATTAATGAAAGATGCATTAATCAAGCTGTTAAAAGACAAAGATCATTTAAAGCCCAAGAAGCAATTGGTGTCAAAGGAAGACACTTCTGTACAGGCAGCGGCCCAGGAGCCGCCCGCTCAAACAGTGATGCAACCCACACAACCCATGATGCAACCTAATATTATGCCACCACAGGTTAACAGCTGGGGGGAGCAACCACAGCTCGGGTATTATGATCAGGCAGGCCCATATCGAGGCAGAGGCAGGACCAAAAATAGGTCCAGGGGAGGCAGAGCAGGGAACTTCCAAAACACTCAAGGCAACGGCTGTTTTAGTTGTGGCCAGATGGGCCACTGGGCAAGAAATTGCCCGATGTCAATGCAGTACCAGCAATCAATGCAGTACCAGCAACCGATGCAGTATCAGCAATCAATGCAGTACCAACAACCGATGCAGTACCAGCAGCCTATGCAGTACCAGCAACAAATCCCCCAAGGTTCAAATTACCAGCAGAGACCCGCTCCTAATCAAGGACAACAGGTTGTGCCTCCTGGCATGCAGTACATGCCAGGGCCACCTGGTGGCCAATGAAGCTGCCCGATGTCCAGTTCCCCCACATGCAGTGAACCAGTAGTGAGCCTACTGGTTGAGGGGGAGCCAGTGGAGTTTCTAGTCGACACGGGAGCCACCACCTCAGTCTTAACAGACAGGAAGTGGAGAGGCTACTTGTCGAAAATGTCACTCACCACTACTGGATTTCTGGGAAAAACCACACTGCAACCACTAACTGTGCCTTTAAAAGTGTCAGTGGGCTCAGACCCACAAGTTGAGCATGCATTTTTGTTTTCAGAACAATGCCCAATTAATTTGTTAGGTAGAGATTTATTATGTAAATTTTCAGCTGTCATTGAATGTACACCGAATGAAGGTAAATTAGCTGTCTCTGTCTCAAGCCAGGATGAGCGCCTCAGAATACTTAATCAGCAAGCAGCAGACAGCCCAGCTCACATTTACTGGGCCACATTGCAACACCCTGAGGAACAAGCGACTGATAAAAATTTGATGTACACGTTTAATTTGTGGAAGCCATGGTTTATGTCAATTCAGAGTATGACACCACCAGCAGACAGCACACACTGTACTTTTAATTACATCAGAGGGGAGGACAAGGATTATGGACAGCTGTGGAATAACATTGAAGGTCAGTTACAAAATATAAATTGTGAGTCAATGATCATTGGACCTGAAGGTGTGGCTGCACTAGTTGTGTTAACAGGAGAGCAGATGACGTACTGGAGAAACCCGGACCAGCAGGATTCACTACCACATGTCTCGCTGTTGGTCTCGGCTGGACACGAGCCTCGTGAGCTGGGCCCCATGTTAGCCACTGCCATTAAAGAACAGTTCAGCCCAACCTGTCTGCCAGGGGTAGAAGGCACGTCGGATGGTAAGTACTGGAGAGTCGCATGTGACACCAGTGACTTGGCGTACTTCTGTAACCAGCCCCTGTCAGCCACACACGGCAGAGCACTGTTGGATCACCCCCAGGCCATGGAACAGCTGGAGACGGTCCCAGCCAGTTTGTGGACCACAACAAAGGTAGATGTAGGATGTGCATCACACCACGTAGCTCCTATTAGATTAAAACCAGGCGAAGCAATCATTAATCAACCACAGTACCGAATCAAGCCAGAGGCCATGGCAGGCATTACAGAAACCATTGCTGATCTGATCAAAGTTGGAGTTTTGAAACCCACAACGTCTCCGTGGAACACGCCCATACTACCAGTTAAAAAACCAGGAAAAGATGAGTATCGTATGGTGCATGATTTGAGGCGCATCAATGAGGTCACTGTGACTGAGAACATACCAGTACCTGACCCCTATCGATCTTTGCAGAACCTGTCGACTGAACATTGCAGCTTTTCGTGTATTGATTTAGCTAATGCTTTCTTTTCCATACCAATTGATGAAAATGTGCAAGACATTTTTGCGTTCACCTTTAAAGGTCAACAGTACACATACAACAGGCTACCTCAAGGCTACAAAGACTCACCAGGCATCTTTAATCAATGTCTGTTGAAAGACCTGTCTAGATTAACTGACAATGATTTGATTGACCCTAACACCGTACTAATACAGTTCGTGGACGATTTGTTGATAGCTAGTACGTCACCTGACCAGTGTCTCAGAGACACCATAACAATTCTAACATTGTTAGCTGAATTAGGTTACAAAGTGAATAAATCAAAACTCCAGGTGGCAAGGCCAATGGTCACTTTTTTGGGGAGAAACATCTCACACAAGGGTCACACCCTGACACCGAACCAGAGACAGTCCATACTGTCCTTTCCAAAGCCCAATACAGTGTCAGAAATGATGTCATTTTTAGGCTTGACAGGCTACTGCCGTAGCTACATAGCCAACTACAGTGATTTGGCTCACAGTCTCAGAAAACTTGCAGTGTCAAAAGGTCTGAGTAACGGGAAGGTGGAGCTTGACTGGACAGTTGAGGCAGAGAGAGATTTCATAACTCTGAAACAAGCACTTGCTAGCGCTACAGAGTTAGCAGCACCAGACTACACACAACCGTTTCATCTAAATGTTTCTGTAAGAGACAATCATGTTCATGCTTGTCTCTTTCAGAAGGGGGAGAGTGAAGGAAGGAATATTTTGTTTTTTCACAGTTCCAAATTAGATCAACCAGTGATAGGAACAGGACCATGTACAACTTACATGGCAGGACTCACCACAGCGATAGAGAAGACAGCACACTTGGTAATGTGTCATCCTCTAATAATCAACACCAATCACGGGGTAATGGCGTTCATAAACTCACAAGCCTTTTCTTTGTCAAGAGCACGACAAAATAAGATAAAAGCCATACTCACACAGCCACACATCACGTACAACACTGCGTCAAAACTGGTGAATTTGACTGATAACATTGAAGTAGCAGAAGATGCGATACCACATGACTGCGCTGACGCCACAGAAAGATGCATTCAGCTCAGACCAGAACTGCACAAGGTCAGAATTACTAAACCGGGAGTACGGGAACTCTGTTCAGATGGGAGCTGTTGGAGACAAGGTAACGAACTCAAGGCCTCTTATGCTGTGGTACAGGCACAGGGGGAAGAGTGGGTGGAGGTGGAATCAGGAGTGGTTCCACAACCAGCCTCAGCTCAACTGGCAGAGATGGTTGCACTCACTAGAGCACTGGAACACGCGTCAGGACAGATTGTGAACATTTACACAGACTCAGCATACGTACATGGGGTCATCCACCATGAGCTAGTCAGGTGGATGGATAATGGGTTTACTACTGCCACAGGACAGCCAATCAAACATTTGAGAGCAGTACATGGGTTGAGTGAAGCCATCATGTTACCCAAGGAACTGGCAGTGATAAAGGTAAAGGGACATCAGGGTAGTGACAACTTCATTTCTAGAGGTAATGAAGCTGCTGACAGAGCAGCCAAAGCTGCTGGAGGGTACAACCCACAGAGCTTGTTGTTGCTGGAAACTCATAACATGCCTGAGTTGACAGAGAGCCACCTGGCAAAGATCCAAGAACAAGCCACGGTCTATGAGAAGCAATTGTGGATAGACCGGGGAGCCATAGCCACTAAAGGACTCTGGAGGAGTCCAGAAGGGAGAGTAGTTTTGCCCCTAGAGAAGATGAAACTGATATTACGCGAAGCACATGGGCCAACTCACTCCGGAGTGTCAGCCATGATGACCAAACTAGAAAGTTTGTGGTGGCATCCATATCTCAAAGATCATGTGAAGCAATACGTGAGCGAATGTGACACCTGTCAGGCATACAATGTAAAAAAACCATACCAGGCGAGAATTGGAGGATACCCAGTGCCCACAGGGCCATTTGAGGAGATTGTGATCGATTACACAGACATGGGACTAGACAACAGAGTAAGGGGGTACAGATACCTGTTGGTCATGGTAGATCGATTCACAAAATGGGTAGAAGCTATACCCACCAAAAAGGAAGATTCAAAATCAGTGATAAAATGGTTGCAATATGAGTTGATTCCCAGATACGGCCTACCAAAAGTGATTAGGAGTGACAATGGATCACACTTTGATAACAAACACTTGGCAGAAGTAGAACAAAAGCTGGGCCGAACCCACAAGTTTGGCACTGTCTATCACCCTCAGTCACAAGGGTTGGTGGAGAGAGCCAACCAGACCATTTAGACCAAACTGGCCAAAACGTGCGCCGCAGGAAACATGGACTGGGTTGAGGCGCTGCCACTAGTGTTGATGTCCATGAGAGCAACCCCCACGGGAGAGTACAATCTCTCACCACATCAGCTCATGACGAGACGGCCCATGCCAGGGTGCCCTCGACCAAGGATTGAGGGACCAGCTTTGGAAATCCAGGAACAAGAGATGTCAGAGTACATGAGAGAATTAACCAAATTGCTTTGTGAAATCAATAAGTCTGTTCGACAGGAAAAAGGAGAAGAAGACCTGGAACTACCCAAGGCGAAGGTGAAACCAGGAGATTGGGTGAGGATCAAAGTGCACAAGAGGAAGTGGAACGAACCACGGTGGACAGGCCCGTGGGAGGTTGAAGGTGCCAACGAGCACTCAGTGAAAGTGAGGAAAGACAAAGGTAAGACCTGGTACCACATCACACACTGTATTGCAGCAGAAGAACCAACAAGAACCACCGGAGAGATCAAGACACACCTGGAGGAGACAGGAGAAGCCTCAGGGAAGGAGTTGGTGGTGAGTACCAATCCCAGTGTAGCTTTTTACAGAGAACACCTCACAGCCGAAGACTGGTGGGAGGAAGGTGAAGGAGACCTGTTGGAGACTGACTGTGAGGCCATAGCACACTGTGTGAGTGCGGACCTGAACCTGGGAGCTGGAGTGGCTCTGCAGATCAAGCAGACATTTGGCACTACAGGCATAGCCAAGGTGCCCATAGGTAAGTGTGCCACACAAACCACACCCTCACACTTCATATTCCATTTAGTGACCAAAAAGTACTATTGGGAGAAGCCTGAATTAGGAGATCTGATTTCAAGCATACAACACCTAGCCACATTGTTAATATCATTGAATGTTAACGCTCTGGCCGTACCGAAATTGGGTTGTGGATTAGACGGATTAGACTGGAGAACGGTGAAACCAATTATTAGAACTTTACTGAGACCAACTGGTGTCAAGGTGGTGGTGTACCATGTTCCATCCTAGGATGGAACTGTGGGAAATAAGAGACATGTTGTCCGGACGTGTCGGACGTCCTGATGAGAGACAATCCCAACAAATACCTCACTGATGGCCGTATAAAACAGAATGGCTCTAGACATGCTCCTGGCGGAAAAAGGGGGTGTGTGTTTTATGTTTGGCGAGAACTGTTGTACTTTTGTCCCCAATAACACTGCGCCGGATGGCTCGGTGACCAGAGCCCTGGACGGCCTGAAAGCATTATCTGAGGAGATGCAGGTATCAGTAACTGATGCCTCAGGTATCAGTAACCCCATGGAGGAGTGGTTTGGAAAGGTGTTTGGAAAATGGAAGGCACTGATTATGTCGTTATTTATGTCTGTAGCAGTGTTTACTGCAATTGTTGTTATTTGTGGATGTTGTTGTATACCGTGCATCAGAGCTCTCGTCCAAAGGTTGATCACAGCCGCGATCGAGAAGGGGGACACAAAGAACCCACCACCATATACCATGCCACTGATGACGGCGGATGATGATGACCTATCATCCGAAGAAGACGATTCTGTGTGAAAAAATTGTTGTTTTTTCTTAATTATGCTTGCTTTGTAGGTGTTGACAGCGTCTGCGACTGATGAAGAATGAAGACGCACCACACATTAGAGCACAACCAACAGTACATAAAAGCCAATTCACTAGTTTAAGAAGTAATATGCATGACACATGGGCACATTAATAGCACGGGTCGAGGTGATCTCCCACCAGCCGGGACCTGGGTCTTGTGGACAACATCAAGTCACAAGACCGTGGGAGATGAAGGGGGGCATCTCCAAATCGTGTGAAAGGTCTCGGCCCCACGACAGGGGAGTGATCCGGAACCCAAAAATCACATAAAAGAACACATAGACATTGTACTAACTGAAATAGTCACACTATGAATGTATACACATATAGGGATTTTATGATTGTCTTTATGTTAATAAGTGCACTGGGCTAGGTAGAATTTTGTAAAAGACTAGGGAGTTAGACCAATGTTTTGGTCTAAAAGGGGGAATGTAAGAAATTAAAAAGAGACGTAAAGGTGTTTTTCTGCAAAAGAGAAATATCTTGATGTTTCAATTTAATGTTTTTCAGGAAGACTGGGGAAGCAGGAGTAAGGAGGCCTCAATGGCCTTGAGGAGAATAGAATGGGCCTATTCAGTGAAAGTTGCAAAACAAGCAGTTTGAGATAAGGAGATGGACGGCTAGAGAGGAGCCTGGGGGGGCTCTGAGGAAGAGTAGCAAAGGTGGGTCATCATGGAGAGCTGCCAGGATTGGGGAGTTATCGAAACTTAGAGAAGAATCGAAACTTATGATATAGGTATGAAAGGGAGGACACCGCCCAGGACGAGAGGCTTTTCGCTTGGACTCTGCTGAGACCACTTGGGTTTGGTGGATTCCTAGGCAACTAGCACCAGTGCACTGGAGTTTGTACCACGTATACTCTGTTCATATTATACTCATTTATATTCAATACAAATCAATCTAAAAGAACTTTTGGTGTCAAGACTTTATTTGGGTTACTCAGTCAAAAAAACCAGTCGGTTCATCGGGGCGGTGTTGGGGCCCATCTGGGTCCGGAGGAGAAAATCCCAACAATATATAGAAATAGAAAGTTGCTATGTTTACACTCTTGCTACTTCAGGAGAACAGCCAAGAAATGGGATCTGAGTTCTGGGACAGTGATATGTAGCTAACTAAAAGAAACTGAGTGACTGACGAGCAGGACAGATGGACATTTAATCAGAGATTAATATTGGTTGATATTGACCTTCTACAGAGACATTCTACAAAGACTGGAAAATAGTGTCCTAACCCGACTCTTCAGGTGTACTATGTAGCTGTTAAGTTTTTTAACAATGTGACTTCATATGTGAGGATAATATCCAAACTTCTTTCTCTGTGCAGGTCTTATTAAAGTTCTCCAGAAAGAAAGTTTGAAAGTGTGAGGTGATTAAAGTAAAGTTGAAGAAGACAACAGGAGAAGCAGAGAGCTTCATCTCCTCTACTGGAAGCACCATCACTCTTCTAAAGAAAGGGATGTTCTTACAGGGTATAAATAAGGGCAGAGAGATGTGTCAGTTTCATATGTGTTTATCCCTGAGTGGACCCGTCACCATGACACCCAGGATGTTCAGTGTTCAGCTCTTTAGAAGAGTGATGGTGCTTCCAGTAGAGGAGATGAAGCTCTCTGCTTCTCCTGTTGTCTTCCTCAACTTTACTTTAATCATCTCACACTTTCAAACTTTCTTTCTGGAGAACTTTAATAAGACCTGCACAGAGAAAGAAGTTTGGATATTATCCTCACATATGAAGTCACATTGTTAAAAAACTTAACAGCTACATAGTACACCTGAAGAGTCGGGTTAGGACACCATTTTCCAGTCTTTGTAGAATGTCTCTGTAGAAGGTCAATATCAATCAATATTAATCTCTGATTAAATGTCCATCTGTCCTGCTCATCAGTCACTCAGTTTCTTTTAGTTAGCTACATATCACTGTCCCAGAACTCAGATCCCATTTCTTGGCTGTTCTCCTGAAGTAGCAAGAGTGTAAACATAGCAACTTTCTATTTCTATATATTTATTTATTTAGCTTTATTACAGGTGTTCTTGAATAAAAGGTTGTAATAAAAATAATATAGTATAAAAGTATTTAGTGTAATATAGAACAGACTAGTCACTGTTAACACACCACAGATGGGCATAAAATTTAGGGGGTGTCTACTAGTGGGCTGCTTATAGCCAGCTGTTCTAAAAGGGGAGGATTTTATGGGAAGTGACACTGCTTATCCGTATGAATAATAACGCTCCTAATGTAGTTCCAATAAGAGCTGAGACAACCTAGTTCACTCGGCCACATCATATCGATTGCCAAGGTAGGTACGTCGTTAACATTTGCTGTAGGCTATGTACTTTAACTCAGCTGGTATCCTTTTTAATTTCCAAAAAGTCCAACCATCGCAGAAACTGCCGACTAGGAAAACTGCCGAGAATACTTGTCCCAATACTGGTAGTTCTGAGAAGCACCCAGTACGCGCTTCTTGCAGGTTTGAAGTGTGGCGGTTATTTTTGGGTGGTTGTTTGTATTTTGATTCACGGCGGTGGGGGACAGTGGGTTGGAGCAGTACTCGTATTTTTCGTTAGCCTATGTATATTTGGTGTCACGTTGAGGACCCTGGCCCCTCCCTTTTGGGCGTGTGTTTACGTTGTCCACGTGCGTCGTCTGCGTCTATGGATCTCCGTGGTGGTGGTTATTGTCCCGTGATACTGTGTTGCACCTGTGACTCGTCTGAGTAGCCTCTCGCTGCAGCCTGCAGGAAGGCGGAGTTGGACATCCAACCCGGCCCACATCCAACCCTGCCCTCTTATCAAGTCAGAAGCCACGCCCATGTCACGTCCGAAACTCTTGGTTTTGCTCCCAGTTATCAGAACATCCAGACCGCCGAAGCAGTTACGTCTCCTGTGATGGCGGCAAGTATACAATACTTATATATGTAACACAAGGTTCCAACACCAGTAAGTTGACGACACCACAGAAGAGCAGTAAGACAGATCAAATGTAGTTGAGGGTTTATTAAAACAAATACATCAGACTCATGGGAGGATTGGAGGGGTAGCTGCTCACCTACAGGGGCAACACTACAAACAGGGAGCACAGCAATCATACAACCTAGCTACAAAACCACTACAAAACCACCCAACCATTTGGTGTGAACAGGGGTAAAACTATTACAGCTCATCAGAGATAAACCTCTGCAAAACCTGGACTAAGCCTGTGGTGAACAGCTAGACTCCTCACCCCAGCCAGTGGCCCCAATGCACAAGCTTAAACCCCACTAATAAAATAGAATTACCTTTATTAGCTTTAAAAGAAGATCTAAAAGACGTACATCAAACACATGGCCGAATCCGAACTACTGCCCATGCTAAGCCACTGGCTAGAATAATTGGTGGCGCACAGTGTCCCAGTACCGGTTGGCCACCCAGTCGGAGACAAACAAAAAACAACTGAACACACACACACACACACACACACACACACACACACACACAACCATACACCAAACCACACGTTGAAACGGCACCCACTCACACTCCCAAATCTCAGCGAAACCCAACCACAAAGATCAAGCAAGTCACTGATAAATTAACCAGACCAGTCAAACAGCCTCAACACACAAACACACCAATGATACCTCACACACCTAACACAGACACTCCAAAAAGAAATCAACCTGCACGCCACCAACCTTACCCCCTGCACAAAGGAGACCAAGAAAACCCTGCTCAGCACCTCCAACTTCCTGCTTTTATAGGTGAGCAATCATCTCAAACTGGGCACTTCCTGTCACTCAGCACCACAGCTCCCCTATTGTCCCAGCCCAGGCATTACACCCACCCTGAACACAGTCCATTCTGTTACATCCCCCTCCACTTTTCCGCAGCCTGTCCTCAGGCTGACCACAAGCATCCCCATATCTTCCTGGTGGGATGCCTTTGGTAGTCCGATGTGACCGACGGGGTCCCCCAGCATCAGGGGCCACCCCATCCTCTGTGGACGGTTGGGCAGGGGGAATGCAGGTTGTCAGAGGTGGTAGAAACCAGGTCGGTGGGAACAACCAAGGGTTTGAGGGCCCAGCCTCACTGGCAGCTTGGGTTAAGGGTCCAGATCCATCTGTGGCTGCCGCCGCTTCTTCCCCAGGAGCCTGTAAAGACAGAGGACATGGCCGCAGCAACTTCCTATGCAAAACCCTTTCTTTCCCACTTCCCTTTTCAGGCTTAACAACATAAACAGGTATGTCAAGGTTCGGTTGTTTAATCACCACATAGGGCGTACTGCTCCAGAAATTAGCCAATTTGCCCTGTCCCTTGGGACCAACATTACGGACCAACACCCGTTCTCCCACCATTAAAGGACCCAAAAGACCCCGATTGTCATGTTGCTTCTTTTGATGTTGCCCTGCCCTGCCCGTCAACTCCCCAGCTCTCCTGTAGGCATAATGTAGGCACTCATGGTGTCTTCTCACCCACTCCTCCACAGTACTCTGTTCCTCCACAGGGTGTCCCAGCATCACATCCAAGGGGATCCTGACATGCCGGCCAAACATGAGATAGGATGGTGTATACCCTGTGGAACTATGGACAGTGTTATTATAGGCATGCAGCATTTCGGGTAAGTAATCAGCCCACCTTTGTTTCTTTTCATCCACCAGGGTTCCCAACATTCCAAGTAGGGTCCGGTTGAAGCGCTCGGTGAGGCCATTACCCTCAGGATGGTAGGGAGTGGTATGACTTTACAGCCATATAGTTCACAGAGCTGCTTTACTACTGCCGCCTCAAAGTTTGGACCCTGGTCTGAATGGAACAAGGATGGACAACCAAAGTACTGTATGACCTGCTGCCACATAACCCTCACTGTGGTGGCCGCCGTTTGGTCCCAGGTGGCTGCGGCCCAGGCGAACTTAGTGAAGTGATCAGTCAGCACCATAATATTTTGGAAGCCTCCGAAGGCAGCTTCAAGAGACAAAAAGTCCATTGTGACCAATTCGAGAGGGTAAGAAGCAGCAACAGGGGTCAACCCAACAGCTGAAGTGCCCGGCCTTTTCCTAAGGGTGCACTGTGGACATTCCGCACACCATTTCTGAACGTCAATAGCCATGTGTGGCCAATAGTAATTTGTCTGCAGCATTTTCAAGGTTTTTTCAGTAGCGAAATGGCCCATCTTGTCATGACAACAAGTAAATGCCTCCTTCTGAAGACTTTGAGGGAGGAGGAGCTGGTACCGTGGCATATTAGTGTTTGGGTCTTGGGTGCAACGATATAGCACCCCCTCTTGAAGCTGCAAACGGGGCATCTCCTTCAACAGCCTCAGTACATTGGGAGCTTCCCTTTGTCATTCGTCCCACAGCAACGGTCTCCTCCTCTGGAAGACATGCAATACGCGAGAGATTACAGAGTCCTGCTGCTGCACTTCTGCCCACCTTTCCATTGTCCAGTCCTGTCCTATTCTGGAACCCCCAGAAGGTTGTGGCCGGTCTGGTGCTGGTCCGCTACAGGCCACTGAGCTGGACCTCAAGAGGCAAGCTTGCACCACTTCGACGGCCACCTCTTGGAACCCGGGAACCTCCATACCATCGTCGTCCTCTGGCACCACTGCAGCACCTACTGGGTAGCGGGACAGAACATCAGCGTTTACATTTGCTTTGCCAGAGCGATGTTTGACCTGGAATCTGTAACTAGCCAGCCGAGCCACCCACCGCTGCTCCACCGCCCCTAATCGTGCTGTGGCCAGATGTGCAAGGGGATTGTTGTCAGTATATACAGTGAAGTCTGAGCCGAGGAGGTACTCGTGGAATTTTTCAGTGATGGCCCATTTAAGAGCCAGTAGTTCCAGTTTGAAAGAGCTATAGTTAGCATCATTGCGTTCTGCACCCTGGAGACCCCTACTGGCATAAGCAATAACTTTCTCCTGTCCGTCCTGTCTTTGTGAGAGCACGGCCCCTAGGCCTCTGTGGCTTGCATCTGTATAAAGCAGAAAGGGTAGCGTAAAATCTGCAAATGCCAGGACTGGTGCCTGCACAAGACCTTGTTTAAGGGATTCAAAAGCTGCTCCACAGTCATTAGACCAATCCCAAGGAGGGCATAAGGCTTTGGCCTTAGATTTCTTAGTAGGGTGCCCCCCCAGTAGCTTATGCAGTGGTGTTGCTATTTGTGAGAACCCCTTCACAAACCTGCGATAGTACCCAGCCAGGCCAAGGAAGGCTCGCAACTCTGTAATAGACTTTGGTACCTTCCACTGCTGAACAGCCATCACCTTATCGGGGTCTGGAGCTATACCAGCATCAGACACCACGTGACCCAGATATTGGACACTGCTTCTGAGAAGCTTGCATTTGTCTGGTTTCAACTTTAGGCCCTGCTGGGAAAGGCGAGAAAAAACAAAATCAAGGCGGTCAAGGTGGCTACTAAAGTCTGCAGCAAAAACGATCACATCATCCAAATAAATCAGCAGTGATTGATAGTTTTGATCCCCCAAGCAGCTCTCCATTAGGCGTTGGAAGCTTGCCGGTGCATTGCACAGACCAAACGGCATTCGTTGGAACTCGAATAGCCCCATAGGGGTGGTGAAAGCAGTTTTATCCATATCCTTTTGATGCATTTTGACTTGCCAGTACCCAGATGCAAGGTCAAGAGTAGAGTACCAGCGGGCCTTCTTTAAGCTGGCTAACGCTTTTTCCACTCGAGGTAGGGGATAGGAGTCCTTTCTGGTTACCTGGTTCAGCTGCCTATAGTCTACACAAAACCGAATGGAGCCATCCTTCTTTCGTACTAGGACTATAGGGGAAGACCATGGGCTTGAACTAGGTTTGATTATATCAGCATCCAACATTCGTTTTATCAGAGCTTTGACCTCACCATACAGATTAGGAGGGATCTGTCGATACCTCTGTCTGATTGGGGCTGCATCACCTGTTGGGATCTCATGTAAAATAGTCTCCGTACAGCCATAGTCCTCCTCATGCTGTGAAAAGACAGACTGGTGTTTGATCAACAGTGTGGCCAGTTTTTCTTTTTGCTCAGCTGACAGCTGAACCCCTTCTAGATCAAATTGAGGTGGTGAATTGGTGTTCACACTACCTACTCCCACGACCTTGACGGGCACCTCACCAACATCATTGGGGGCAAACTGCAAGTCAGGACAGTCATCAAACACTTCACACCCACTTAATGTCAGCAATTCTCCCAATTTTTGGTATGGATACACGGCCAATGGTGTAGCACTGATATTCCTAACACGCACCTGCATCTGGCCATTTTTCACCTTCACCAAAGTACGAGCCACCAGCAGGCCATCTCTGGTAGGTAGCGGCTCCATGAGGGCTTCATAACTTCGACCACAAGGTCCGTTTCTAGCTCTGCAGCTCAACAGCACCTCGCAATTACCTGGCACTGTGACAGGGCGCCGACTAGCCAGACGGGCATAGCCCACAAAGCCCTCTGGTGAAGTGAAGCGATGCTCTTTTTGGCAGATATGCATAGCTTTCTGCCACGTCACTTTTCCCAAGGCATTCAATGGTGGTGGATTCTTGACAACACCGGGGCCGCTCTTCTGAAACAAAACTTGCCACACTTCTTTGATAATATTCATCCCCACTAGTGCAGAGACTGTCAGGCATGAATTCTTTACCACAATTACGCCCACATTCTCTAGCTCTACACCAGCAATGTCCACCTGAAGCGTTATGTAACCCAGATATGGTATCTCTTTGCCCTCAACTTTAGCCAAGAAGTGGGATCCCTTAACCGCTGACCATTCTTTCCAAAGTGTTCTTCAAACCAGTCCTGACGCATCATGGATACTTGAGAGCCCGTATCCAGTAAGCATGAAACAGTCACTCCATCCATGGACACCTGAATCATTGGGCATTCTCCAACAAGATCACATGGGGGCACACTAGTGCTTGAAGGGCCATTTACTACTGTGGAGTTAACTACTTGCAGCGACAGAGGGCTTGGATAGGATAGGTCAGGTGTAGACAGCGTCAAGGGGGACGGGTTTACTGGTGGAACGGAAACAATGTCCTGGGAGACTGATTTAAAAGTTGCAGGGTTTACTGCAGACACTACCTGGGAAGGAGTAGGGCATGAATTTTCCTCTGTATGTAATGGATCATTTGCCAGTAGGCCTACTGTTCGATCCTCAACGGTAGGGGGCACTAGTTTAAAGTGGGCTGTAGGTTCTGCTTAGGACACTGGCGGGCAATGTGACCAGGAGTCCTACAGTTAAAGCATATAGGGCGCCCTTGGTCATCATACTCACGGGGCCTAGGCTGTTGGCCTGCCCGTTGGTGTCTTGGGCCTGGGGAATAGCTGCGTGACCTTTGAGGGACCTCCAATGAGCCGTTGCTCTGGGGACTCCCCTGCTGTCTTGCCTTCTGGAACTCTTCCCTTATACCCTGCAAGAGGGTCTGGGAGAGAGTATTCACCTGGAGTTCGACTTCCGTTGCCAGCTCCACCTTCAATTCCCCTTTTAGTTTCTTAAGATCATCCCACGGTTGCTTTTGTGGGGCATTCCTCACTGTTCCACAATAAGCATGGCCCTCTTCCTCCAACCCTGCACGCAGTACAGCCTCAGTCTTCACATCTGAAAATGTAAGGGCATTACTCAATGTTACCTTCAACCTCAGGTCCCTCTTCAGCCCTTCATCTGAAAGTCCAGAGATGAACTGGTCTCGCATCAGCACCTCTGGATTCAGGATATTTGCAGAGTCATTCACCATCATCTTCTGCCAACACTCCTGTAAACGGAGCGCGAAGCCTCTCACACTCTCTTCTGAGTGTTGCCTACACTTGAAAAAAAGTGAACGAGTGACTGAAGCACAGGCATGGCTAGCATATAAATCGTTAAGTTTTTGGAAAACTTTTGCCACTGTATCTTTGTCAGTGTTAGGCAGAATGGCCATCTCCCTCTTTGCTTCTCCATCTAAGCAGCTAAAAACCCAATCAATTTGATTTTCTTCAGGTATAGCATACATTCTAAACCACATTTCCAAATCACCCTTCCATTGCTTAAAAGAAATATCATATGCCCCTCGTCCCCCTGAGAATCTAGAGCAAGGCATCATATATGGAAAGAGGGATGGCATAGAAAAAGCTCTTGGTCTCCCAACTCCCTCATTCCAACTTTGAGACATCTTCAATGGTGTAACAACCTTAAAATACTGGTCCTGCCGGCTACGCCAAGATGTAACAAGGTTCCGACACCAGTAAGTTGACGACACCACAGAAGAGCAGTAAGACAGATCAAATGTAGTTGAGGGTTTATTAAAACAAATACATCAGACTCATGGGAGGATTGGAGGGGTAGCTGCTCACCTACAGGGGCAACACTACAAACAGGGAGCACAGCAATCATACAACCTAGCTACAAAACCACTACAAAACCACCCAACCATTTGGTGTGAACAGGGGTAAAACTATTACAGCTCATCAGAGATAAACCTCTGCAAAACCTGGACTAAGCCTGTGGTGAACAGCTAGACTCCTCACCCCAGCCAGTGGCCCCAATGCACAAGCTTAAACCCCACTAATAAAATAGAATTACCTTTATTAGCTTTAAAAGAAGATCTAAAAGACGTACATCAAACACATGGCCGAATCCGAACTACTGCCCATGCTAAGCCACTGGCTAGAATAATTGGTGGCGCACAGTGTCCCAGTACCGGTTGGCCACCCAGTCGGAGACAAACAAAAAACAACTGAACACACACACACACACACACACACACACACACACACACACACAACCATACACCAAACCACACGTTGAAACGGCACCCACTCATACACTCTCCCAAATCTCAGCAAAACCCAACCACAAAGATCAAGCAAGTCACTGATAAATTAACCAGACCAGTCAAACAGCCTCAACACACAAACACACCAATGATGCCTCAACACACAAACACACCAATGATACCTCACACACCTAACACAGACACTCCAAAAAGAAATCAACCTGCACACCACCAACCTTACCCCCTGCACAAAGGAGACCAAGAAAACTCTGCTCAGCACCTCCAACTTCCTGCTTTTATAGGTGAGCAATCATCTCAAACTGGGCACTTCCTGTCACTCAGCGCCACAGCTCCCCTATTGTCCCAGCCCAGGCATTACACCCACCCTGAACACAGTCCATTCTGTTACATATATATTTTTTATTTATTTATTTTGATTAAATATACAAATGGATTATGAAGCAGGAAAGCACCCAGTCTTGTCTGAATCAAAAAATATTAATCTGGGGTGAGTTTCCCAAAACGTTCTTTAGCGCTAAGTACTTCGTAACTACGTACGAGGTCAAGAAGTACTTAGCGCTAAGAACGTTTTGGGAAACTCACCCCTGGCCTGTTTTATTGGGTTAAAATCGGGGCTTAATTTGTAAATCAAACGATGCCGGAACGCAAACAGCGGACAACATAAAATGTTACCGGATCGAGGCAGACAGTTACCGGAACGCACGCTTCAAAATTAAAGTTGAATACCCACGGTCAGACAGTGTTGGGTATGTATGTATTCCACTCTTATTCTAAGTGGTAATGTGTATGTACTGTTGCTGTGTTGTGTCTTTTAGTTATTTTTTTCTTTCATCTTATAGGCGATTCATTCATTTTTTTGTGTTAATAAAAAAATACTCTGTTGCATGTCTGTATCAAACATTGCACAGCATTTATGTTTAAATGAGAAATGTATACAGTACAACTGACTCATTCTTGCAGCACAAGCTGAATCTCCTGTGGAAATAATCCAAGCTACAGTACAAGATGAGTGTCCGGAGGAAATAATCCAAGCTGCAGCACCAGCCCATGCCCATGTAGCAATGACTGTTGGGGATTACCACATCTGGACCACATAAGTGCCAAACTGTCGACCACGGACTCGGAGGTGCATGTTTTACAGGGGGCTAGTTTTATATGCTTATTGCTGGCTGCAAGCCCCTTCCTTGTTGCAAAATATCAGGATAGTAATTGTGCTCCTAATTTGATTGTATCTATTTTCTTTTTTTAAAAGCTTGCTTTTGTGCTGGATCCCACAAGATCAGATACGGAGCGGTTGGGATCCCTGGGCACCACTGTATGGTGCCTCAGTTCTCAAGCCATTTGTGTTCCTCCCACCTATGAAATTAAAAAAAATCAAAATTTCGTCCATGTTTCTGGGTATTTTTGACAACCTCATTTTACAGTCAAATGTCAGTCAACACCTCCTCCCAAGCCGGTCCAGGTATTATAACAAGGATTTGTCAACTGATTTGTAAATATTTTGTCTTATGAGGAATTATTTTTTGGTGGTTGAATAATTTTAAAACTGCTGTGCTTTGAACAACTTGTTAGTCATGTTGAGTTTTTTTAAATGTCTTCTTTGATTGGTTTATTGCAAACACCTGAAACTGTACATTTTGATAATAAATCAAATTATTATTGGGGGGGTTGACAAATTTTAATACCAACTATATACCTTTTTAGAATGACCAGCTGTAATGAGCCATGAGAGGCCAATGAGCATGAGGAGCATGCAAGGTATGATGTTCACTCAATCAAGGGCACATCATGGTGCTTAGCTGATCCAATTTATTTTTAAATAAAATTAGTTGTAAAGTAAAAAAAAAATATTATAGCATCTGATAAGCTTGCCTTCACATGATCTGTGGGCCCTTCTTGCATGGTATTAATTTATAATATTTTCTCTCAGGAAAATTCAACGGGTTGAGTCCGTAAACAGTAAAGGAGATGGGTACCATCTCCATTGACCAGGTATTTTTGGTTTAGTTGCAGCTTAACTGGCCATTTGTGAGATGTACTCACTGTGATAAAGCATTCACAAATGAGATAACTATGGTTTGTTTGAATTGGAATGCATCAGGGCTGCAACGATTAGTTGACATAACTTAGTTGACATAACATAATTTCGACTTGACTTTGTCAGTGATGAATAAAAGTGCGTTTAAATCCCAAGTGTAGCTGTTCCTATTGTTCTGAAGTGATAGAGAAAGCAGAGAGCTTATATGTTATGTTAAGGCACAGAGGGGTCAACAGAGTGATACTGACAGTTTTACAGACTTCAGCTGTTGAGCCAAAAAATGCACTGAAACCGCAGCCACATGTATAGGAAGCAGAGATAAGGGGCATCACAAGTAATCTGTGAATAATCTAAAACATAATCAGATTAGTTGCATACGAAATAGTGCGAAATGATAATTTGTTGCAGCACTAGAGTGTATGTTGTGTAGTAATTTTATGTAAATCAATATCTAAATGCTTCTATTATTTCTTTCACAGATGCCCCGTGCTATTATTGCGCGGTGTCCCGTGCTCGTCGTTGTCTAAGGCCCCGTCCGAAACCGAGTACTACACTACTATATAGTACGCGAGAAGCAGTACGCGAGCAACCTAGTACGTCCGAAACCACAGTATGCATTAAGCCAGTACGCGAAACGTACCCGGATGACGTACTGCATCGGCAGCCATTTTTAAGTATGTGATCGCAGCACACTGTCCTATCCCATGATTTAACTGTCCTATCCCATGATGCAACTGGAGCAGTGGAGGTGTTCGAAGTTAGAAAAATAAAATGGCGGAAAGCGGCGAGCCAGCAATTTACAAGTGTAAGTAGATACAAACACAAAATAAAACATTTAAAAAATATGACGATGTGCAAACCAAGTGCAACCCAAGTGCCGTTACAAGTAGTCACTAAGAATGAAAAATACAATTTGTTAGA
Organism: Brachyhypopomus gauderio; assembly: GCF_052324685.1. Classification (NCBI taxonomy): domain Eukaryota; kingdom Metazoa; phylum Chordata; class Actinopteri; order Gymnotiformes; family Hypopomidae; genus Brachyhypopomus; species Brachyhypopomus gauderio. The sequence goes on from NC_135216.1 coordinate 33,239,298, forward strand.
TTACATATATATAGTTTTTAAATTTTTTATTAACACAGCTACCGAGTCCAAGCTGAGGTAATCTTGTTAGCTCGCTAGTTAACCCGTCAGCTAATACCGATTAACTCGTATATCCGATAACGCGAAAAATGTGCGGTATGTCGGTTTTGTTAGATTTATATGCATATGCGAATATCCGAATGGAGCTGTGGATTTCTGTATTTTTTAGTGTTTATGACCATCAGCGAGTCCAAGCTGATGTAATATTGTTACAGGCGACATTCGCCGACATTCGCCGTTTTGAAGTTGAAAAGGGTGACCTACGTGAATCGTGTAGATCCGAGGAGTTTTTTTGGGGTGGGGGAGATATTTTTATATAAAATCATATTGACTTAAGTAAACAGCACTTCCGAAATCGGTCATTTCTGCCCGGATACATCATCATAGAGGCCAAATACGAACGTTCTTCATTCGTGTTGTGGCGCAGGACCTAGTGCTGTCTACACCGGGGACACGGCAGAAGAGCGAACATTTACCACTACATTTACCAGATCGTACATTTACCTCTACATTTACCAGATCGTACATTTACCACTACATTTACCAGATCGTACATTTTCATGCCTGTTGTTAGCTCGCTAGTTGACCCGTCAAGCTAATACTAATTGTACCGATTAACTCGCAACAAATCTGAAGCGCATCCGTCAATTTTAGACCATTTTGCTCGCAATGATTTTAAGACATGACTAGCTTAATCTGGTTTACAAGTGGTTTGCAGGTCGAATTCCTTTATGTTCATTTTCTTTTATTTTAAACCTTGGTTGTTTGTCATACTGATATAACGACGTTCGTGCATTCACCTCACCTTTTTAGTAATACTATTGAAAGGCTAACCTATTCTTACCATATTCTATACTATAAAAATATATCTAGCTTTGTGATTATTGATTTTTGTAACTTTGCTACACTGATACAGTATCCATCAATTTTAAAGCTAAAGTTTATTATTGCAGGGACCGATGAAGACACCAGGGACCTTATCCGGTGGAGGGTGGCCAATGCGGCCCTCTTCACCGGTAAAAGGAATGCAGCTGTACGAGGTTTTGAGTAAGTAACTTAGGTTAAATTAATACATCTGCATTACAGGTCATGTACACTATTAATTACAAAAGGCTGTATGTAATAGAGATGTAGTATTAACAGTTTTAAAAGACAGTGTATGCATTTTACTGTAGTTAACAGTTATGTCTATTATCTTGCAGAGCCTTCATCTTGGAGAAACAGCTGTCAAAGGCAATCTCGCCACTTTATGTAAAAAAAAGTGGGAGAACTTAAAGCAAAAATATAAAGTAAGTCTCTTCCTGATAGTTGATCAGATTAAAAAAATTCAGTGAAGGTTTAGTTATAATACAAGGTGTTGTCCTCGTCCCCTCTTCCGTGTTTTTATTAATTTTGTAGGAACGGAAGTGCCCCCCCACTGGGGTGAGTACAGAGGGTGGTGTAGCAACAGCAGCATCCTGGAAATGGTATGCTGCCATGGATGAGGCAATAGGTGGGAGGCCATCAATAAGTCCACCCACCCTTATTGCCTCATCTGGCCAGGGTGCTGCTGTTGAGCCACTGCCCTCTGTAAAGGAACCCCTTGCCAAGAAGAGGCGGGGGAATTTAATGGAATATTTGAGGGAGTTGGAAGAGAGGGAAAATGAGAGGGAGACAGAGGCTGAGGAAAGAGACGAGAGAAGACAGAGAGAGGCTGAGGAGAGGGAGGAAAGAAGATGGAGAGAGGCTGAAGAGAGAGAGGAAAGAAGAGAGAGGGAAAGAATAGCACGAGAGGAGAAGAGAGATGCAGAAGCTAGAATAAGAGAGGAAAGGAGGGATAGGGAGGCAAGAGAGAGAGGAAAGATTTTTAAATGTATTGGAGATTTTGGCTAAAAATAAATAGTTGTATATCAGCTTTCAAGTCTTTTGGTGTTGTTATTATATATTGTGAGAATGATGACAGTAATACATTTGCAACTAGAAATAGTTAGGTTGTAGATTTAATTTAAATATGTTTAGATTTTTTGTGTGCACGCGCATGCTTACCCAAGTCTTATAGTAGTGTATATAGTATAAACCAGGGCTTAATTTGTAAATCAAACGATGCCGGAACGCATTTTAACCTGAGCGGGGGTGGGTGGCGAACGTAAGTTGTTGAGTGGGGGTGGCGAACGTAAAATGGACACAGATTAAGTGTTATATCGCCGGTGGTTGGCGCCAGAGCTAGCGAACTATGCGTGAGAGTTGGCAACCCTGCGGACAACATAAAATGTTACCGGATCGAGGCAGACAGTTACCGGAACGCACGGTTCAAAATTAAAGAGTTCCCGGATCCTGTTCCGGCAGGATCCGGCTCAAATTAAGCCCTGGTATATACCCAAGGCATATACTATAGGTAGGGCATAGTTTTCAAGCTTATGCATAAATGATGTGTGTGACTAGATCTTTTTGTCCCAAACAACTTCATTAATTAAACAAGTTTTAGTCTTCTGATCAGTAGCCACACTGAGTATAAATTCTCATGTCATAGATCTTTTGAATGTATTGATGGAGCAAGCTTTCTGTTTAAACTTTAATGCTAAATGATATTCATAACCTAAAGTTAATACATCATTTACACCCAACAAGTCTGAGTACAATTTGGAATGATTTTAATTTGGCATCAGTAAGAAAAATGGAGAAATACACAATTTGAAAAACATTTCTAAATATAATCATGCTCGTGCAGAGCTAAAACACGATGTTGTGGTGCTGAGACAGCTGCAGCCAGAATCTCTCGTGCATCTTCCCCTGATGTTTGTTCTGTGCCGACAGGCTCTGGTGGGTCAGTGTCATCAGCCTCTGGAATATCTGGGTCTATGATGTTGCCGTGAGCAATGCAGAGGTTGTGGAGCACAGCGCAGCATGCCACAACCTCGGGTGCAAAGACAGGGCTCACCTCAAGGGCTTTAAAGAAAATGGAGCGCCAGCGGGTCTTCAGCATTCCAAATGTTCTTTCAATTATGTTCCTGGCCCGAGAGAGTCTGCTGTTGAAATGAGCCTGTACAGGGTTCTGCACAGGCTCTCGATAAGGGGTCAGGAGCTGGATTGGTGCGCTGATACATGGATAACCCCCATCCCCAAGGATGCACCTTCCTCTAGGTGGGTGTAGGCCCTCTTTATATATAGGGCTGTTCTTCAGCACCCGTGCGTCGTGTACAGACCCAGGGTAACCAACAAAAATGTCAGTAAACTTTCCCTGATTGTCACAGATTGCTTGCAGCTGCACGGAATAAAAAAGCTTCCTGTTCAGGTAGCACTGTGCACTGGCAGATGGGGGGGTTTTATTCGGATGTGGCACCCGTCGATGGCACCAACTGCCACTTTGAAAGACGCCGATCCAGCCAACTGGGCAAATCCTGCTCCTACCACCTCCAGTTCATCACCAGCAGGTAACATAATGACCCTCTTCAAAATTCCACAGACTGCTTTGCTCATTCTGTGCACAATGTCACACACAGAAGATCTTGGGATGGCGAACGCTCGGGAGACCACACGGTAGGATGCTGCATGTGCCAGCCAGTAAAGGAACACCAACAGCTCGATGTCCCTGCTCCACCCATGATCAGTCTCCTGCCTCAGTGCATTACTGAGTGAGGTGATGGTCTCACGGGAGAGTCTGAAATTTGCCCTGAGGTCTCCACCACCGAAATACAGCTGCAAGACGGGCACAGCTGTATTGAGTTGTATTATAATACAGCTGTATTATTATATTAATATAATAATACTTTATTTATTTGATCCACTTAGAATTTGGTTTTTTATTTATTGTAAAAAAAATTAATTGAATAAATATTTTTGTGAAAGTGGTTTGGCTATACTTTATTTCATAATGAGCACAAATAATGTTTTTTGCTTCGCGGCATTCAAACCAGATATTTGCTCGTCACAAGAGAGAATTTACCACTACGCCCGAAGCTCCACTAACTCTAGAACAGGGCTAATCGCGGCGGTGGTGAACGTAAGTTGTTGACCGGGGTGCAGGTGGCGAATGTAACACTCGTGACGGAGTGTTTTTTCAATAGCACTGAAATAAATGCTCCGGTTTAAAATTAATTCTCCCGTCAAAATTATTCTTGCTCCGTATCCGGACCGAGGTCCGTTGGTTGGAAATAGACCACGGAAATAGAAATGTGCAGAGTTAATCAGGAATGAGATTGGGTCCGGACAGGACTGCGTTCGGGTTCGGATCCGGACCGCGGTCCGCCTGTCAGTGACCTCTGCTGTAGAAGTATAAGTCGAAGCTGTATTTTTAATCATCTTAGTTTTAAGACGTCATTGATCTGTCATTGATTTGTGCTGTCCAATCAGTAATATAGCACAAATATGTATGTAGTAAGTGCCGGCTACGATTGCTAAAGACGATAGCGGTACATTTCTCCTGAGGTAAATAATCAAATTCCTGAGGAATCTTCTCCGAGCTACTACTCGACGCTGTCTTGCAGAGAATACCATCGCAAGAACTGTCTTGACGAGGTAAATGTAAAATGAAATGTAAATGAAGAAAATGTAAATGTAGCAAATGTAAACGAAGCAAATCGAATGTAGGGCTGAACGATTAATTGCATTTGCGATAATTTCGCGATTTTTAAAAACGCGATTGTCTAATCGCACAGGCTGCGATTTAAACTGGTCACGTGACTTGGGAGCGAGCCGAGCCGAGGACGAACGGAGCAAACCGCAGGAGGCAGGGAGGTGGAGAAGTGAAGTTAACACAGCGCACTTTAACTTGTTGCACAATGGCTTCAGGCTCGACAGAAGCTGACACAACTGAAAGTCTAATACCAAAGAGGGGCAGCACATAAGTTGTGTGAAATTACTTTGGCTTTTAAAAAGATGCTGCTCAGCAGGTACCCTGCAAAACGTGCCTTGCTACTGTTGCTACGACGCGAGGAAACACTACAAACCTTCAGCATTAAAAAAACACCACAAAGCCTCGTATGATATTTGTAAGGCTAAAATGCCAACGACCAGTGCTGCATCTTCAAATACGCCAAAGTGTTTCTCTGCGCTTATACAGCTTTAGTATGCGGTGAGCAGCGAAATACCGTAAAATCACGCATATAGGCGCAATAAGATTTAAAGCAGGAATCGCGAAAGCGCAGATAGCTTGACCGGTCCAGCACAGGGTTCACAGACCGAACCGTTTGAAAGTGTAACTCCTTATGGATGTAATTCGAAGCGGCACGCTGAAATAACTCGGGCAGTAACGGAGTTCATAGTGAAAGACATGATGCCCGTTAATATAGTGAACAAGCCCGGCTTCATGGCTTTGTTAAACACACTGGATATGCGCTACCAAACGCCCTCACGCACATATTTTAGCCAAGTTGCTATACCTGCAGGGCTGCCAACTCTCACGCATTGAGCGTCTTAGACAAAAAAATTAGTAGTTCGCTCTGGCGCCAACCACAGGCGATCGATCGATCACGATATAATAATAATACTTAAATTTAGTCCATTTTACACCCCCCCCCCCCCCCCCCCCCCCGCAACCCTGTATCTGAGCTGTATAAAAAATGCCTAAACAGAGTTTCCTGAAGTGGAACAATGGGAAAAAATCGCGATTTTAAATCGCAATCGCAATTTATAGATAAAAAATTGCAATTAGATTATTTTCCAAAATCGTTCAGCCCTAATCGAATGTAAATCGCGAACAGACCATAAGTAGAAAACTGTCAAATGGGACTTTTAATTAACTTTGCGGTCTTTTATTTTAGTAGCGGAACGTCATAGGTCATGTGACATAGGTAAGATGGCGGACGTAGTATGTCCGAAGTTGGATGCATACTGACCAATCGCGTACTTAAATAACGTACTGCTTTGACGGTTGGGAAGAACGTACTGCACCGAAATCTAGAACGTACTGCTTAAGTACGCGTTTTCGGACGCAACTTAAGTCTACACGTTCCTGTGTGAGTATATGTTCTTTGTGCGCCATTGCGCAATACATGTTCAATAAAGTGACGTCTGTTACGCCGAAGCAAGGATCCCGTGTCTCATCCTTCGCCACGAGCCGCGCATCACATTTGGCAAGACATTACTGAATTGTGGATGAGGTTTCACTATTTTGTGTTACTTTGTATGCTTGCAGCATGTAGTGCAGCTCGCAATTTAATAGTTCTTGGTCAGATTTATATAATTTAAATTTAAAGAAGAGATCATTACAAGAGATTGTTATATTTGCAGCTACAGTTCTGCTTTGGTTGTGGAGACAGATACAAATATTCACAACATTCCCCATACAGGCTACTCCATGATGAACTTAGGAAAGGTTTTTACAATACGTACCCTGATATATAATGTTTATGTTACGGAACAGCTCCGGACCCTTCCCTGTGGGCGTGCCGCTACGTTGTCTGCGTGTCGTTATGTCCATGTTTGTACTTCCGTGGGTGTGGGTCGTCTGCGAGTGTGTTCGTTAGTCTCACCTGTGCATAGTCTCGAGGTCACGTGGGTCTGTGTAATTCACCTATTTAATGTGCGTTCGCGCAGTGTCTTGTGCTCGTCTTTGTCTAAAGCCTCGTGTCTGCGTGAGTGTGTGTGTTGACTGCTCGCGCTCCGCCCGGAGCTTACACGTCTTTTTGTTAATAAATTTTTCTTGTTCACTACCAACGTCGTGGTGCCTGCCTCCTACACCCGCCGTTACAGTTTAACACTATAATATGGAGTTATAGTTTTTTTATTCAACAGATTTAAAATTTAACAAAGTGTGCACAAATTCTGCAGAATGACTGTTGGTGACCTAAAGATAGTGAGCTTTACTAAAGGACATGGACCAGGTATATTCCATCAGTAAATCCATTCCTCAATAAAGTATTGTTACGCTCTAACCTTTTCCTTACCTTAGCGTAGCGTGTTCTTTGATTGCAAAAGAAAACATTACCAGTCTTGTCTTTAGCCTTTTTTATTAAAAAGTTTACTTAGGCCTGAACATAAGAGTCATACATTCATTACATACATTAACATACAACTGTTTTCCTCTCTTAATGTGGGAGCGAAGGTCTTTGCTTCCTAATCTAATTAAATTTGACTTACAGAGGCCCCTCTTACACATCCTGTTCTCTAAAAACCAGCAGGCCCTTAGAATATGGGAAAGAGCATACAAGCATCTTCCCAGACATTCTTAATAACACACAGTTTGACTAACATTATAATGTATGGAAAATATAACTTGATTAATATAAGAAAATTGGTTAATACTTTTAAGGCTAATCAAATTATATAAGGATTACATAAAACATTGTACACATTGTATGGATTACAAAAAGCTATTTGATTAGAATACATGAGCTTTCATTCTTAAGCCTTGTGATTAACATATGTCTTAGCATTCTTTTATAATTCTTCAACAGTATGTAAAACAGTAGGTCAACAATGGATTTCATACAACTGTGTAGTTGTCACGTTGAGGACCTTGGCCCCTCCCTTTTGGGCGTGTGTTTACGTTGTTCACGTGCGTCGTCTGCGTCTATGGATCTCCGTGGTGGTGGTTATTGTCTCGTGATAATGTGTTGCACCTGTGACTCGTCTCGTGAATCACGTGGGGCTAATGTGGTTCGTATATGTAATGTGCGCTAGTGCGGTGTCCCGTGCTCGTCATTGTCAAAGTCTGCACGTTGTGTTACATGTGTGCTTGTTCTACGTGCGCTATTGCGCAATACCTGTTGGTCATTAAAGTGACATTTGCTACGATCGAGGGATTCTGTGTCTCGTCCTTCGCGCTGCACCCACCGTCACAGTAGTAATGTAAACAATTCACTTGTTTCTAAATTGTTCTTTTACCTTTTATGACACACTGAAACAAATTATTGAAAGAAATATTAATAATTATTAGTGCTAAGGGGTCTACACAATTAATACTCTTTAAGAATTACTTATTATCTATCCTGTATGTTTTTGCACAGTCTTTCTTCTCCTAACCTGTTCTTTCTTTAGATCAGTCCAGGCCTGATCAGTTCATTTCAGGTCTCTCCACATTTCACATTTCCTCTCTCTCCACCCTCTCTACTACCCTGTTAAATAGTAATTCAGGAAAGCATGCTTAAAATAAAGCTGGAAACAATATTTTAAATACAAAAGACTGTGCTAAAACAAACTACATCTGGCATTATTTTGCTAGTCTTCGTACTAAAAACGTGTATTTTATTAATAATGTGTTTATTAGGCATTGTTTTCCAGACCGCTTGTATTGTCTTCTCCCATCTCATCTCCAGTTCTACTGTTCTTCTCTCCTGTTGTCTGTTCTCCTCTCCTGTTGTCTGTTCTCCTCTCCAGTTCTACTCTGTTCTCCTCTCCTGTTGTCTGTTCTCCTCTCCTCTCCAGTTCTACTCTGTTCTCCTCTCCTGTTCTCTCCTCTTTCCTCTCCTGTTGTCTGTTCTCCTCTCCTGTTCTCTGCTCTCCTCTCCTGTTGTCTGTTCTCCTCTCCTGTTGTCTGTTCTCCTCTCCAGGTCTCTGTTCTCCTGTCCTCTGCTCTGCTCTCCAGTTCTCTTTGTTTGTATTAGGAAATAAATTACACCACAATACTTGAGATTTGAACAAACTCTAACCCTCAACTATTAAAAGTAAATTATTTTTTGCAACATTCATTCATTTATGCATATTCTAAAGTTTTCTTTTAAAAGCATTTGATAAAGTAAGTGGTGATATGCTGTGCTGTGTAAACTCAATAAAGGATTGTTTATTAGCTGATCAGTTGGCTCCAGAGGAAAACACACAATTTTAGGGCAGTGACCAGGGTTAAGAAACTGCTTTAAACTACCATCATAAAGTATTGTACTAAATTCTGGCTATCCACAACGTCCACCTTCTAGCTAACTAGTTAACTGCTAGTTAGCTAAATGGATTTTCATTCATTATATCTTACAGTCCTACAATCCTAAATTATTAAACACAATTTGAAAATGAAATAGTTATTAGCTTATCAGGTACATCAGGGCATGTTGAACATACTAACTATAACTATAATAATAACTAGCTATAACATAACTAGCTATATAAGTTTTTTTCCCTCAAACCTTCACTACCTAAGCTATCTAGGTTAACTAACTAGGTTGGGTAACTAACTAGGTTAGCTAACTAATTCCGAAGCTGACTAGTGACAAGCTGCATTTTATTAATCACACTGTTGGAGAGTTATCTCCCTTAAATTATGCAGAAGCGCCCCCTAGTGGGCCCGCCGGCGGGCCCAGCTCCTTTACGGCGATATAAAACATATTAAACATTAATGAATCTCCGAACAAAAGCGCTTAAATCAAAATTTCCTATCCCATCTACATGCCTACCGAGTTTCAGCCGTCTACGTGCAGCCGATCGCGAGATATCCGGCTTTGAAGTTGACCACAAAAGTGCACCCCGCGAGGGGGTCTCCCGACATATCCGTTTACAAAACATATTTATGTTGTGAAATGTCTTAATGTTTTGTCACCTAAAAATCGTTTACTAATAAGGCTTTAATTTAAGACCTTAACAGCGTAGATCCGTTGTGGTTAAGTACCTTAAAAAGCTTGCTCACCTCACTGCAAAATTTTCCAAAATCCGCTTCCTGAATGAGACACTCCGACAAATCTGCCCCCTAAGCGTCACAGAAGCATTCTTAACGCTGATTTGACCCCTCATTACAAAGCTGCAGCGGTTCTGCTTTGATTTGAGTGGTTTTTATTGGTCTAAAGTGGGGTAGTGACTTTGAGTGACAGGTTTTACAACCTCTCCCACGGCGAGGTGCGAAGGGGAGGGGGGGAGGGTGAACCAATAAGCCCACAGAGACAAGCTGGCGCCTCAGAAGTGATTGAAAGCTGTTCTAACCAATAGTGTACATCCTTCCGAAGCTAGCCAGCCCTCATATGACATGATTGGTCAAGTATATTTTTAAATTGAGCCCTCGGAAACTGGCGCTTCATTTCCAATTTCGGCCGCTAGCATAGCAACATAAGCTAACCCTTTGCTAACCTAAGCTAAGCTCCCCAGAACACACTGTTCGGCGAAACTGAAGCAGCCATGGATTATTTTGTTCGTTTTTATGCGGATTGTGGATACTTTTGAACATAAACGGATTACTTTGTGTGGAATATATGAGCAATTTTCGGAATTTTCGCCAACCCGGAAGTAAGACGGTACACCGGCTACGACGCGATTCTACGTACTGTGAGTAACAATGGATAATTTTTCATAAGCGATATTGTACAAAATATATATTCTAATACTAAACATTAACTAAGCGTTAGATTATAAACAGTTTTAGAGCGTTTGAGTGCTGCAGCACTCTGTATCGTGTCGGATGCTACCGGAGTTGGCTACGGTAACCTAGCTTATGCTGTCGGACTATATTGGACATAAATATGATATCATAACGTTCATATTTGGACATGAAATTTAGTCATTGGAATTTTCTGGTCTTGCTGTAATATGTGCAGCATTGTTGTTTGTCGTAGCTCCTCGGTTTCGTGTAAGGAATTTGTTGGCATGTTAGCTTAGTTGGCTAATGGTGTGTGTTGGGTGTGGCATATTTAGACATGGGTGTGGTGCACTTGACATACCTTGGATAAAGCTGAATAACTTTTCAATGCTTGCATGGATTTGCTCCATTTTTTCTGTGTTGTTAGAAAAGACCCTAGCGAAATTTATTGTAATTTCTGATACCTAATTTGAATAACTATGTGAATATACATTCCAGTCATGTTCAAGTTCAAGTCAGCATTTGTGACATTCCTGGCATATTAGCATCTGCAATAGAGGCTCTAAAATAAACCAAATTATGTGAATATGATACTGAAGTGTATTAATATGTTCCCCCAACTGCCTACTTCAGTTTGAGCCATGAATGATAATTTTCCTATATGTACAACTTGAGATATCTAGTTTTAATGTGAACTATGTTAAAAATGTTAAAAATGGCCACCGGGTGTGCGAATCTGCAGTATAAGGTTAAAGGATTCTGACAAATCCTGGCGATTCGTGAAAGTGTTGAACCATTACAAAGGGTCTCCGCCTGAGACCATTAACAATAAAGGAGTTCCGATCCTGGGTGCGTATTTGCGTCTTTAGTAAATGTTGGCAAATCTGTGTGGTTCTGCAATGAACGTTTGTATAAACATATAATAATTAATAAGCTATAACCCACAACGTAATCGCTTAACACTCTAAACATACAAATTAACCACATGCTACCGGAGCGAGTATCACCTGAACACATGTGCACGTATCATGCTCTATATTTATGCCGTGAAGCAACTCTCATTAACTCAAACGTATTTAACACGAATATACATGGTAATACACACAATATACATGGTAATACATACAATATACATGGTAATACACACAATATACATGGTAATACACACAATGTACATAGTAATACACATAATAGAACAATATCCCATTAATAATCACAATTAACAGTCGTATTACTACGAAATTACACTCTCAATTACGTAGTACGTATTCCTGCATGCTGGATCAGCTCCAAATAGGAGGGACTAAACTCCAAACAGGTCGACCTTAACTCCAAATGGGCGTGGCCTTCTCTTAGATCCGTTGTTATTGGTCATATTCAGATTTGGAGGTTTTTTCAGATTTGGAGGTTTTTGCGGTACGACTAGTGGCAGCGGACAAGATGGCTGACAGTTGTTTTCAAGAGAGTTGTTTGCAAGTCATTTGCTTACCGGACAAGATGGTCGTAAGTAAAACAAATGTCTCCAAAGTTTAATGTATTTTTCATTGCTGTGTATGTGTTTGTTTTTGTCACCCCTTAGCAAAAAGAAGTTTATTCAAGTGTACTATGAGTATACTTATTTTTTACTAAAACTGAGGAAGTATACTTGAAGGTAGTATTTTCTTATGATTTAGTTTAACCCGGGGCACAGACACAGTCTCAATCCTAAGGGAACTTGGTGACGCCTCTAAGCAGCTCGCAGACAGGTTTAGCCCGTTAGTCTGCGTCCTGGTCGCGACCCTGGACAGTCAGCAGCTCCTTGTGCTACTCTGCCGACTAGCTAACAGGCTATGGGCTATGCTGCAGGATAACAAGGCGGCGCCATCCCGGGTGGGGTGGACACCATCCCTGCCTATAAGACCAGGCTTGCCCTCGAACTCTTCCCAATTATTAATAAAGCCCACTTGATTTTCTGAACACCACTTGGACATCCAGCGGTTTAGCGACGTGAGCCTGCTGTACTGCTCATCACCGCGCCGCATTGGGATGGGGCCAGAGCAGATTACGGCATCGGACATCGTCTGGGCTAATTTAACCACCTCTTTAACATTAGCCTTAGTCACCTCTGACTGCCGCAGACGTATATCATTGGCCCCTACATGAATCACTATCCTAGAGAATCTCCTATGAGCTAACAATCTAAGGTTGCCACTAATGTCCGGCGCTCTGGCTCCCGGTAAACAGCTAACTGTAACCGCTGGTGCCCCTACAGCTACAGCTACTTTCACGTGTCGGACTATAGAGTCTCCTATGACCAGAGTCTCCTCAGAGGGTGTAGCACTGAGCGGGGCAAACCTATTTGACACGTGAACCGGGGAGTGGTGTTCTGGTGGGCTAGCGCTGGCGTTAGCCGTAGCTGCAGCCCTCGCTCTCCGACTACGCCGCCGAGACGTCACCCATTCGCCCCGCTGTGAGGGCTCTATCGCCGGAGTCGCGGAGGGACTAGTTCTACCTGGCGCGTCCACACCTACAGACCCTGTCCCTGTCTCTCTATCCCTCAATAAAGAGTGGACGCGGCGCTCTAAGCTCTCCACTTTCGCCACGAGAGAATTAACTAATTTGCACCTCTCACAAATATATATATATATACTAAGTATATAGATGAGTATACTATATATATAAGCATATAGATGAGTATACTAGTTTTATACTATAAAGTGTACTTTTGAAAACTTAAAATTAACTTTAAAGTATTGTAGTGAGTTGTGAAGGGGCGCGTTCAAGACAGAGAGCAACTGGGTGCACCTGTGATTAATTGGGGACTGATGAGGGTGAGCTAGATAAGGGGATGGGTGATGTGAGGAAGTTAAGTTTGGTTTGGGCGAACTTCGGCAAGACGGCATCTGTGCGTAGAGTGGTGCGGGAGGGTGTCGTTCGCTGCAGTTAGAGCAGCCGGCGACGAAGATAGCGAGCAGCCGGCTTAGATGCTCCTGCGCTAGGAGGGGAGGAGTGAATACCTCCTGTAGTAAGATAGCGGGGGGAGTTAGGGAGGACTTGCCCATGCCGCTGAGATCCTAACCTGTGACCGAACTGAACGACGCTGTAAGCTCAGACCCCAGGGGAGGGTCTTATTCGCCGGCGAGATAAGTGATTTTAGAAACTATTATATTGTTGCTTGTTTTAGTATTATAGTTTAAATTAAAGGATAGGGAAAGCGTGTGGTTGTGGGGTGGATTAGGGGGTCCGGTAGTGTGTGGTGGTGCTTGCCCCTTTTATTGTGTGTAGTTTAAGTGGTTTGTGGGGTGGGCCGTGTGCGGTGACAGTGACATTGAGGGTTGCGGTGGTTTGGTGTGCTATCTTAACAAGAGTGTGGCCTCTGATTCCGCTACGTGGCGATCGCCTGACCTGACCTATGTTTGTGTGATAAACAATAAAGTGATGTAAAACTATCTCGGTGGTGTGTGTGTGTGGTTATATTCAGCCTCGGGAACCGGACCATCCCGGTTAAACAAAGGTGGTGGCAGCAGTCTCGCTATCCCGTGAACTGGGAATTATAACAGTATATTTGTATAAACTAGAAATGTTCCAATTTAGTCCAAAAAAGTATTAAATTGGTATACTTTCTAGTACACTTAAAGTACATGGTCTGTAGTATACTTGCTATACTTATACTTATACTGAAGTATACTTAATAAAATGAACTTTAAGTATACTACTTTTTGCTAAGGGACATACAGTTAATTGTTGCATTTAGATTGATTGATTGATTGATTGATTTAATTTTTATTTCAAGTCAAAAACAATAGTACATACAATATCATATTAAATAAATTCAATTAGAAAAAAAGAATAAAAGTTCAGTTTGTACTAGCTAATACACACTATCCACTAAATAATGAATTATAACTAACTTGAAAAGGAGTGGTATGAAGTTAAACTTATTTACTCCCACCCCCATTCACACATAATTTATATGGATGCCGTTACTACAGCTGATCACTCATTGTTATAATGCAGCTTGTTATACCAACATAATATAAAAACACATTACAGATCGCTATTATCTCAATGCAATATACATCTGGGTGTTTATGTTTACACATATGTACCCACATGCCTACAACTTAATGTATTTTGATATGTATACTTATTAACATGGAGATAATTAGAACCTCTTGCCAACAGTCATATATTGTGACCAAATCAATTCTTTGTATCTTGTTTTAAATAGATGGATATTTGGGCATTGCTTGAGTTGTAGACTCAATCGGTTCCAAAGCTTTACACCAGACACAGACACACACCACATTCTCCTTGTAGTTCTCCCTGCTTGGGCCTTAAAGTTACTACAACCCCTCAGATTATAACCTCCTTCTCTTTGTGTAAAGAGTTTCTGAATATTATAAGGCAGTTCATTTTTACTTGCTTTATAAAGAAGTTGTGCAGAATAAAAATCTACTAAATCAAAGAATTTTAACAATTTAGACTGCAAAAATAGAGTATTTGTGTGTTCAAAAAATCCAACTTTGTGTATCACTCTCATTGCACGTTTCTGGAGTATAAGGAGGGGTTGTAGTGAACTTTTATAGTTATTGCCCCAAATTTCTATGCCATAACATAAATAAGGTGAAATTAATGAACAATACAATAAATGTAGTGCATTATAATCTAAGAAGTGTTTGATCTTGTTGATAATCGAGACACTTTTTGAGACTTTGCTTTGTGTGTGTCTAATGTGTGGTTTCCAGCTTAGCTTACTATCAATTACTATTCCTAAGAATTTAATATCTGACACGATCTCTATTTTAATACCATTTATTTTTATTATTGAGTCTTTATTTTCTTTGCACTTTCCAAATAATATTGCTTTTGTTTTAGCAAGATTTAAAGATAGTTTGTTTTTATCCATCCATAATTTTAATTTATGTAGTTCAGTATTTATATTATATATTAAATCACTACAATTCTCATTCGAATAAAATATATTTGTGTCATCCGCAAACAAGATTAATTTTAACACCTTGGATACATTATATATGTCATTGATATATATATTGAACAATTTCGGACCCAGTATAGATCCTTGTGGGACACCACAAGTAATACCCAAATACCCTGATTGTAACTCCCCCATCTTCACGTACTGTTGTCTCTCTGTTAAATAGCTTTGGATCCAGCGCAAGGCCACCCCCTTAATGCCATATCTTTCCAGTTTTTTGAGTAATATGCCATGATCAATAGTATCAAAAGCTTTTTTTAAATCAACAAATAATCCCACTGCATAATTCTTCTTATCTAAGCTGATTGTGATCTCTTCCACTGCATCCATTATGGCCATTGATGCTGACCTTGCTGATCTGAACCCATACTGACCTTCATTAATTATATTATGTTGATTTATAAATTTCTCCAATCTATTATTGTACAGTTTCTCTAAAATTTTGGAAAATTGCGGGAGCAGAGAGACAGGTCTATAGTTTGTGAAGATGTGTTTATCTCCATTTTTAAACAAGGGTATTACTCAGTGCCGCCGTTCGGCATACGCAGACCACGCAGCCTGCGTAGGGCCCCAACCATACTGCGGGGCCTCCAATTTACTGAAAAATGTGTCGAAATTATGACACGGTTTTTGTCTTTAAACATTGTATGTGCCCCTACCCCATTACTTAATCGGGGTAAATAAATTAATAGTTTTTTGCCTAATATAAAGCCCCCATGATCCACCCCCGCCCCGATTCCCTGAAATGGCACGGTCCTGTCTTTCTCTGTTCGCTGTCACCTAACACCGATGTGACGATTTCCAGTCCAATAAATGCTCAATTAATGCGTCCAATAAATGCATAGAGGTGCTATCCAACACAATTTTAACTGATTTTTAAGATATGTGTGGCAATTCTATACAAAAAACTCGCCCAGTGCCATATTTTTACCCTAAACAAACTAATTAGATGGAAAAACGTCCTCAATCTGGCAACCCTGGTCCTAAGCGTAGCAATGCGAGATCACTTTCGAATTAAATCCCTAAATGACAAGAAGTAAATGACAATGAAGTGACAGCACGACTCCGGAGCTGAAAAGCGGAGGAAAAAAAACAAAAAGATGATGCCCATGCAACACTTGCTGGTAAGTACGTGTTAAAGTTTTAAATTGTTTGATTACTTAATGTTCAGATTCGCTGGTAAACGATTTTGTTGTGGTTGTTTTAGTGGTGGGGCGTTAACGGCGTTCGTTAATTTGATACTCTTATTGGCCGATATAAAAATTATCGCCGTTAATCTATTCTTAAAGTTGGGTTGGGAACTGGGTCAAAATGGGTAAGCAAACTATGATGACTTTCAACTTGATAGTTTAGCTCGGGTGTATTCCTAACCAAATTGCACAGTAGGGGCGAGAACGAGTTTTCAAACCTGTGAATTACAAATCGTATGTGTGTTTACATGGATGCAGCCACGAAGTCGCCAGGTTTGCTTCATGGAAAATTCATTTTTAGGAACGTAAAGT
Organism: Brachyhypopomus gauderio; assembly: GCF_052324685.1. Lineage (NCBI taxonomy): Eukaryota > Metazoa > Chordata > Actinopteri > Gymnotiformes > Hypopomidae > Brachyhypopomus > Brachyhypopomus gauderio. Next base: position 33,256,009 of record NC_135216.1, read on the forward strand.
GTTACCGGAGCGGAGCTCGGAGCGGTCGTTTTCTGCATGGTCCTAGCGCTAGATTTGTCGCTATTTAAATATTTCTTTTTAAGCGTTAAAACTGCAGAGGACCAAAAACGGCTTTTGAAAAAGTGGGGGGGGGGACATGTCCCCCCACCGTCCCCCGTCCCCCATATGAGCCATTTTAATATAGATTAATCTAGATTAATTTCAAGATTTCAGTGAGATTAATCTAGATTTTTAAAAATAATCTATGCTGCTATAAGTGGTGCTGCTGTGCTGTTATTTACCATGGCTTATTATAACATTGTAAATGTTGCTACATTGCTACATGTGAATGGTTGTAATGTGGATTATATTAAATAGTAACAGTTTGAGTTGACCTTTTGTGTATATGTGTTTGTGTGTGTGTGTGTGTGTGTGTGTGTGTGTGGTGTGTGTGGGTGTGTGTGTGTGTGTGTGTGTGTGGGTGTGTGTGTCCGGGTGGGTGGGGGGAGGGGGGGGCCTCCCTGACCAGTTATGCTTAGGGCCTCCAAAACCTTAGCAGCGGCCCTGGTATTACTTTTGCAATTTTCATTTTATTTGGAAAGGTTCCTGTTTGAAATGAAAGATTACATATATACATTAATGGTTTAGAAATGGTATGTATAATTCTTTTTATTAATGTCATCTCAATATCATAGCAGTCTGTGGATGATTTATTTTTGCACATATTAACTATGTCTATTACTTCCTCTTCAGTTACTCCCGACAGAAACATTGTATTTAAATTTCTTTCTATAGTTGAAGTATCTAGTTCATCGCCTGTGCCCTTAGGGATTTTATCAGCTAGTTAATAGTTAATAGTTAATAATATTGTACAAGCCACGTTGCGGTCTTCGCTAAGATCAGGGCTCTCAAGTTTAGGATTCATGTAAGCGTGTGAGAATTGTTGAGCGGGGGGGGGGGGGTGGTGAACGTAAGTTGTTGAGCGGGGGTGGGGTGTGGGGGGCGAACGTAAGTTGTTGAGCGGGGGGAGGGGTGTATATCGCCAGCGGTCGCCAGTGGAGGGCGACATAGATATGGATCAGAGGTAAATAAGCTAATTTTAACATTTTTTTTCTCGCTGTGTGAAATCGAAAGTTTGGCGTGTGAAGACGGTAAAATGCGTGTGTCACACGCTCAATGCGTGAGACTTGAGAGCCCTGGCTAATATGAAATGAAAATGCTAGCCTTGTTCGTTTACATGTTAAACGTATGAGCAGTTTGGGTTAATGTCGATGTGTGCATGTTTGTTTTCTTGTTATCTACAGAGTCACGGGAGTATTACAAAAACCACTGAATGTCTTGTGTTGGATGGGCAGTGCAGTAAATGTTCTCTATATCACTGTCCACTTTGTGCGTCTAAGGTTTTTAAACCTTCTGATTGCATTACTGCTACGCGGCACATTGAGTCTCACAAGGGTCGATGTGTTTACCATGGAGGTAGTTAATAAATTACTTTGTGTTGGTTTTGGCCTGAACATTTATAAATTAATAATTAATATGAATGTTAAAATGTAGGAATTTATTAGTATTGTGTTTTTAGTGAATTAGTTATGTTTTGTATATCTACTCTTTATGAGGAACTGATTTGTTTAGCTGTATTTCTCACATAGATTACTTTCTTTTTCCGCCCACAGAGTTCACAATATACAAATGTCACCTGACATGTCGAAAAAGTCCACACTTTCATTGTTATTGTTGTGGACAAACAATTATTAGAAAGATTTGCTACATGAAACATCAAGATGTCAAAAATTGCATCTGAGGAACAGGTCTTTCCACCTGAGACACCAGGAAGCACTTGTGCCCCTCTACCCGGCACTCCAATAGGCCCTTCTGCCCCTCTACCTGGGACACAGAGAAGCCCTTCTGCTCCCCTACCCTGGACATCAAAAAGTCCCTTTACCTCTCCACCTGGGGAACCAAGAAGACCATTTGTCCCTCCACCTGCATCTGCAACAGCCAAAGAAATCCCTACAGATTTACATGTAGATCCCAGCAAGCAGTTAATGTTTCTCCCATCAAAAAACACTCAACCGATTCTGAAGAGTCAAAGTATCAGAAACAAAATTCAGTGTCCCCATTGTAACGTCTCATTGTATTCCCAGAATTTCAAAAAGCATCTGAAAAGGAAACATGGGACAATGGTTAAAGACATAACTGCAGATACTTGTCTACTAAGTCAGTGCATTGACCCTGAGAGAGGAATCTTTGCTGTTACAAAAACCTTCCATGGGCCTCCAGTTCCAATCCATGTTGCACAGAAATTGTGGGGTTCAGATCTTCAGAATGCATGTGAAGTTGATGAGTGCAATGTTAATATGGAGGTGGCTGTTAGGAGTGGGTGTAAAACATTTAGCTGTTGCCATCAGATTACTAGACTACTGCTGCTTGCAAGAAACCATGGAAAACTTGAAAGATGAGGTCTTAACAGAAATGGTTTCAGCCAAGTGGTTCGGTGAAGCCAAAAAACTTCAGTGCCTTCAGAAGAAGAAAGAGGCAGCCCAGGAACAAGCTCCTTTGGCTGTATCTGTGAACATTGGCCCATCTACAAAGCACTATGTTTCTGTGTTTGAAAAAAAACAGTCCTACTATAGTCGGTTAGGGAGAGTGATGGTATGCTATGATGCAAAAACAAACACCTGGCACTGTCTGTGTGTCAATGCGAAAATGTCCTGCCCACACAAATATGTAGCCAAGTGGCTGTTATTTCAAACCAAGAAACACCTGTTTAGGTCAGTACGTTCAGCAGAACCACTAGAAGACTGGACAATTACTGATGTTCGTAATGAGGAAGAGTGCAGTGACAATGTGGAGGACTATGTATATCCACCTAAAGGCAAACATTTGGAGCGTATTGTTAGATACATCTTTCAGAAAAAAAAAGTTCCAGTTGACCTTCCTGCAGATGTAAAGAAACCAATCACTGATGCACCTCCTCATTCTCTAATTCCTGTTGAAGAGTTCTGCACTGAGTGTAAGGAGCAAGTTCCATTAAGTGACCCCATTCTTGTCACATCTAGGGCAAAGATAATTACGCTTACTAATGTTTTTGAAGGTGGGTAAATTGTTAAAGGAATTCTTCTTAACTTTTACATGTGTTCTCATTAAGCAACTCTTCTATAATGTTTGTTTGTTTATTTATTTATTTAGGTATATCAACATTCTGTAAGAGTTGCTACAGGTGTGGAATGGTATACAGATATCAAGAATGGTCCCATGGCCTCCATAATTATAACGACCACATCATATTGGACCTTCATTTGTGTTTGTACTTGAGAGCCTCCCTTCAGGTAATATATTACTTGTTGTACTGTTCAATTCATATTGTTATATGCTCACAGACTAAAAGACTCTCTTACATTATGCATACACTGACTGGCCACTTCATTATAACCACCTCCATGTTTCTACACTTACCATGTAGAAGCACTGTGTTGTTCTACTCTTACATAGTACATCTGTTTCTCTGTATACTTTATTACCCTGTTCTTCAATCAGGAACCCCACTGAGCTGAAATTGAAACTGTAATAGGAAGTAATTGGGGGGGAAAACTCACTTAAAAAGCAAGATAAGACCAAATACTGATATACAAAATACTGATAATCAGTTATGTCAGTGATTATTAAAACAATGCCTCAAAGGTTCTTGTATTTACAGAACATAAGAACTGCACAGGAGCAACAAAGAACAGGTATTATGTGGGTGTTGTCAATGCAGTGACACTGACATGGCACTGGTGTGAGTGCATCAGACAGAGCAGTGCTGCTGCAGTTAAAAATCACTATCACTACTGGACTGAGAATGAGCCACCACCCACATAATACCTGTTCTTTGTTGCTCCTCTGTTCTGTACGAATAATAACTTTTGTTTTGAGACATTGTTTTAATAATCATTGCCATATAACTGATTATCAGTATGTTGTATATCAGTATATGGTCTTGCATTTTAAATGAGTTTTTCCAATTACTTCCTATAAAAACATTTGTTGGTTCTCCACACATTTCCCAACACAGTCCCACAAGATATTTTTGAAATATATATTGTTTGTTAAAGTTTTTGCCTTTAAGTGCACAGACAGGATAAAACATAAAACACATTTTGACACCGTCTTGAAGTGAGCTTTTTATTGTTTGATTATCAGACACATAATGCTGCAGGAAGAGTGTTTGAGGCAATGGAGCTAACATCAGGCGTGAAACTCCCTCCTCACAACAAATTGCTTCATGCCTACCTTCAGTTTGAGGCATTAACACAGCATGAATACACTTATGCATGTGTCAAATGTGGGCATCACCCAGCTGTTGTGGTAATGGATCTTCACAGAAAGGGTGTTTTTAACATGCCAGGTAGGAAATAGTTTTTGTTTTTCAGTTCAGCTGAAGGCAGTTGCTGTCTATTCACAGCATATCAGTAATTTGGTTGATGTTTTGTTTTCTATAGTAAGTGAGATCCCAGCACCACCTCCTAATTACAATGGGGAAGTTAACCTGGAGGAATTTTGGAACTCTATTGCACTGGAAATGATTGCCCATGGATTTGTATCTAGTAAGTGGTGAATGCTGTTTGAAAACATTATCAAAATTTGTAAAATGATTTTAAAAGCCAAGTCTTGGTAAAGAGAAATTAATTTTTAATATGTAAAATATCAGTTTATGGTGGGGGTGTTAAATAGTCCCCCCAAGAATGTTTCATCATTCCACATACACACAGAAGGCCCATGTAAGTTCACTGGTGGATAGTCATTAAAATGGGCATATTTTCTTTGTGGGCATCACCTAACCCTAATGTCTAATTACCACAGGTGTCAAGAAATTCTACACACTCGATGTCTCTACAATTAACCATTTTATATCAAACTTCTCTGAATAGCATTTCAGACACTAAACAATGCAGAACAAAATAATGGAATCTTCTTTAAACGCTGTAATGTTCTGTTTGATAAACAGACACACTGCAGAACCCCTTTGTGGTTCATCCATCATATGCATACTGGGCACCATGGATTAGACCTCACACACGAAGGTGCAATGATGTTCTCAACACAGAATGGGAAAAAGTCCACCATTCTGTAAACCCAGCAGAAATGGCAGATTTAGATGTCTCAGAGGACCGGCTTCTCAATGAAGTTTTAAACCTCAAAGTTAGTAAGCTTATAACATTTTGAGCATTTAGTTGACAGAGCTTTGTGTGTGCCACTGACATTTTTTTTTATATATAACAGGTAGACGATGTGAGAAAGCTGTGTAGAGCGAGTGGTGTGGATCCATCGAGATCCAAAATGGATCTTGTTCTTCGACTTCGGGAGGAAATCAAAAGCAGAAATGCTTATGACAAAATTTTTGAAAATGTTTGGGGAGCTTCAGGTAAGGTGTTCTACTTAAAATATATATATATATATATATATATATATATATATATATATATATATATATATATATATATTAGGGGTGGGACGCGATCAAAAAAATTAATCGAATTAATTACAAGCTGTAACGTTTCGCAACTTGGAGACGGACGCAAATGCGGAAGAAAACTCAATTTATTGAGAGAAACATTCTGAGCCTCTTGGAGTCGAATCGTGCCAACCCTTAACGCACGGGAACGGCGAGGCATGTTAAACACGAGACAGCTTTACTTTAACAGACAAGCAGTACTTTAACAGACATGCAGTATAACTCCAAGCCTTACATAGGCCAGTCGTGTTGAGACAGATCTACTTTCATAGACAGGCAGTATAGAATACATGTAACATGGCCAGTAACACTCTTTACATGACGACCAGATCACCGACAGTACATAACACATGTAACATGGGCAGTAACACTCTTTACGTGACGACTAGATCACCGACAGTACATAACGTATGCAACCTGGGCAGTAATACTCTTTACGTGATGACTAGATCACCGACAGTACATAACACATGCACACAGAAACCTCGCAGAGAATAAACGGCTCTGCAAACCTAACAACCCCAGAATCTCAAGGATCAAAGCGAGAGACTACTTAACTTTGGTAGCGTAGATAAAGAAAGCCGGAACAACAGGTGAGCACGACTCAACGACCAGAAATGGAAGAACAACAGTACCGGACTAGACAGACGAAATCTACCCACGGAGAAACGGAGAGACTAAGCACGGGTAACGAACAGGATCTATCCACGGATAAACGGAGAGACTAAGCACGGGTAACGAACAGGTTCTATCCACGGAGAAACGGAGAGACTGAGCACGGGTAACGAACAGGTTCTATCCACGGAGAAACGGAGAGACTGAGCACGGGTAACGAACAGGTTCTATCCACGGAGAAACGGAGAGACTGAGCACGGGTAACGAACAGGTTCTATCCACGGAGAAACGGAGAGACTGAGCACGGGTAACGAACAGGTTCTATCCACGGAGAAACGGAGAGACTGAGCACGGGTAACGAACAGGATGACTCACGCCAGGAGATTAGACATCGGAGAATATAACTTGAATCTAATCAGCCGAGAACTCAAAACAGCTGAGTGACTCTAGAAACCAAACTAACATAGAGGGCGGGGCTAATACTTCACAAAGACTATTGAAACGCGAGAAACAGAAGAGACGGAACATGACCATGTAACAGTACCCCCCCCTAAAGCGTGCCACACTGGGGCACGCAAAAATCCCCTCAAAGGGGACCGATAGAATCAGACAGAAACCCCGAAGAAGCCAGGGAAGACGAACTAGACACCGGGGTAACAACCGGCGCAGACAACTCGGACCTAGAGGGGACAAAAGAGGACCGACAATGGGCAAAGGAAACAGACGATGAGTCCGGCCCACGGTCCGATAACTCGCAAAATGAACCAGAAGGATCCCTAACAGAGCACGAAGACCCCAGCGCAGGACCACTCGAAGACAGTACCGAGGCACCAGCCGACGCAGACACGGGCCCGACCGACTGAGAATTTGTTCCAAGAGAACGGGAGGGTCGCAGATCCCTGGGGCACTGGACAGGATCCAGGGCAACGGACACCGGACTGGCAGGCACAGACTCAGCTAAACCGGAACCCAATGGAGACTCCGAAGAGGGGCCATGGGGAACAAAACTAACACCAGATGAACACCCAAAAACAGATAACAATATACCCAAAACAACAGACATATGCACCGGCACCCAATACGTAAGCACACAAGGCATGGACAAACACATAGGAACAGAAACGTAATGTTTACACACTTCCCGAACAACAGGAACCAGTACAGGCAAAGACATCATAACAGGCACAGGGATTAAAACATAACCTGGAACAGGGGCAAGGAGTAAGGGCATAGTCCTACAGTCAAAGCTGTTTAAAAGTTCAAAAATAGAAAGGACACTTCCAGAAGGCTCTTCTGTGGTCGAATTTGTAACAGAAGCACCGCATAGGGGCTCCTGGCAAGCTGGACGAACCGGAACCGACTCCATCCGAGCGTCGGGCAGAATGACCTCCGGGACAGACTGGGAGTCAGGCAGAATGGCCTCCGGGACAGACTGGGAGTCAGGCAGCGCGGCCTCCGGTTCAGACTGGGAGTCAGGCAGCGCGGCCTCCGGCTCAGACTGGGAGTCAGGCAGCGCGGCCTCCGGCTCAGACTGGGAGTCAGGCAGCGCGGCCTCCGGCTCAGACTGGGAGTCAGGCAGCGCGGCCTCCGGCTCAGACTGGGAGTCAGGCAGCGCGGCCTCCGGCTCAGACTGGGAATCAGGCAGCGCGGCCTCCGGCTCAGACTGGAAATCAGGCAGCGCGGCCTCCGGCTCAGACTGGAAATCAGGCAGCGCGGCCTCCGGCTCAGACTGGAAATCAGGCAGCGCGGCCTCCGGCTCAGACTGGAAATCAGGCAGCGCGGCCTCCGGCTCAGACTGGAAATCAGGCAGCGCGGCCTCCGGTTCAGACTGGGAATCAGGCAGCGCGGCCTCCGGTTCAGACTGGGAATCAGGCAGCGCGGCCTCCGGTTCAGACTGGGAATCAGGCAGCGCGGCCTCCGGTTCAGACTGGGAATCAGGCAGCGCAGCCTCCTTAACTCTCTTTTTCTTCCCTACTAACAGATAGGGTCAAGAAGATGGGTTATGAGAGGTCGACAATCAGGAGGTACACCCGATATAGAACATCTCGACCCCGATGTAGCTAAGGGGTTCAAATGTTTGATGGAAGGAATCCCATTGGCATCTGGACTACGTAGGACTTTAGTTCTAGAAAACCTCAACTTAAGAAACCGAAAAAATCCATCAAATAGTCCAGGCCTCCTCTGGTCTAGTAGCCAAAACAAGGTCCGCCCACTCGAGAGCTACACTCCGTAAGAGAGATCTCATAAAGAGTACGGCTACATTATCTGGAGGTTTAGGGCAAGTTAAATGTTGAAAATACAGCTCACATCGCATAATGAAACAATCAACATTATCTCCTTCACCACTAAATTCATAAGGGCAAGGCATGATAGAAGGTAAAATAACAGGTTTTCCCTCCGAGTCTAACAAAAATTCCGACTGCAACACACTAAGTTGGTTCGAATACATTAGTCTGCTCTCAGCACGGCTCGCAATAGAAGGCTTCACTTCAGAACCAACAGTTACCAACATAGTCTCTTTACAACCTCCCTCCTCAAATGGAGAGTCCACACTGAGTTTACTCGCTGCGTCCTCATTAGGTGAGTCATTCTGTAACGTTTCGCAACTTGGAGACGGACGCAAATGCGGAAGAAAACTCAATTTATTGAGAGAAACATTCTGAGCCTCTTGGAGTCGAATCGTGCCAACCCTTAACGCACGGGAACGGCGAGGCATGTTAAACACGAGACAGCTTTACTTTAACAGACAAGCAGTACTTTAACAGACATGCAGTATAACTCCAAGCCTTACATAGGCCAGTCGTGTTGAGACAGATCTACTTTCATAGACAGGCAGTATAGAATACATGTAACATGGCCAGTAACACTCTTTACATGACGACCAGATCACCGACAGTACATAACACATGTAACATGGGCAGTAACACTCTTTACGTGACGACTAGATCACCGACAGTACATAACGTATGCAACCTGGGCAGTAATACTCTTTACGTGATGACTAGATCACCGACAGTACATAACACATGCACACAGAAACCTCGCAGAGAATAAACGGCTCTGCAAACCTAACAACCCCAGAATCTCAAGGATCAAAGCGAGAGACTACTTAACTTTGGTAGCGTAGATAAAGAAAGCCGGAACAACAGGTGAGCACGACTCAACGACCAGAAATGGAAGAACAACAGTACCGGACTAGACAGACGAAATCTACCCACGGAGAAACGGAGAGACTAAGCACGGGTAACGAACAGGATCTATCCACGGAGAAACGGAGAGACTAAGCACGGGTAACGAACAGGTTCTATCCACGGAGAAACGGAGAGACTGAGCACGGGTAACGAACAGGTTCTATCCACGGAGAAACGGAGAGACTGAGCACGGGTAACGAACAGGTTCTATCCACGGAGAAACGGAGAGACTGAGCACGGGTAACGAACAGGTTCTATCCACGGAGAAACGGAGAGACTGAGCACGGGTAACGAACAGGTTCTATCCACGGAGAAACGGAGAGACTGAGCACGGGTAACGAACAGGATGACTCACGCCAGGAGATTAGACATCGGAGAATATAACTTGAATCTAATCAGCCGAGAACTCAAAACAGCTGAGTGACTCTAGAAACCAAACTAACATAGAGGGCGGGGCTAATACTTCACAAAGACTATTGAAACGCGAGAAACAGAAGAGACGGAACATGACCATGTAACAGTACCCCCCCCTAAAGCGTGCCACACTGGGGCACGCAAAAATCCCCTCAAAGGGGACCGATAGAATCAGACAGAAACCCCGAAGAAGCCAGGGAAGACGAACTAGACACCGGGGTAACAACCGGCGCAGACAACTCGGACCTAGAGGGGACAAAAGAGGACCGACAATGGGCAAAGGAAACAGACGATGAGTCCGGCCCACGGTCCGATAACTCGCAAAATGAACCAGAAGGATCCCTAACAGAGCACGAAGACCCCAGCGCAGGACCACTCGAAGACAGTACCGAGGCACCAGCCGACGCAGACACGGGCCCGACCGACTGAGAATTTGTTCCAAGAGAACGGGAGGGTCGCAGATCCCTGGGGCACTGGACAGGATCCAGGGCAACGGACACCGGACTGGCAGGCACAGACTCAGCTAAACCGGAACCCAATGGAGACTCCGAAGAGGGGCCATGGGGAACAAAACTAACACCAGATGAACACCCAAAAACAGATAACAATATACCCAAAACAACAGACATATGCACCGGCACCCAATACGTAAGCACACAAGGCATGGACAAACACATAGGAACAGAAACGTAATGTTTACACACTTCCCGAACAACAGGAACCAGTACAGGCAAAGACATCATAACAGGCACAGGGATTAAAACATAACCTGGAACAGGGGCAAGGAGTAAGGGCATAGTCCTACAGTCAAAGCTGTTTAAAAGTTCAAAAATAGAAAGGACACTTCCAGAAGGCTCTTCTGTGGTCGAATTTGTAACAGAAGCACCGCATAGGGGCTCCTGGCAAGCTGGACGAACCGGAACCGACTCCATCCGAGCGTCGGGCAGAATGACCTCCGGGACAGACTGGGAGTCAGGCAGAATGGCCTCCGGGACAGACTGGGAGTCAGGCAGCGCGGCCTCCGGTTCAGACTGGGAGTCAGGCAGCGCGGCCTCCGGCTCAGACTGGGAGTCAGGCAGCGCGGCCTCCGGCTCAGACTGGGAGTCAGGCAGCGCGGCCTCCGGCTCAGACTGGGAGTCAGGCAGCGCGGCCTCCGGCTCAGACTGGGAGTCAGGCAGCGCGGCCTCCGGCTCAGACTGGGAATCAGGCAGCGCGGCCTCCGGCTCAGACTGGAAATCAGGCAGCGCGGCCTCCGGCTCAGACTGGAAATCAGGCAGCGCGGCCTCCGGCTCAGACTGGAAATCAGGCAGCGCGGCCTCCGGCTCAGACTGGAAATCAGGCAGCGCGGCCTCCGGCTCAGACTGGAAATCAGGCAGCGCGGCCTCCGGTTCAGACTGGGAATCAGGCAGCGCGGCCTCCGGTTCAGACTGGGAATCAGGCAGCGCGGCCTCCGGTTCAGACTGGGAATCAGGCAGCGCGGCCTCCGGTTCAGACTGGGAATCAGGCAGCGCAGCCTCCTTAACTCTCTTTTTCTTCCCTACTAACAGATAGGGTCAAGAAGATGGGTTATGAGAGGTCGACAATCAGGAGGTACACCCGATATAGAACATCTCGACCCCGATGTAGCTAAGGGGTTCAAATGTTTGATGGAAGGAATCCCATTGGCATCTGGACTACGTAGGACTTTAGTTCTAGAAAACCTCAACTTAAGAAACCGAAAAAATCCATCAAATAGTCCAGGCCTCCTCTGGTCTAGTAGCCAAAACAAGGTCCGCCCACTCGAGAGCTACACTCCGTAAGAGAGATCTCATAAAGAGTACGGCTACATTATCTGGAGGTTTAGGGCAAGTTAAATGTTGAAAATACAGCTCACATCGCATAATGAAACAATCAACATTATCTCCTTCACCACTAAATTCATAAGGGCAAGGCATGATAGAAGGTAAAATAACAGGTTTTCCCTCCGAGTCTAACGAAAATTCCGACTGCAACACACTAAGTTGGTTCGAATACATTAGTCTGCTCTCAGCACGGCTCGCAATAGAAGGCTTCACTTCAGAACCAACAGTTACCAACATAGTCTCTTTACAACCTCCCTCCTCAAATGGAGAGTCCACACTGAGTTTACTCGCTGCGTCCTCATTAGGTGAGTCATTCTGTAACGTTTCGCAACTTGGAGACGGACGCAAATGCGGAAGAAAACTCAATTTATTGAGAGAAACATTCTGAGCCTCTTGGAGTCGAATCGTGCCAACCCTTAACGCACGGGAACGGCGAGGCATGTTAAACACGAGACAGCTTTACTTTAACAGACAAGCAGTACTTTAACAGACATGCAGTATAACTCCAAGCCTTACATAGGCCAGTCGTGTTGAGACAGATCTACTTTCATAGACAGGCAGTATAGAATACATGTAACATGGCCAGTAACACTCTTTACATGACGACCAGATCACCGACAGTACATAACACATGTAACATGGGCAGTAACACTCTTTACGTGACGACTAGATCACCGACAGTACATAACGTATGCAACCTGGGCAGTAATACTCTTTACGTGATGACTAGATCACCGACAGTACATAACACATGCACACAGAAACCTCGCAGAGAATAAACGGCTCTGCAAACCTAACAACCCCAGAATCTCAAGGATCAAAGCGAGAGACTACTTAACTTTGGTAGCGTAGATAAAGAAAGCCGGAACAACAGGTGAGCACGACTCAACGACCAGAAATGGAAGAACAACAGTACCGGACTAGACAGACGAAATCTACCCACGGAGAAACGGAGAGACTAAGCACGGGTAACGAACAGGATCTATCCACGGAGAAACGGAGAGACTAAGCACGGGTAACGAACAGGTTCTATCCACGGAGAAACGGAGAGACTGAGCACGGGTAACGAACAGGTTCTATCCACGGAGAAACGGAGAGACTGAGCACGGGTAACGAACAGGTTCTATCCACGGAGAAACGGAGAGACTGAGCACGGGTAACGAACAGGTTCTATCCACGGAGAAACGGAGAGACTGAGCACGGGTAACGAACAGGTTCTATCCACGGAGAAACGGAGAGACTGAGCACGGGTAACGAACAGGATGACTCACGCCAGGAGATTAGACATCGGAGAATATAACTTGAATCTAATCAGCCGAGAACTCAAAACAGCTGAGTGACTCTAGAAACCAAACTAACATAGAGGGCGGGGCTAATACTTCACAAAGACTATTGAAACGCGAGAAACAGAAGAGACGGAACATGACCATGTAACACAAGCGTTGTAATTAATTAATCGAAATTAATCGCATTTTAATCGCATTTCAATATTTAACATGAGAAATATTAATTTAAGTTTGAATGATGAATGAATCAATGAACATAAGCATAAACTTCAACATCTTGTTTATTTTTCCACCAGTCTACTACACAGACCAATAGATCAGTGCAGAAAACAAAGCAAACAGTTTTCAGAACACTGGAAATTCTGACCAAAAATGTTTAATTTTGGGAGCTTTGCTCATGACATTGGAAGAATAAGAAGAAGTGAAGTAAATCAGAAGATGTTTTTTAATACCATTTTAGATGGTAGACTTTCTTTAATTTGCCAGGCCTCTGCCACAGGCATAAAGTCCTCTACACAGGCATCTCCATAGTGCCTAGTGATCTTCTGCATGCTCAAAACAAATGACTGGACCTTTCATTCATCATGTATAATATGAGCGGTCACACCAAGATAATTCTTGTTGCTAACAGAGGTCCAGTGATCCCCAGTCAGAGCCACATTTAGGGCACTCTTCACAATAACCAAATAATGTGATGCGTAAAGTATTGTAATGATCCTTAAGGGATTATTGGGTTACTGTTTCTTTAAGTTAAGTTGTGTGTGCGAGTGTAAAAGTGCGCGAGGAGCGAGAGAGAGAGAGGATTCGGTTATTTTTCTTGTTTGAGTTCGCTTGTATTAATGTTGAAATAAAAGAGACGAGTTGTCAACAGTAAACTGTCCTGGTATTTAACCAACGTTACAGTATAAACGCCTCCGCCGCTCGTGCGAGGTGTGCGGAGTCGCGCGCGTCACTAGCGAAAGTTTAATCCAGTCTTGATTAAGTTTAATCAGTCTTAATGGTCCAATGAAAGTCATTTAAAAACCAGGACATTTCCTCACTTAAAAAAACCCGCGACGCCCGGGACAGGATGTGAAATACGGACGTTTGTTCACCCTATCGTACTAGGAATACATGTAGCAGCTAAGTGATCATTACTGACCTGCGCGTTAGTACCAACATGTTTTGCGTTGAGGCGGTAACGAAGGGTGGAAGTGCTCGTGTGATAAGCGAACTCCTTCCTACATAAAGTGCAAATAACACTATATTTGTTTTTACTTCCATCTGGAAGTTTCTTATATTTATATTTCCCATCCACCAGCGTAGCGTCTTCACTCATCTCCATCATGCTCATCTTATTGTGCGTCCATATAATCTGTATGTCTGGAACTCGTGCACTGAGAAACATTCCACGGTGCGAAAGTGTCTCATGCGTTAAAATGCGTTAATTTTTTTAGTGCGTTAATTTTCCTGTAATTAATTAATCGAAATTAACGCGTTAAAGTCCCACCACTAATATATATATATATATATCAGTGGGGAACGTCAGGGCCCTCTACGCCCTCTCAGAGGGCCTAAAATATTCCTAAAACATTATATATATATAATTATCCAATTTTATTTTATCTACTCACAGTTTTACAATCGACATCTAAACAATTACAAAAATGTAAGCAAATTAATTATTCACCCGTGTCTATTCAATCTGTGTTGGAAGGTGAGGGGTTAAGTGGAGCCTGTGAGCCTGTGTCTCCCCCTATCAGGACTGTGATGCCCGCTGTTCGTTTACAGCAGGGGTGCCCAACCTTTTTTTAACCAAGATCTACTTTTGAAGTTGATGGCATGCCGAGATCTACCAAGTCGAACACAAGGGCCGGGCAATAATTTAAACAAAGAACCCCAATCACAGTTCAAATGTAATTTTTTTTTATTTGCACAGGAGGAGAATAAACAGTAAATCCAACAAATGAGGAAATGATCAAGGCATCAAAAATAGGTTGTCAAAACAGAACAAGAACTTAACAGCATCTCTAACTCTCAGCCACACATATACACACACACACACACACACACATACACACACACACACACACACACACACACACACACACTCACACATCCACACACACACACACACACACATCCACACACACACACACACACACACACACACACACACACACACACACACACACACACACACCACTCTCTCCCACACATCCACACACACACACACACACACACACACACACACACACACACACACACACACACACACACCAAAACTACAGAAAAGAGCAGTCAAAAAACTCCAGAAAAGGCTGGGCAGTCAAAAAATCCAAATCTAAATAAAAACACAATTCCACAGATTCTCTCTCTCTCTCTCTCTCTCTCTCTCTCTCTCTCTCACACACACACACACACACACACACACACACACACACACACACACACACACACACACACACACACACACACCAAAACTACAGAAAAGAGCAGTCAAAAAACTCCAGAAAAGGCTGGGCAGTCAAAAAAATCCAAATCTAAATAAAAACACAATTCCACAGATTCTCTCTCTCTCTCTCTCTCTCTCTCTCTCTCTCTCTCACACACACACACACACACACACACACACACACACACACACACACACACACAAAATAACTCTAGAAAAGATAACTTCAAAGTAGCAAGAATGCTAAACTTCACTGGGCAGTGGCACTGGCAGGGAAACCGGCAGATGGATTTAGATTCAACTGGAAAACAGATAAAAATCAAAACATACTTTTATAAGTATATGGATATGAATATGTATAATTCAAGATAGTAACATACTCTTCTAAGTCCAGTATATGGATATGAATAGGCCTATGCCTAATTCAAGATGAGAATAATAAAAAAACACTTCTCTACCTTAGTGGGACTTCTGGCACTGGGAGGAGTCAGCTAGCTTCTCATAATCCGGGCAGTAGGAGCTGAGCGCCAGCCTTAAACAGGCCGCGAGGTGGTCATCAGTCAATGTGGTTCTTTACTTCGACTTAATTATTTTCATGTGTGAAAAGGCAGATTCACACAAATATGTTGATCCAAAAAGGGAAGTCATATTCAGTGCACATTGTCTGAGGCTTGGATACTTTTCTTCCAGCAGCAGGTTCCAAAATTCGCCACTTATGCTATGTGTTGCTCTGGATTTGATCTCAATGTCACTTTGCAGTGTGAGAATTTCATTCTCAACAGCACTGGCGTCCAGGCTGAAGAGTGTGGCTACGTTAGATGTAATGCAATCCACGTCAACATTTTCTCCAAATGGAAAGCATAGAAACTGTGCTACGGGCTCAATGGACGCAAAGTCAGTAAACCGGTGTTCTGAAAATCTGTGCTACCCCTCGAGCTGTCCTACCTTGGGCTACTGCGCATGCACATGCTAAGATTACGTCACTCTCAGCGTAGCCCAGAATTTTGCGCTACCAGCTGTTTTTTGTCTTGGAATAACGGAGAGTTTTGCCCATTTATCGTATTTAATCATATTGCAATGTAAATCTTTTTGCATTTTATTGTGTTTTTTCGACAATTGTTAAATATTTTTGTGATTATCCTAGGAAAGACCTCATAAATATTACTATTTGCTCGAGTGTTTCCAACAAGTGGAGGTTTCAAATGTCTGTTTTAACCTCGCCGTACTCGATTTTATCCATCTGTTCATTCCAGTGTCCTACACTAACTGGTTTTAGTTGAATTACCTCAAAACGAGCACTTCTTAACGCTTAACATTCGTTCAGTTTGGCTATTTTATATTTCTGAAGCAATTTTCTTAAATACAAGTAAATAACCATGTAACGTTCATGACGTTTGCGCTGTCATTTCTCCATGTTAGAAGGTGATGCTGACGACAAGAACATAACAGAAATGGTACAACTACCGATGCAGTACAGAAATTTTAACAGACCAACGCTGAGAGACCAAGACTGCAGTGTTATTTTTGTAGTATTTTTAATGTTCACAGTTTTATTCTAGAATAATTTGCAATAACTGTATCATAATGTATAATTAAAATTTGTTTTGCTCCAGTGCATTGTTTCAATAATGACTTGTGATTTTATTAATGGTAGAAGCACGTTCGGATAAGGTAATATAGCCTATAAAATGATCATACCTACCTACAGTATTAATGCTGTACACACGTTCTGATAAGGTAAATATAGCCTAAAATATGATCGTACCTACAGTATTAATGCTGTACACACGTTCTGATAAGGTAAATATAGCCTAAAATATGATCGTACCTACAGTATTAATGCTGTACACACGTTCTGATAAGGTAAATATAGCCTATAAAATGATCGTACCTACAGTATTAATGCTAGAAGCACGTTCGGATAAAGTAATATAGCCTATAATATGATCATACCTCCAATATTAATGGCAGAAGCACGTTCAAATAAGGTAATATAGCCTATTAAATGATCGTACGTACAGTATTAATGCTAGAAGCACGTTCGGATAAGGTAATATAGCCTATAATATGATCGTACCTACCTACAGTATTAATGCTGGATGCACGTTCTGATAAGGTAATGTAGCCTATAAAATGATCGTACCTACAGTATTAATGGTAGAAGCATGTTTGGATAAGGTAATGTAGCCTATAAAATGATCGTACCTACAGTATTAATGGTAGAAGCATGTTTGGATAAGGTAATGTAGCCTATAAAATGATCGTACCTACAGTATTAATGGTAGAAGCATGTTTGGATAAGGTAATGTAGCCTATAAAATGATCGTACCTACAATATTAATGCTAGAAGCACGTTCGGATAAAGTAATATAGCCTATAATATGATCATACCTACAATATTAATGGCAGAAGCACGTTCATATAAGGTAATGTAGCCTATTAAATGATCGTACATACAGTATCAATGCTAGAAGCACGTTCGGATAAGGTAATATAGCCTATAACATGATCGTACGTACAGCTACTGCTGTGGTACTACATTTTGACACGGTAGCAAGAATCGATAGATATGTCTATAATTTTGCGCTACGGGTGTGCGCCATGTGCGCTGAGAGTGACGTAATCTTAGCATGCGCATGCGCAGTAGCCCAAGGTAGGACAGCTCGAGGGGTAGCACAGATTTTCAGAACACCGGCGCTCAAACTCTGACAGAATGTTTTGAATTTGTTGCTCATAAGGAGCGAGTTCCACACTGTCTTTGCCCTGACAGCGCAGCTCTGCCTCCATGTGCGGAAAGTTCCTTAGATCACACTTTTGCAACCTGCTTAACAGCAGCCGTAACTTCAATTTAAAGGCGTTCACTGAACTGATCATGTTGGCGATGAACTTTCCTTTCCCCTGCAGCTCGAGATTCAAGTCATTGATCTTATTGGTGACATCGGTGAGAAAAGCCAAATCAATGAGCCACTGACCATCTTCTAGCTGAGTATAAACAGCAGCATAGGTTGTTGAGTATTTCAGGAACTCTTTAATTTCGGGCAAAAGTTCCAAAAATCTTTCGAGGAATCTGCCTCGGCTCAGCCACCTGACGTCGGTGTGCAGCAGCAGATCGGTGTGGTCTGCACCTGTCTCCTCGAGCTGGGCACGGAATAAACGCCTCTGTAAACTCCTGGCCCGAACAGAGCACGCGATTTTCATTGCCACGTCCATGACATCCTTCATATTTAAAATCTTCCCGCACAGCCCTTGTCAAAAAATCCGGGAAAGATTCCGATAGTTTGCACAGAGCAACGAATCCAGCAGTACGCCCCACCATAGATGGAGCCCCATCAGTTGTGATAGATGTTATTTTGAAGAGAGGTAAATGCGACTTACTGACGAACTCCATAAAAGTGTCAAAAATATCCAACCCTCTTGTGTGCCCTTTCAAAGGCAAAATGGTAAGAAGCTCTTCTTTTGCCGTCATGTCACCAAAAACCATGCGAATGAAAACACATAACTGTGCCACATCCACAGCATCAGTCGATTCGTCAAATTGTAGAGAAAAACAAAGGCAGGTGTCAATGTCATTTTTCAGCTGCTGTTCAATGTCCTGTGACATGGTCTCGCAACGCCTTGTAATGGTGTTTCTGGATAGCTGCATTTCTTGAATAGACGACATGATCTCTTTTTTGTTTTTGAATTCTGCAAAAAGTGCATCTGCGGCCTCCACAAATGCTTCTTTAAAAACTTCACCATCTTTAAAACATTTTTTTCGTTTTGCCAGAACTCGGCTCACACGGTAAGATGCTACCGTGGCAGCTTTACTCTTATTAGCAGGTCTGGTGAAAACTGCCTGCTTTGCTGCTAGTTGTCTCCTCAGTTCATTTACCTTCTCAGTACGTAGAGGTGATTTCGCCGGGAAATCGTTAGTATACCTCTTATGAACGGTAAGAAAATGTCGCTCCAAATTCCCCTTCTTCGGTATGGCCACAGTAGCGTTACAAATCAGACACACCGACTTAGAATTTGAGTAAATAAAAAAGTAGTCCTCTTCCCACTCGTGATGAAAGTGATAATTTTTAGATTTAGATTTTAGATGATTTTTAGCCATCTCTTCAGCTGTCATCTCTTCAGCTGTCACTTCGATCGTTTTCGCGCTTTAGCGCCCCTGGTTACAACCTAGCAACCGTGGCAAAGCATACCCAGCATTCATCAGAAAAGCAAAATGTTGTGTAAATAATTAATTTTATTTTTGTATCTTATTATTATGAAAATACATACTGGCTGTGACGCTGGGAGGCGGCAGACGGAAGAGACACAGATCCGCTGGTTGCGACAGACGTCACTTTTATTGTCAACAAATATTGCGCAATACAGCGCACGTGGAACATGTAACGAACACGTAAACGTTCAGACTCAGACACCGCGCGAGCGCACATTAAATAGACAAACCACATCAGCCACGGGTCCTCACTGTGACACTGGCCTCTCATGAACGATGGTTTTATTAATGTTTTTTTTTTGTCAAAGCCTTAAATACATGGTTACATGGTAACACTTCTCGCGATCGACTGAAACTCCGCCCGCGATCGACTGGTAGACCGCGATCGACTGGTTGGGCACCCCTGGTTTACAGAGGGCCTGGCCGTTATAATTCAGCGCAATACCAGTTTTAAATGACAGCAAAATTGACCAATAATATCTTCCCTCTTAATGGGCGGGCTTAACTGCAATATAATTTCCGCCCGCTGTGGCGACGCTAGCTGTCGTTAGCACCACCGCTAGCTAGTTTCGATTCATCCCTTTGACGTCCTCGTTTACATATTCCGCTTCCGAGAACCACGGAGCTGTGCACCTTATTTTGTTTGAAAACTTATTTTTAAGAAGTTATCTAGTACAGATATTATTGTTTATTGCGTTTCTAAAGCTGTACTGTCGTCTCGTTTCTTTATTCTTTATAGCAGTTTAATAAGAGAGGAAACAAATTATTTTTGGCGGGGGGGGGGGGGGGGGGGGGGGGGTAGCGGGCCCAGGTTTAATGGTCACGGTTCGCTACTGATATATATATATATATATATATATATAATTTTACCAACAAACCGTTAAACAATTATATAAATTAACTATATTCTGTAATTGTTGAAGTTTTGTAAGCCAGTGTTTTTTCACTTAGCAGAACTTAACATTGCAGAGTTAATTTGTGTTTAATGTGAGGCCAAATATCTCATATATAAAGTAGAGGTCCGCTTATTGTCAAAAAAGTGATTTACGACTTTGAACTTTAGTTGAACCCCCCCCCCCCCCCCCCAAACCCCTCCACCCCACCCCACCTCATGACATCATCATGACATGAATCAACGTCAAGACGATCAAAGAGTATTAAGCTGTGCTTTGATATTTTGTTTGATAAGGTTACTTAAAACATTATTTTAAAACATTAAAACTTCTTTGATGTTGACACTCCTAGACACCTGTGACACACAAACCCCTAGTCCACACACACACACACACACACACACACACACAGACAGGAGGATCTCAGACACACACACACCCTAGTCACACATACACGTGCACACACACACACACACACACACACACACACACACACACACACACGTGCACATACCCCCACTCCTCTGACACACACACGCACAGACAGGAGGATCTCAGACACACACACACACACATACCGATGCACTCGCACATGACCTTGACTCACGCTGTAGGGAAACCTCCGTCCACTGCCCGCGACACACACACACACACGCCCCCTAGTCACACACTCCCCTAGTCACACAGAACAGCGCACACACAAATATGCCTACTTCAAAGTAGCGTACTTCAAACAATTAACAAACTCTGATGAATCAATGAAGAATCATTCTCAACCGAGTTAAACCACACTGTATAAACATTAAAATTACCTCTTTTGAAATTTAATGTAGAGAACCTTGTTAAACTATCAAGTTTATAATGACAATCTTAAAACAATGTAAAAGATTAATACATTGTTTTATTCACTGTTTTTTTTCTGAAAACATGGAACTCAGATTTCAGTCTCCCTATATCAAAGAAACTGCCATAACTTTTTATCAAATGTTGGAATATCTCCTCAGGAATCACCCGACTCTTTTAAAACATATCCTTTCTAAAGTCTGCAGGAGCCTATGATACATGTTGGGTCATAGTGCTTAATATCCGTTATGTGAAGCTCCACTGTGTAGCAGAGTTTCAGGGAACTTCCTGAAGACTTAGGAAAGGCCGTCCTTTAACAGTAAATGTGGGTTTATCAATAAATGTGACAAACCCATAGAAAGTTGCAAAAAACACTGGACCGAGGCATGAATTGTGCACCAGTTTAACACCAAGTTTAATCTATGTGCATAGCAGTTCACAAAAATTGCTTCTGGGGCAGTTTCTTTAACTTTATCTTAAAGTCCTTTAGCGGAAGCCATGACAGCAGTCACAATGTACATCAGATTTTTTTACATCACAAAGTGCTGCATCTGTTATTTTAAAACACCAAAGACAGATTGGACATTTTGTCGTTCTGAAATATAAAACATCCACAAATCATTACTAAGTTTGGGGCCTGCGGTATTTACATAACAAATTATCACAGACTGTTGTGCATGACATGAAAATGTCAGTTGTCTTTCTTATCTACTCGCCATTCAAGAATGTGAGCAGCTGGAACTTCATCTTTGATTTCATTAAGGCCAGAGGCTGTAATAACAGAGCCTACAGTTGTAAATAACTCTGAATGTAATTGGACATGCCAGAAAACAGAGGATGACTGGAGTGGTTAAAACATCATCATACATGGATATTCTCTGTAATTCGCCTTGTTAGTAGATTCTGCCCTCATTACAGCCTCTAAAAGTGAGCTGTTTACCGTTGAGCAGTGAAGAACATCAATATCTGGATAGTGGCTATTTTGTGCTGTTAAATCTTTATCTTTTGGTCCCTTAATATGTAGCCCATCATCAATCACACGTTCTACTGTGACTCTACTTAATATGTAGCCCATCATCAATCACACGTTCTACTGTGACTCTACATAGGAAACCTGACCATGAACATGAGCTCACGTTCCTTGTTTTTCTATTGAGTTTTGCATATCTAGTCAAAATTAACCAAACCCTCCAAACACACCTTTCACCAAACAATATGTAACTGAGATGATTGCAGCCAAACATTCTCTTAGTTTAAGGCAAGACATTACAGGTGAATAGGGTAAAAATGTCATCTAGCAATCACTATGAAACTTATCACATTGATTATTGACATTAAGAGAATTACAAGTTTTCTGAAATGTTATGTTTAAATAAGCAACTTAGGCGTTATCTAATTAAATATATGTTAATTTGCATTTATTTCAAAAACAGAAATCTAAACAATGCATAAAGTCAGGTTCAAAATTCTTGTTTTGAATTTGAGATTCTGAATATCTCTTTATTACTTTATAAATCAGAAAAAACTGTTTACTTACTCTCAATCTAATCATATCATTAGAGCATCCCCAACAATAAAAGGACAAACAACAGCAAAACAGAGCAATGTAATGACTAAGTTTAACTTCAATAAAACGCAATCACAGCGCACACACTGCAACCTGTAGAACTTTTACCTTAGATTGTTGTATGTCTGTCCTGCACAATAGTTCCCCAGTCCTGTTTACAACCTAGTCATCCATCCCTGCTCCATATGTATGTCCCTCACACATTTCCTCATGATGTCTTTTCAGCTTTTTTAGCTGTGCTCAGGTTTGCACTTGTGTTTCACGCTGGCGAACGTGGCAGATGTGACAACCTTTGCTTTTGATACTCTGAGTATATCAGCTTCATTACATTGACAGTAAGACTGTGTTCTGCAGCCATAACCTCTCCATATCAGTCATCATAGCAGAGACACCTTCACTAAAGGTAGAAATGGTCATACCTGCTGCTGCCTCAACCCTGCATTTACCAATACAAAACATTGTATTCATTCACTTTTATTCATATTTTGTATTAAACTTAAAAGTTTTGTCCATTCTACCACTAAAGAAAAAATCTGTAGGGTAAAACTGACATTATTGAAAGACAGGGTACTATATTAATCTGTGGATCAACTTCTTGTCTCTATCTCAACCCTGTCCCATATCTGTATTATTGTTGTAAACCTGCATGTCCCAAGACGCGTATATGTATATACAGGTTTGAGGTACCCATCTCTTTCACACAGACTGCACTCTTAAAACAAACTGCTGCAAAATCCGTGGTCTGATATTAATTTTAAGCCCTGTACCTACACAATTAGGACAAATTAATCCGCTAATTAGTTCAAACGCGCTTTGCTGTGCGGCGCATTTGGTCCGACCTGCTATCTAAAGTCTAAATGCGTGTAAGCATTTCATTATCTAATTGATTTTTGCAAGTTTCACCTTGCTTCTTCTCGCAAGTGACAATTGTTGTCTTTTCTGAGAAGCTGTTAAAAGCAATACTTTCGGCGTTTTTATATTATAAAGATACTGAAATGCTAAACCAGAAAGTGTGACGCATGTGACCACGTGACGCTCTCAGGTTTCACATTCTCAGAAATCGACACCGGCCAACGAGATGTCAAGCTTGCGTTTAAATCACCCTTTTATTCTTTCACGATCTGTTGCTGTTAGAAAGGAAATGATCATATTTGGAGCAGATGTACTCGTGTGGGAGAGAGAGAGAGAGAGAGAGAGAGAGAGAGAGAGAGAGTTTTACAACGATACCCATGATGATGACAGGTAGATAACGGGAGCGGCGGTTCATGCTCCGTAAGAACGCTAACTTTTCGTGAACTTATGAAAAATCTACAGACGCATCCAGATAAAGTGTAGATAAATAAACACTTTAATGTTTATTTTGCACATTTTCTTTCCATCAGCTTGAAAATTGACATGTTACGGAATCAAAATAGCCTAAAACCTCAAAATTGACCGGTGCATGATAGAACGATGTATTTGCCTGCCGTGTCTCGCCATAAGCACCTCTAATAATCATGTTCCCGGTCATAACAGGAGAGTTAAAATAATGCGCTCCGGGCACGTCCAACAGGGAGGAGACCCAGGTCACGTGGGAGAGATTATATCTCTCAGATGTCCTGGGAACACCTCCGCATCCCCCACAGAAGAGCTAGAAGAGGTGGCTGGGGAGAGGGAAACCTGGGCCTCTTTGCTCAGGCTAATGCCCCCGCGACCAGGGCCCCAGATAAGAGGAAGAGAATGGGTGGATGGATGTATCCTGAATTTTGAACTAAATGAATGAATGCTGTGTGATGCTGTTCAATTCTCTACATAAGGAATGCCAAAACATGGCCCACATTTGCATTTTACACCTGAGAATATCCCTGACAAACACCTTTTTTGAGTGATTTATGACCCTTGAGTGACATGTTTGATTGACAGGTCACCCCCACAACAGGGGCAAGTCTGGGCATATCCCACCCATCTCCACCCAACCACCCCCTTGATTTATGACATCTTTGAGTGACATGTTTGATTGACAGGCTACCCCCCACACAGTTTAGTCAATCAGACACGAGACATTTAAATATGTAGATGTTGTATATAGTATTTAAACCGACACTGCAGTTTATGTGGCTACAGCATTTTAAAATGTCTCGTGTCTGATTGACTAAACTGTGTGGCATGGACGTCAAGGCGTCATGCACCAACAGGTGAGGTGTGGCAGGGGATGTGAACAGACTTCCCCTTGTGTGTGTGTGGGGGGGGGGGGGGGGGGGGGGGGGGTAGCCTGTCAATCAAACATGTCACTCAAAGATGTCATAAATCAAGGGGGTGGTTGGGTGGAGATGGGTGGGATATGCCCAGACTTGCCCCTGTTGTGGGGGTGACCTGTCAATCAAACATGTCACTCAAGGGTCATAAATCACTCAAAAAAGGTGTTTGTCAGGTAGCGTAGGATACATACTACTTGCATGATACTAGTTTACTTATTTGTTGCAGAACCTTTCTTAATAAAGGGGAATAACGTTTGCCTATGTAAATATATAATAAAATCTGCACCACGTCTGTTAATAAGGTCACTTCTTCAACAAGTCTAAAGTACAACAATATGGTAAACCTACTGACAGCTGGGTACAAAAAATGGTGGTATCTGATGAATCTGATGATGTGTGTGTGTGTGGATCAGGCTCTTTTTAGAGATTCAACAGTTACGCCAAGATTTAGTTCTAGTGGTGAAACCAATTTGTTTTTAGCGCCAAGGAAGAGACAGTATACCAAAGCATTTGGTCAAATACCTCGCGACCACTTTAGGGATGTTAAAATTAATCTGATTCTCTGGCTTATGACGTTTGTGGGGTGGTCAAAGAGGATCACGGCCTACCCGAAAGTGCGTTAAAAGAAACACAACTCCACATCGTGGGCACACAACATCAAGACAAGGCCAACATGCAGGCCAACGTGTTTGAGGATTTTCATCCAGCAGACCAGCCGGATGGCTGTGAGCGTGTGTGGTATAGAAACTGCAGAGGTCCGTGCTTTGAATATACGGTGATCAACACCGGTCGTAGGTTTGTGGACTACAGCTATGATGAATCAGCTATGGACAACACTGGACCAGACAATAGTATGTTGGATATGTGAATATGGTCTCCCCATCGGATGAGCAAGTCGATGTTCCTGAAGACACAATCACACATGAGCAGCCCGATGATGTGGACAGCCGAGTGTGTACTACGGCGTTGAAACTGATAAAGTCTGCCGTTGTTGTAATCCTACAACACATCATAGATCGCAAGTTGAAGGAGATGTGTCTCGGTTGTGAGGTGAATCACCCCAGCCAGCGTCGACACACGTGTCTCGTTGAGCCGGATATCTTCTTTTTTGAAAAATACTATATATATATATATATAAGATATATAAGATATATATAAGATATAACACAGTCACTGTTCATACCCGAGTTAAGAGAAGCCATAGCGGGTCTTCTAAAGTGTTTTGGAATACAGCTGGCTTTTCAAAAAGTGCAAGGATGTGCTGAAACCGTTGTCTGTGAATTGCGGAGCGAGCCGTACATTGTGGAAAAGCTGCAGAAGCTAAGGGGAAGTCTGGTTGATCAAACATCCGAACAATTCGTCTCTGACGCCGTTGACCATTGGGAAGGCGGTTCAAAGACTCATAGTGCTGTTTAAGTCGAAAATGGGTCTGGCTTGTGTACGACAGAGTTTGTCAGAACGTGTGATGAAACATCGTGTGTACTACGAATTGACACATTTGTTGTATAATTGTATTGGCGATAGTGTGGATGATTTTACACTTTTTAATAACATGAACGCTGATGATGTTAAACGTTTACAAAATTTCAAGAATCAAATGAATGTTGTCAAAACAACAACATCGCATGATTGGCGTCATTTGGCCGAGCTGTGTGTAGATTCTAACGAAACACCCCATGTGTCTATTAGTAAACTGTTGGTTCTCATGCCTAAGAGCAACAATGCTGTAAAAATCGATCATGTGCTTTGTCTGTGTGTGTATATAATAGACATTTGTGTAGTAAAACTTTCAACAAAGAAACAGATTAATGTTTGCAAAGTGGTTGATACACTTGTTGAATACCTAGTTGAGAAAAATGTTGATGTGTGTGTGTGTGTGTGTGTGTGTGTGTTTGTGTGTGTGTGTGTGTGTGTGTGTGCAGTGAAGTGCAAAATAGTTACACCATAGAACCATGGCAGCAAAAAGCTGGTTGATTCTGGACAAGAAAAATACCCCACAGTTATAAAATAATTATAAATTCTATCACTCCCACATTTCATTAAGCCACACGAGTCTTGTATATTGTTTAACTAATACATATTGTGTTTTCCATACTGGAAGCAAAAAGTGTTACAAACATACCCGGTCTCCCCTAATTGTACAGATTTTATAGAGAAACAGGAGGTTTAGACAGAGGTCTTCAGCCGGGCAAGTGAAGTGCAAAGTAGCCTATATATAAACTTCATTAAACTGCACAAGTCATATGGAAAATGTAGTACAAAACTTTACGTTACTTCAAAAACCTTTTAAACAGTATGGATATGAGTTTAGACCTAAAGTGTAATAGATAACCGCAGTTCAAAGGCAACTACGACAGGTAAAAGGACAGGTAAAATATCCAAAATATCTTGAAAAAAGTTCTGCAGATATTTTATATTATATGTACATAACTATATTCTTCCAAAACAATGTACCGGACGTGCAAGTGTTCAAAGAACAAGTTCTCACAGGTTGTCATCAACTAACGTGACGTTTTCCCCCATTGAAGCACAACACGTTTAACCCCTCGGACATTGCACATATTTGGGGTTCAGTACTACACTTCAGACTGTATACTTCTGTTTCAGTTCAGTTTTCAGTTCAGTTGTTATCTGGAATATTTACACATTTATTGCACAGTAGGAATTAATTTGTGCAGTGTAATATATAATGATTGGAAGATCATCTGAAGCTTTTAATCACTTTGACAAAGAACATAGTTTTAAAAGCATACCCCGGCATTTGGAGGAATTCAAGCTCGGTTCATGGGGCATATATGGAATATAAACTCATAAACTCCAGCTCATTTTATTTATTATTTACTATACTGTTTGTATATACTGTAGAAAAATGTAAATATTGACTTCTTAAGTTGCTTCATTTTAGTGAAGATTGCAGAGGGATATTCTCAGGTGTAAAATGCAAATGTGGGCCATGTTTTGGCATTCCTTATGTAGAGAATTGAACAGCATCACACAGCATTCATTCATTTAGTTCAAAATTCAGGATACATCCATCCACCCATTCTCTTCCTCTTATCTGGGGCCCTGGTCGCGGGGGCATTAGCCTGAGCAAAGAGGCCCAGGTTTCCCTCTCCCCAGCCACCTCTTCTAGCTCTTCTGTGGGGGATGCGGAGGTGTTCCCAGGACATCTGAGAGATATAATCTCTCCCACGTGACCTGGGTCTCCTCCCTGTTGGACGTGCCCGGAGCGCATTATTTTAACTCTCCTGTTATGACCGGGAACATGATTATTAGAGGTGCTTATGGCGAGACACGGCAGGCAAATACATCGTTCTATCATGCACCGGTCAATTTTGAGGTTTTAGGCTATTTTGATTCCGTAACATGTCAATTTTCAAGCTGATGGAAAGAAAATGTGCAAAATAAACATTAAAGTGTTTATTTATCTACACTTTATCTGGATGCGTCTGTAGATTTTTCATAAGTTCACGAAAAGTTAGCGTTCTTACGGAGCATGAACCGCCGCTCCCGTTATCTACCTGTCATCATCATGGGTATCGTTGTAAAACTCTCTCTCTCTCTCTCTCTCTCTCTCTCTCTCTCTCTCCCACACGAGTACATCTGCTCCAAATATGATCATTTCCTTTCTAACAGCAACAGATCGTGAAAGAATAAAAGGGTGATTTAAACGCAAGCTTGACATCTCGTTGGCCGGTGTCGATTTCTGAGAATGTGAAACCTGAGAGCGTCACGTGGTCACATGCGTCACACTTTCTGGTTTAGCATTTCAGTATCTTTATAATATAAAAACGCCGAAAGTATTGCTTTTAACAGCTTCTCAGAAAAGACAACAATTGTCACTTGCGAGAAGAAGCAAGGTGAAACTTGCAAAAATCAATTAGATAATGAAATGCTTACACGCATTTAGACTTTAGATAGCAGGTCGGACCAAATGCGCCGCACAGCAAAGCGCGTTTGAACTAATTAGCGGATTAATTTGTCCTAATTGTGTAGGTACAGGGCTTAAAATTAATATCAGACCACGGATTTTGCAGCAGTTTGTTTTAAGAGTGCAGTCTGTGTGAAAGAGATGGGTACCTCAAACCTGTATATACATATACGCGTCTTGGGACATGCAGGTTTACAACAATAATACAGATATGGGACAGGGTTGAGATAGAGACAAGAAGTTGATCCACAGATTAATATAGTACCCTGTCTTTCAATAATGTCAGTTTTACCCTACAGATTTTTTCTTTAGTGGTAGAATGGACAAAACTTTTAAGTTTAATACAAAATATGAATAAAAGTGAATGAATACAATGTTTTGTATTGGTAAATGCAGGGTTGAGGCAGCAGCAGGTATGACCATTTCTACCTTTAGTGAAGGTGTCTCTGCTATGATGACTGATATGGAGAGGTTATGGCTGCAGAACACAGTCTTACTGTCAATGTAATGAAGCTGATATACTCAGAGTATCAAAAGCAAAGGTTGTCACATCTGCCACGTTCGCCAGCGTGAAACACAAGTGCAAACCTGAGCACAGCTAAAAAAGCTGAAAAGACATCATGAGGAAATGTGTGAGGGACATACATATGGAGCAGGGATGGATGACTAGGTTGTAAACAGGACTGGGGAACTATTGTGCAGGACAGACATACAACAATCTAAGGTAAAAGTTCTACAGGTTGCAGTGTGTGCGCTGTGATTGCGTTTTATTGAAGTTAAACTTAGTCATTACATTGCTCTGTTTTGCTGTTGTTTGTCCTTTTATTGTTGGGGATGCTCTAATGATATGATTAGATTGAGAGTAAGTAAACAGTTTTTTCTGATTTATAAAGTAATAAAGAGATATTCAGAATCTCAAATTCAAAACAAGAATTTTGAACCTGACTTTATGCATTGTTTAGATTTCTGTTTTTGAAATAAATGCAAATTAACATATATTTAATTAGATAACGCCTAAGTTGCTTATTTAAACATAACATTTCAGAAAACTTGTAATTCTCTTAATGTCAATAATCAATGTGATAAGTTTCATAGTGATTGCTAGATGACATTTTTACCCTATTCACCTGTAATGTCTTGCCTTAAACTAAGAGAATGTTTGGCCGCAATCATCTCAGTTACATATTGTTTGGTGAAAGGTGTGTTTGGAGGGTTTGGTTAATTTTGACTAGATATGCAAAACTCAATAGAAAAACAAGGAACGTGAGCTCATGTTCATGGTCAGGTTTCCTATGTAGAGTCACAGTAGAACGTGTGATTGATGATGGGCTACATATTAAGTAGAGTCACAGTAGAACGTGTGATTGATGATGGGCTACATATTAAGGGACCAAAAGATAAAGATTTAACAGCACAAAATAGCCACTATCCAGATATTGATGTTCTTCACTGCTCAACGGTAAACAGCTCACTTTTAGAGGCTGTAATGAGGGCAGAATCTACTAACAAGGCGAATTACAGAGAATATCCATGTATGATGATGTTTTAACCACTCCAGTCATCCTCTGTTTTCTGGCATGTCCAATTACATTCAGAGTTATTTACAACTGTAGGCTCTGTTATTACAGCCTCTGGCCTTAATGAAATCAAAGATGAAGTTCCAGCTGCTCACATTCTTGAATGGCGAGTAGATAAGAAAGACAACTGACATTTTCATGTCATGCACAACAGTCTGTGATAATTTGTTATGTAAATACCGCAGGCCCCAAACTTAGTAATGATTTGTGGATGTTTTATATTTCAGAACGACAAAATGTCCAATCTGTCTTTGGTGTTTTAAAATAACAGATGCAGCACTTTGTGATGTAAAAAAATCTGATGTACATTGTGACTGCTGTCATGGCTTCCGCTAAAGGACTTTAAGATAAAGTTAAAGAAATTGCCCCAGAAGCAATTTTTGTGAACTGCTATGCACATAGATTAAACTTGGTGTTAAACTGGTGCACAATTCATGCCTCGGTCCAGTGTTTTTTGCAACTTTCTATGGGTTTGTCACATTTATTGATAAACCCACATTTACTGTTAAAGGACGGCCTTTCCTAAGTCTTCAGGAAGTTCCCTGAAACTCTGCTACACAGTGGAGCTTCACATAACGGATATTAAGCACTATGACCCAACATGTATCATAGGCTCCTGCAGACTTTAGAAAGGATATGTTTTAAAAGAGTCGGGTGATTCCTGAGGAGATATTCCAACATTTGATAAAAAGTTATGGCAGTTTCTTTGATATAGGGAGACTGAAATCTGAGTTCCATGTTTTCAGAAAAAAAACAGTGAATAAAACAATGTATTAATCTTTTACATTGTTTTAAGATTGTCATTATAAACTTGATAGTTTAACAAGGTTCTCTACATTAAATTTCAAAAGAGGTAATTTTAATGTTTATACAGTGTGGTTTAACTCGGTTGAGAATGATTCTTCATTGATTCATCAGAGTTTGTTAATTGTTTGAAGTACGCTACTTTGAAGTAGGCATATTTGTGTGTGCGCTGTTCTGTGTGACTAGGGGAGTGTGTGACTAGGGGGCGTGTGTGTGTGTGTGTGTGTGTGTGTGTGTCGCGGGCAGTGGACGGAGGTTTCCCTACAGCGTGAGTCAAGGTCATGTGCGAGTGCATCGGTATGTGTGTGTGTGTGTGTCTGAGATCCTCCTGTCTGTGCGTGTGTGTGTCAGAGGAGTGGGGGTATGTGCACGTGTGTGTGTGTGTGTGTGTGTGTGTGTGTGTGTGTGTGTGTGTGTGTGTGTGCACGTGTATGTGTGACTAGGGTGTGTGTGTGTCTGAGATCCTCCTGTCTGTGTGTGTGTGTGTGTGTGGACTAGGGGTTTGTGTGTCACAGGTGTCTAGGAGTGTCAACATCAAAGAAGTTTTAAAGTCGTAAATCACTTTTTTGACAATAAGCGGACCTCTACTTTATATATTATCTCTATAGTGTTTAAATCAGGACTCTTACCAGCCCAGAATATCGGATAAAATCAATATATTTTGGGCTTGCTCCAGTTTTCCCCACAGCAATGTGTATGTTACATTAATCATCTTTTGAACCATTTGTATTTATTGTATATGTTTCCCCTTAGGTGGCTGGGCTACTATTATGTGTCCTTGTGGCATTGTGTACAGCGTGAAATTTAACATGAGAGCTGAAAGTCCAAGGGACTATATGGATTTGTTACTGTCATGGAAGTATATGCCTAATGTAACAGTCTATGACTTTGCGAGGGGATTAGCAGCTCATGGCAATTTGAGAGTTCCAGAAATGCTGCCATTTACTCCCAACGAGGGAAGATTGTTAAGCCCAACAGAAGAAAAACTTCAGCTTGCAAATGAGGAAAAAATCAAAGTACATCTTTCTTGGCTTAAAGAAAAGAAGAAGATTCCTGATGATGGTGGCCACCCCTTAACTGGTTCTTCTGACCACTATGTTTTGTATGATACCCTTCATGAATCAAACTCTAAAGATAGTAAAGATGTTTTAAGAAGGATCACGCTTGTGCCAGAGCTTACAGGATGGATGAACAGTCAAGTGGCACAGCATCTTTTTTCACAAATGGAAAGAAACAATTATTTTCTCAATATGAAGGCTCCAAGTGTGCAGATATTCCTGATTAGAAACATTATCCATCACAGGAACCAACTACAAAACAAACAGACAACTGAACATGTCCAGAAAGCAATGGGAAATGCCAAAATCACTGTAAACACATTTGGGCAAGCTGTCATTTGCAAGGAAAGCTCATCATTGAGAAGCGTTCCATGTAATGGTAAGTTCTAAATTCAAGTCTTCAAATGAAAATTACCTTAAAATTAAATTCCAGTGTGTGCATAGAATCAAAGATTCTTTTCCACTTTTTAGGTGCAACTTCGCAAACACTTTCCACAGATCAAAAGAGAATTCCTGGGGCAGATGAATGCAAGATTTTGGAAACAAAAGAAGAAAGAGGTGAGTGGCAATTTCTGAAGTGATAAAAATATGTATTGTGTATCTACACAGTTGAATAGCACACACAAGATGATTGCAAAAGGTGAGTGATTAAAAAGAAATAATTAAAAATGTATATATCTGATGCAACTGCTGTTCGTATGTTATAGATAAACATTCCTGGATAAACAAGGACATGCTTCCAAGTCGAGCAGTGTGGGGGCAGCCACTACACCCACAATGCCAGAAAATGGTAATTATTGATTTTTATCAATATTTTTATTTATTTTTATTTATCAATATATATCAATATTTTATTTTTATTATCGTATTTTTAATGAAATTTGCATTTATGTATTTGTTTAACTTTAGGGACTTTAAAAATGGTAATTCCCTTTTTTAATCTTTTTTTAGATTACATATGCATTAGACCCCACAAAACACCCAAGTGAACAAATTGCCAGGGTGGGGTCAACTGTCTTGACACGTTCAGATTTTTGGACACTAGGACTGCCAAAATGTCTTGAAGCTAAAATAATACATATTTTATTAAAGTTGATGAAATTCTGTAGCCAATGAGAAGTGGCTGCAATAAATGATTTTGAAAATTGTATATTTTGTGTCATGTCAATTTATCTATGTATTTGTGGGAAACTGAATTGTGTAAGCTCTTTTCTGCTACTTGAAGGTAAAAAAAAATCTGACAAATTGTCATAAATTTCAGATTCAAACTCATTATTTTCTCTATCATAATTTCACAATTAATTTCACCCACATTTAGCCATAGTGCTCAAAGATGCTCCTCCACACTGATGCCATCTCATATTATACTTGAACATATATAAGAGGTATTGCACTTAAAGAATTTATGAAAACTACAGCTGTAATGGGGAGAGTTGACAAATAAAGAGATAAACTCATACATTTGACTTTCAATATCATAATTGTGATCATAATTAAAACTTATCAAAGTTATTTATTTACAACTTTTTACCATAATTATGATTGAATATCAAAAACATGACATACGTGTGTTATTTAGTTTTAGCCTGGTGAAAGAAAAGGGCTTTATGCAGGGTTTTGTTAAAATTTTACCTAAATTGAAAAATTCCCAGACTGCTTATAAATTTATCTCTTGGGATAATACGAAGTTTTACATATCACAACATCGGCAATATTCTCACCTTTAATTTAAGCCATATTTTATAAAAATGGGATAAGAAATAAGGGCGCTAGGACTGTTTTTGTGACAGATGGAAGCACATCCCACATAGGAACTACACTGCTGTGCTGACATGACTCAATGCATAGTAATGGCGCCGAGGGCGGCGCATCGCTAGCTATAGCGGCAACAGGCGATGTCCAATCCAGTAATATAGATCAATGGGCGTGACCGCAGTCATATAGAGGGGAAAAAGCCACAAAACGATGATTGTTAGTTGTGAGTCAAGCGAGCTGGTTTCAAATAAAAACACCACTGCTATAGATTGGCAGCTTTTTGGTTTTGTTTCTAATAAAAATGGAGAGCCAGCAAACCTATATGAGTCAGTGTGTAAGATCTAATATTCTCCGCCAAAGATGGAAACACATCAACATGCATTCTCATATTAAAACGAAGCACCCTTCAATTACAATTCAGCACGAAAAGTCCCAACTCAGTTACCACTTTAATTGGAGCTTTTGCCAAATACCAAAAAAACCATTGCTTGGTTTCATTCGGCTCCCCAGCCGGTCCGCGCTCTCACCTGCACTAACGGTGTGTGCCGTGGCCTGTTACCTCATCAGCTCTGAGGGCGACACACTGCTACATCTTCGTGCTGCGGGAGACTAGTGGCTGTGCTATTGATTCTGCTGTTTTGGAATAAACCACATACGAGGTGCAGCAAAGGCACCGCAGACGACTGAGGAAGGCTTCAAAACTACTGACACTGTCTGTTCTCTTCTTCCTAAAGGTGAGCGCAGGTCAGTGGCGTTTTAACGAGTGTTGATAACGGAGTTTATCCACTTTTTACCTAAAAAACAACAGTTGCGTACATAACAGCTCGTAGGGTGCGTGCACGCATGCATGAGCAACCTCAACGTGCCGTGGTCCACCCCCTCCAACCGTGCCAAAGGTCCTGAAGCATATCACACCCTATGTTTATATCGAAGTTTGTGTTTATGTTTTTTAATGTGCTGTTTTCTTAGTTTGAATCAAACACGCATGTGCGTGAGATCATTTCAATAAACCATGTCAAGTTTGCTCTCAAAATGGCAGGGAAATAATGCACAGCAAAATCAAAATATGAAGATGAACAGAGGACGTTTTTAACAGAGTAGGCAGCCCTAGCCCGGGGAGCAGTTGGGGTTGGGTGATTTGCTCAAGGGCACCTCAGTTATGGCCTCATGACATGGGGATGAGAATCACACCCAGGACCCTCTGGTCACAAGACCAGTTCCATAACCACCAGACCATGACTGCCTCCACACTGTGTGTGACATTTATAATAAATCTGAGCAGAGGTCTGTGTGTGTGTGTGTGTGTGTGAGAGAGAGAGAGAGAGAGAGAGAGAGAGGAAGGGATGGGTGTTGTTCAAGGGTGTCCATGTGTATGATGTGGCTCTTTGCTGTAACACAGTAAAAAAAGTGACTCTTGGTCTCTGACAGGTTGGTCACCCCTGCTGTAGGGAGTCTCTAATCAACGAGGATTAAGACCTGCTTATTTAGTGAAAATAGGGGTGTTATGAGGTCTTTTCAAATTTCTTTAATGAGTTTAGGGAAGTGGGTAACTGATGCTATTACTTGCTAGCTAGTAACTACCTTTCTGAAGAGAACTTTTACAACATACAGTATAGTGATAATTCACCATATTATATTACCTTTGGTTTTTTCTGTCTTTCTTCCTCCTCTTTTCTCCTTTTTGTGCCCTTGGCACCAGAGGACTTCTGCCTTTTTGACATCTTTAAGGGGATGTCACTCACTCTGTGATGTTGTCTTTTCCCCCACAGAAACAATA
Source organism: Brachyhypopomus gauderio (assembly GCF_052324685.1). Taxonomy (NCBI): domain Eukaryota; kingdom Metazoa; phylum Chordata; class Actinopteri; order Gymnotiformes; family Hypopomidae; genus Brachyhypopomus; species Brachyhypopomus gauderio. The sequence goes on from NC_135216.1 coordinate 33,291,909, forward strand.
ACGAGGTGCGCAGAGCACGCGGGGGGGGGGGGGGGGGGGGGGGGTGTAGGCGGTCGAAGCGGGCGCGCAGGATATATCTGTCGTGTATTGTTATTATAATTATTAATTTGACCAATATTATTAAACAATTAAATTATGATTATCTGGACTTTACTTATTTTCACATTTATTAATTGTTCATTTGTTAAAAAAAAAAAAAACCGCATGAACGCGAGAGCCCCCCTGGACAGACGGCGCCCCTAGCATTTGCCTATATTGCCTAATGGAAGGGCCGGCCCTGGTAGTAGCATTTCATCATTTTATCACAAGTGCACAACAAAACACTAATCTGTGTCAGCTTCATGCCCTGATGCAGAAGAAGACTCAGGAAATGACATCTTCAGTCCCAACAAACAAAAGTTATTTATTGATAAATGTGTGAATACCCACATACAAATGATGAGAATATAGGAAAACTACGGAGCCCCTGAAGGGACATGGTGTAATTTTTTTTTCAGGTAAAAAAGTGGTGAGCACCAGATACTATGTGGTGAGCACCAGATACTATCAGGTGAGCACCAGATACTATGTGGTGAGCACCAGATACTATCAGGTGAGCACCAGATACTATGTGGTGAGCACCAGATACTATGTGGTGAGCAACAGATACTATCAGGTGAGCACCAGATACTATGTGGTGAGCACCAGATACTATCAGGTGAGCACCAGATACTATGTGGTGAGCACCAGATACTATCAGGTGAGCACCAGATACTATCAGGTGAGCACCAGATACTATCAGGTGAGCACCAGATACTATGTGGTGAGCACCAGATACTATGTGGTGAGCACCAGATACTATGTGGTGAGCACCAGATACTATCAGGTGAGCACCAGATACTATGTGGTGAGCACCAGATACTATCAGGTGAGCACCAGATACTATGTGGTGAGCACCAGATACTATCAGGTGAGCACCAAATACTATCAGGTGAGCACCAGATACTATGTGGTGAGCACCTTCACATACTTCTACTCTGTGCACAGGCTGTGCTCAGAATCTTCCATCATTCCATCATGGAAGAAGACATTTATGACTTTTTAGAGTCCCGACAGGTGGCACAACAACAAATAGAGCGACTTAAAGATGACAAGGTAAGCTTATTTGTTTAGATAGCTATAAAAAACCTTAATATGTTACCAATTTATTACTTTCAAAAATATAAATGTAGGTTGGCTTTGCTAGATAATGTAAGCTAGCTAGCTAAGGCAAGGCAAGGCAAGGCAAGTTTATTTATATAGCACCTTTCATACACAACGGTCATTCAAAGTGCTTTACAAATGAAAAGAAAACACAGAAAAATGTAAAACAATAGATTTAAGAAATTAATCACATATATAAAGAAAAATATATAAAAAGTACAGTAAATAAAATAATTAAAAAAGTAAATAAGATCCACGCTCTCTCTTACAACAAACACTCACACCGATTGTGACCTTCACTCTCACTGGTTTTCTGCGAACTGTGTGCTCATCAGCCCACAGTTATGCACGGCTACCTGGTGCTCGATTCCCAGCCGAGGGTGAAACTCCCAATCACTCAGTTACCATGCCCGGTAACCACCAATGGTGCCACCTGTATACCCTTCCGAGGAGTTCAACCGCCAAACCTCTCGACTCTTGTCAAGTTAGATCCCCTGATCCTGACAGTTCCCTATGAACTGCGTCTGGCGTTGCCTGTGTATACACGTACCAGGAGTGAAGTCACAACCTCTGCAATAAGTTTCTGCTGAGGAGAGAGACAAAGTTTTAACTAAAAGCAGATCTAAAGGGGGGGAGCAAAGATAAGAACAGTAAAAATAAAATGTTAAAAAGTACAGTAAATAAAATAATAAAAAGTAAATAAGATCCACGCTCTCTCATACAACAAACACTCACACCGATTGCGACCTTCACTCTCACTGGTTTTCTGCGAACTGTGTGCTCGTCAGCCCACAGTTATGCACGGCCACCTGGTGCTCGACTCCCAGCCGAGGGTGAAACTCCCAATCACTCAGTTACCCTGCCTGGTAACCACCAATGGTGCCACCTGTATACCCTTCCGAGGAGTTCAACCGCCATACCTCTCGACTCTTGTCGAGTTAGATCCCCTGATCCTGACAGTTCCCTATGAACCAAGTCTGGCGTTGCCTGTGTATACATGTACCAGGAGTGAAGTCACAACCTCTGCAATAAGTTTCTGCCGAGGAGAGAGACAAAGTTTAACTAAAAGCAGATCTAAAGGGGGGGAGCAAAGATAAGAACAGTAAAAATAAAATGTTAAAAAAGAAACAAATACAATAAAATATAAAATAGGAAGCATGATTAAAACAGTAGATTTAAAGTAAGTTAAATTAATGAAGATAAAAGTGCCGTTACAGAGTAAAGGTAACTAGATAGGCAAAGTTTGTGAACAAACTTTATGTTGGCTTGCAAAGCAGCTGAAACGCTGTTTTGAATGTTGATGACCTAATGTTAAAGGTTGTTTTAATGTTATCATTGTTAGAATATGTTGCGGTTAAGGGGTAGTTTAGGTGTTTGGGGTAATTACTGCTGAGGGGTAATTGGCTGTGGGGTAGTTGATATTGAGGGGTTATTGACCTGTTGGGGTTATTGTTGTTGATGGCTATTAAGATTACTGTGTAGTTCCTGTTAAAAGCTTGTTCAGATGTGGAATGTTTTGTTGAGGGGGTATTTACCTGTGGTGGGGCAATTACTGTTGAGGGGCTATTGCCATTGGGGTAGTTAATGCAGATGTATTTGTTATTGTTGAAGGCTATTAGTTTAATGGTGTTGTTGCGGTTAATAGGTAATATAGCTGTTTGGGGCAATTACTGCTGAGGGGTAATTGGCTGTGGGGTAGTTGACATTGAGGGGTTATTGACCTGTTGGGGTTATTGTTGTTGATGGGTATTAAGATTACTGTGTAGTTCCTGTTAAAAGCTTGTTTAGATGTGGAATGTTTTGTTGAGGGGGTATTTACCTGTGGTGGGGCAATTATTGTTGAGGGGCAATTGGCTGTGTGGTAGTTGACATTGAGGGGTTATTGACCTGTTGGGGTTATTGTTGTTGATAGCTTTAAAGATTTCTGTGTAGTTCCTGTTAAAAGCTTGTTTAGATGTTGTATTTGTTGTTGAGGGGCAATTACCTGTGATGGGGCAATTACTGTTGAGGGGCTATTGCCATTGGGGTAGTTAATGCAGATGTATTTGATATTGTTGAAGGCTATTAGTTTAATGGTGTTGTTGCGGTTAATAGGTATTATAGCTGTTTGGGGCAATTACTGCTGAGGGGTAATTGGCTGTGGGGTAGTTGATATTGAGGGGTTATTGACCTGTTAGGGTTATTGTTGTTGATGGGTATTAAGATTACTGTGTAGTTCCTGTCAAAAGCTTGTGTAGATGTGGAATGTTTTGTTGAGGGGGTATTTACCTGTGGTGGGGCAATTACTGTTGAGGGGTAATTGGCTGTGGGGTAGTTGACATTGAGGGGTTATTGACCTGTTGGGGTTATTGTTGTTGATAGCTTTAAAGATTTCTGTGTAGTTCCTGTTAAAAGCTTGTTTAGATGTTGTATTTGTTGTTGAGGGGCAATTACCTGTGGTGGGGCAATTACTGTTGAGGGGCTATTGCCATTGGGGTAGTTAATGCAGATGTATTTGATATTGTTGAAGGCTATTCGTTTAATGGGTTTGTTAATGTTAAGAGGGGATTTAGCTGTTTGGGGCAATTACTGCTGAGGGGTAATTGGCTGTGGGGTAGTTGACATTGAGGGGTTATTGACCTGTTGGGGTTATTGTTGTTGATGGGTATTAAGATTACTGTGTGGTTCCTGTGAAGAGCTCGTTTAGATGTGGAATGTTTTGTTGAGGGGGTATTTATCTGTGGTGGGGCAATTATTGTTGAGGGGCAATTGGCTGTGGGGTAGTTGACATTGAGGGGTTATTGACCTGTTGGGGTTATTGTTGTTGATAGCTTTAAAGATTTCTGTGTAGTTCCTGTTAAAAGCTTGTTTAGATGTTGTATTTGTTGTTGGGGGGCAATTACCTGTGGTGGGGCAATTACTGTTGAGGGGCTATTGCCATTGGGGTAGTTAATGCAGATGTATTTGATATTGTTGAAGGCTATTCGTTTAATGGTGTTGTTGCGGTTAATAGGTAATATAGCTGTTTGGGGCAATTACTGCTGAGGGGTAATTGGCTGTGGGGTAGTTGATATTGAGGGGTTATTGACCTGTTGGGGTTATTGTTGTTGATGGGTATTAAGATTTCTGTGTGGTTCCTGTGAAGAGCTCGTTTAGATGTGGAATGTTTTGTTGAGGGGGTATTTACCTGTGGTGGGGCAATTATTGTTGAGGGGCAATTGGCTGTGGGGTAGTTGACATTGAGGGGTTATTGACCTGTTGGGGTTATTGTTGTTGATAGCTTTAAAGATTTCTGTGTAGTTCCTGTTAAAAGCTTGTTTAGATGTTGTATTTGTTGTTGAGGGGCAATTACCTGTGGTGGGGCAATTACTGTTGAGGGGCTATTGCCATTGGGGTAGTTAATGCAGATGTATTTGATATTGTTGAAGGCTATTAGTTTAATGGTGTTGTTGCGGTTAATAGGTAATATAGCTGTTTGGGGCAATTACTGCTGAGGGGTAATTGGCTGTGGGGTAGTTGACATTGAGGGGTTATTGACCTGTTGGGGTTATTGTTGTTGATGTGTATTAAGAATATTGTGTAGTTCCTGGTAAAATCTTGTTGTTTATTTATTTATTTATTTATTTATTTATTTTTGAGGGGGTATTTATTTGTGGTGGGGCAATTACTGTTGAGGGGTAATTGGTTGTGGGTTAGTTAAAATTGAGTTGTTGTTCAGTTATACAGTTAATACTGCTGCAGGGACTGAGGGAGAGAAGAGGTTCCGTGCGTGTGTTGTGTGAGCCTGTGGGGATCTCCCTTACGGAATGTTCAGTTCTGAACATTCCGCCATTCATTCTCTATGGGAAAAAGTCAACTTTGAGGACTTGTCCTGAGGACACCGTATGTCCGATATGTCCCAAAAGCACAAGCACACTTCTTCCATATGAGATCTGTGAACCTGCCAGTTTTCAAGGTTCTAGCTCAAAAACTGCGACCTGTGAAAGTTACCGAAAAGTCGAATAGAATAATAATAAGAACTAGATAGGCAAAGTTTGTGAACAAACTTTATGTTGGCTTGCAAAGCAGCTGAAACGCTGTTTTGAATGTTGATGACCTAATGTTAAAGGTTGTTTTAATGTTATCATTGTTAGAATATGTTGCGGTTAAGGGGTAGTTTAGGTGTTTGGGGTAATTACTGCTGAGGGGTAATTGGCTGTGGGGTAGTTGATATTGAGGGGTTATTGACCTGTTGGGGTTATTGTTGTTGATGGCTATTAAAATTACTGTGTAGTTCCTGTTAAAAGCTTGTTCAGATGTGGAATGTTTTGTTGAGGGGGTATTTACCTGTGGTGGGGCAATTACTGTTGAGGGGCTATTGCCATTGGGGTAGTTAATGCAGATGTATTTGTTATTGTTGAAGGCTATTAGTTTAATGGTGTTGTTGCGGTTAATAGGTAATATAGCTGTTTGGGGCAATTACTGCTGAGGGGTAATTGGCTGTGGGGTAGTTGACATTGAGGGGTTATTGACCTGTTGGGGTTATTGTTGTTGATGGGTATTAAGATTACTGTGTAGTTCCTGTTAAAAGCTTGTTTAGATGTTGTATTTATTGTTGAGGGGCAATTACCTGTGGTGGGGCAATTACTGTTGAGGGGCTATTGCCATTGGGGTAGTTAATGCAGATGTATTTGATATTGTTGAAGACTAATAGTTTAATGGTGTTGTTGCGGTTAATAGATAATATAGCTGTTTGGGGCATTTACTGCTGAGGGGTAATTGGCTGTGGGGTAGTTGACATTGAGGGGTTATTGACCTGTTGGGGTTATTGTTGTTGATGGGTATTAAGATTACTGTGTAGTTCCTGTTAAAAGCTTGTTTAGATGTGGAATGTTTTGTTGAGGGGGTATTTACCTGTGGTGGGGCAATTATTGTTGAGGGGCAATTGGCTGTGTGGTAGTTGACATTGAGGGGTTATTGACCTGTTGGGGTTATTGTTGTTGATAGCTTTAAAGATTTCTGTGTAGTTCCTGTTAAAAGCTTGTTTAGATGTTGTATTTGTTGTTGAGGGGCAATTACCTGTGGTGGGGCAATTACTGTTGAGGGGCTATTGCCATTGGGGTAGTTAATGCAGATGTATTTGATATTGTTGAAGGCTATTAGTTTAATGGTGTTGTTGCGGTTAATAGGTATTATAGCTGTTTGGGGCAATTACTGCTGAGGGGTAATTGGCTGTGGGGTAGTTGATATTGAGGGGTTATTGACCTGTTAGGGTTATTGTTGTTGATGGGTATTAAGATTACTGTGTAGTTCCTGTCAAAAGCTTGTGTAGATGTGGAATGTTTTGTTGAGGGGGTATTTACCTGTGGTGGGGCAATTACTGTTGAGGGGTAATTGGCTGTGGGGTAGTTGACATTGAGGGGTTATTGACCTGTTGGGGTTATTGTTGTTGATAGCTTTAAAGATTTCTGTGTAGTTCCTGTTAAAAGCTTGTTTAGATGTTGTATTTGTTGTTGAGGGGCAATTACCTGTGGTGGGGCAATTACTGTTGAGGGGCTATTGCCATTGGGGTAGTTAATGCAGATGTATTTGATATTGTTGAAGGCTATTCGTTTAATGGGTTTGTTAATGTTAAGAGGGGATTTAGCTGTTTGGGGCAATTACTGCTGAGGGGTAATTGGCTGTGGGGTAGTTGACATTGAGGGGTTATTGACCTGTTGGGGTTATTGTTGTTGATGGGTATTAAGATTACTGTGTGGTTCCTGTGAAGAGCTCGTTTAGATGTGGAATGTTTTGTTGAGGGGGTATTTATCTGTGGTGGGGCAATTATTGTTGAGGGGCAATTGGCTGTGGGGTAGTTGACATTGAGGGGTTATTGACCTGTTGGGGTTATTGTTGTTGATAGCTTTAAAGATTTCTGTGTAGTTCCTCTTAAAAGCTTGTTTAGATGTTGTATTTGTTGTTGGGGGGCAATTACCTGTGGTGGGGCAATTACTGTTGAGGGGCTATTGCCATTGGGGTAGTTAATGCAGATGTATTTAATATTGTTGAAGGCTATTCGTTTAATGGGTTTGTTAATGTTAAGAGGGGATTTAGCTGTTTGGGGCAATTACTGCTGAGGGGTAATTGGCTGTGGGGTAGTTGATATTGAGGGGTTATTGACCTGTTGGGGTTATTGTTGTTGATGGGTATTAAGATTACTGTGTGGTTCCTGTGAAGAGCTTGTTTAGATGTGGAATGTTTTGTTGAGGGGGTATTTACCTGTGGTGGGGCAATTATTGTTGAGGGGCAATTGGCTGTGGGGTAGTTGACATTGAGGGGTTATTGACCTGTTGGGGTTATTGTTGTTGATAGCTTTAAAGATTTCTGTGTAGTTCCTGTTAAAAGCTTGTTTAGATGTTGTATTTGTTGTTGAGGGGCAATTACCTGTGGTGGGGCAATTACTGTTGAGGGGCTATTGCCATTGGGGTAGTTAATGCAGATGTATTTGATATTGTTGAAGGCTATTAGTTTAATGGTGTTGTTGCGGTTAATAGGTAATATAGCTGTTTGGGGCAATTACTGCTGAGGGGTAATTGGCTGTGGGGTAATTGATATTGAGGGGTTATTGACCTGTTGGGGTTATTGTTGTTGATGGGTATTAAGATTTCTGTGTGGTTCCTGTGAAGAGCTCGTTTAGATGTGGAATGTTTTGTTGAGGGGGTATTTACCTGTGGTGGGGCAATTATTGTTGAGGGGCAATTGGCTGTGGGGTAGTTGACATTGAGGGGTTATTGACCTGTTGGGGTTATTGTTGTTGATAGCTTTAAAGATTTCTGTGTAGTTCCTGTTAAAAGCTTGTTTAGATGTTGTATTTGTTGTTGAGGGGCAATTACCTGTGGTGGGGCAATTACTGTTGAGGGGCTATTGCCATTGGGGTAGTTAATGCAGATGTATTTGATATTGTTGAAGGCTATTAGTTTAATGGTGTTGTTGCGGTTAATAGGTAATATAGCTGTTTGGGGCAATTACTGCTGAGGGGTAATTGGCTGTGGGGTAGTTGACATTGAGGGGTTATTGACCTGTTGGGGTTATTGTTGTTGATGTGTATTAAGAATATTGTGTAGTTCCTGGTAAAATCTTGTTGTTTATTTATTTATTTATTTATTTATTTTTGAGGGGGTATTTATTTGTGGTGGGGCAATTACTGTTGAGGGGTAATTGGTTGTGGGTTAGTTAAAATTGAGTTGTTGTTTAGTTATACAGTTAATACTGCTGCAGGGACTGAGGGAGAGAAGAGGTTCCGTGCGTGTGTTGTGTGAGCCTGTGGGGATCTCCCTTACGGAATGTTCAGTTCTGAACATTCCGCCATTCATTCTCTATGGGAAAAAGTCAACTTTGAGGACTTGTCCTGAGGACACCGTATGTCCGATATGTCCCAAAAGCACAAGCACACTTCTTCCATATGAGATCTGTGAACCTGCCAGTTTTCAAGGTTCTAGCTCAAAAACTGTGACCTGTGAAAGTTACCGAAAAGTCGAATAGAATAATAATAAGAAAAAGAAGAATAGGGAGAACAGTATGTTGGCTGCTTCGCAAGCCAACATAACTAGAAAGGCAAAGTTCGTGGAACAAACTTTATGTTGGCTTGACAAAGCAGCTAAAAAGGCTGTTTTGAATGTTGATGACCTAATGTTAAAGGTTGTTTTGTTATTAATGTTAAAATGATGTTAAAGGTTGTTTAAATGTTGATAACCTGCTAAATCATGTTAAAGGTTGTTTAAATGTTGATAACCTGCTAAATAATGTTAAAGGTTGTTTTAATGCTGACATCTTGCTAAATGATGATGAAGGCTGTTTAAATGTTGATAACCTGCTAAATGATGTTAAAGGTTGTTTTAATGTTGATAACTTGCTAAAGAATGTTAAAGGTTGTTTAAATGTTGATAAACCTGTTAAATAATGTTAAAGGTTGTTTAAATGGTATCACTGCTGCCCATCAGCCCCTCTGCTCCATCTGCCCCCTCTACTCCATCTGCCCCTTCGCCCCTCTGCCCCAGCTGCCCCTCTGCTCCATCTGCCCCTCTGCTCCATCTGCTCCATTGACCTAATGTTAAAGGCTGTTGTTAAATGATGTTGAAGGCTGTTTAAATGTTGATAATCTGCTAAATGATATTAAAGGTTGTTTAAATGTTGATAACCTGCTAAATGATGTTAAAGGTTGTTTAAATGTTGATAACCTGCTAAATAATGTTAAAGGTTGTTTTAATGTTATCACTGTTAAATGATGTTAAAGATTGTTTGAATGTTGACATCCTGCTAAATGATGTTGAAGGCTGTTTAAATGTTGATAACCTGCTAAATGATGTTAAAGGTTGTTTAAATGTTGACATCCTGCTAAATGATGTTGAAGGCTGTTTAAATGTTGATAACCTGCTAAATGATGTTAAAGGTTGTTTAAATGTTGATAACCTGCTAAATAATGTTAAAGGTTGTTTTAATGTTATCAATGTTAAATGATGTTAAGGGTTGTTTTAATGTTATCAATGTTAAATTATGTTAAAGGTTGTTTAAATGTTGACATCCTGCTAAATGATGTTGAAGGCTGTGTGTGTGTGGAGTGGGTATGAGTGACATGTATGTATGTGGACGTGCGTGTGTGGGGGGAGGGGGAGAGACATTCAAAATAACTGTCACTATCTCTGCTTGTCTGAGTGGACAAGCCTTGTTTAATGTGATTTGCACCCTCCGAACAAACGGTTGTAGTTCGGGACCTGTTTAACTTATCGCTTAACCGAAAATATTGTCTGAGAGAGGACCCCTGGCTGATCATTTTGATGTAATTTGTGTGTTGTTTGACCCAATATTGTCTGATTTATGACAAGTTAAATACAGAGGCAAATTGTGAAAAATCCCTTAATTGACACACTGTCTCTGCCACTCTAGAATGTGATTTGCACCCTCCGAACAAACGGTTGTAGTTCGGGACCTGTTTAACTTATTGCTTAACTGAAGATATTGGATGAGAGAGGACCCCTGGCGGATCATTTTGATGTAATTTGTGTGTTGTTTGACCCAATATTGTCTGATTTATGACAAGTTAAATATAGAGGCAAATTGTGAAAATCCAATTCTGATGTTGAGAAATTAACATGGGAGTTAATGGGGCAGTTTTTTGTGTCTAATGCCAAACAAATGCTCATAACTCTAAAAGTAATTGATCAAATGATTAGATATCTTGGTTTAACAGAAAGGACAAGTTTCTCTCCCATTTAAAATTTAAATGGAGCTTCTAGATGAAAGTGGAAGGAATTTACAGCTGTTTATCCAGGAGATTTTTGATGATTTTTCATGACAGCACACTCTAACTGGGGACATTTCTGAACATTCCGCCATTCATTCCCTATGGGGAAAAGTCCACTTTGAGGACTTGTCCTGCGGACACCGTATGTCCAATATGTCCCAAAAGCACAAGCACACTATTCCCGTATGAGATCTGCGATCCTGCCAAATTTCAAGGTTCTAGCTAAAAAACTGTGACCTGTGAAAAGTGTCGAAATTTGATGCGGAATAATAATAATAATAATAATAATAAAAATAAGAAGAATAGGGAGAACAGAATGTTGGCTTTGTCAAGCCAACATAATAATAAAAAGAAGAAATCGGATAACAGAATGTTGGCTTTGTCAAGCCAACATAACTAGAAAGGCAAAGTTCGTGAACAAACTTTATGTTGGCTTGACAAAGCAGCTAAAAAGGCTGTTTTGAATGTTTGATGACCTAATGTTAAAGGTTGTTTTAATGTTATTAATGTTAAAATGATGTTAAAGGTTGTTTAAATGTTGATAACCTGCTAAATAATGTTGAAGGTTGTTTTAATGTTATCAATGTTAAATGATGTTAAAGGTTGTTTAAATGTTCACATCCTGCTAAATGATGTTGAAGGTTGTTTAAATGTTGATTATCTGCTAAATGATGTTAAAGGTTGTTTAAATGTTGATAACTTGCTAAAGAATGTTAAAGGTTGTTTAAATGTTGATAAACCTGTTAAATAATGTTAAAGGTTGTTTAAATGTTATCACTGCTGCCCATCTGCCCCTCTGCTCCATCTGCCCCCTTGCCCCATCAGCCCCTCTGCCCCATCAGCCCCTCTGCCCCTTCACCCCTCTGCTCCATCTGCCCCTCTGCTCTATCTGCCCCCTCTGCTCCATCTGCCCCTTCGCCCCTCTGCCCCAGCTGCCCCTCTGCTCCATCTGCACCTCTGCTCCATCTGCCCCTTCGCCCCTCTGCCCCATCTGCCCCTCTGCTCCATCTGCCCCTTCGCCCCTCTGCTCCATCTCCCCCTCGGCTCCTTCTGCCCCTCTGCTCCATCTGCCCCTTTGCCCCATCTGCCCCTCTGCTCCATCTGCCCCTCTGCTCCATCTGCCCCTCTGCTCCATCTGCCCCTCTGCTCCATCTGCCCCTTCGCCCCTCTGCTCCATCTCCCCCTCTGCTCCATCTGCTCTATCTGCCCCATTTGCCCCTCACCCTCATCTGCTCCTCTGCTCCATCTGCCCCCTCTGCTCCATCTGCCCCCTCTACTCCATCTGCCCCCTCTACTCCATCTGCCCCCTCTACTCCATCTGCCCCATCTGCATGTATGTATGTGTGTGTGTCTGTGTGGTGTATATGTGTTTGACTGTGTGTAGTGGGTATGAGAGAGATGCAGGTGTGTGCGCGTGCGTGTGTGGGGGAGGGGGAGAGACATTCAAAAATAACTGCCACTCTGTGTGGGGAAGCCTTGTTTTATGTGATTTGCACCCTCAGAACAAACGGTCGTAGTTCGAGACCCATTTAACTTATCGCTTCACCGAAGAGATTGTGTGAGAGAGGACCCCTTGCTGATGATTTTGATATATTTTGGTGTGGTTTGACCCTAAAATGACTGATTTATGGCAAGTTAAAAACACACAAAAATCTCAACAAAGCTGATTCTGATTCTCATACATTTATATGGGGGCCAATGGGGCAGTTTTCTGTGTCTGGTGCCAAACAAATGCTCATAACTCTAAAACTAATTCATCAAATGATTAGATATCTCGGCGTGCCAGAGAGGACAAGTTTCTCTCCCATTTAAAATTTAAATGGAGCTTCTAGGTGAACGTTTCAGGATTTTACAGCAGTTTATCCAGGAGATTTTTGATGATTTTTCATGACAGCACACTCTAACTGGGGACATTTCTGAACATGCCGCCATTCACTCCCTATGGGGGAAATGTCCACTTTGAGGACTCGTCCTGAGGACACCGTATGTCCCACATGTCCCAAAAGCACAAGCACACTTCTTCCCAATGAGATCTGCGAACCTGCAAATTTTCAAGGTTCTAGCTCAAAAACTGTGACCTGTGAAAATGACCGAAAATCTGAATGGAAGAAGTACAATATAATACTAGAAAGGCAAAGTTCGTGAACAAACTTTATGTTGGCTTGACAAAGCAGCTAAAAAGGCTGTTTTGAATGTTGATGACCTAATGTTAAAGGTTGTTTTAATGTTATTAATGTTAAAATGATGTTAAAGGTTGTTTAAATGTTGATAACCTGCTAAATAATGTTAAAGGTTGTTTAAATGTTGATAACCTGCTAAATAATGTTAAAGGTTGTTTTAATGTTGACATCTTGCTAAATGATGATGAAGGCTGTTTAAATGTTGATAACCTGCTAAATAATGTTAAAGGTTGTTTTAATGTTGATAACTTGCTAAAGAATGTTAAAGGTTGTTTAAATGTTGATAACCTGCTAAATGATGTTAAAGGTTGTTTAAATGTTGACATCCTGCTAAATGATGTTGAAGGCAGTTTAAATGTTGAAAACCTGCTAAATGATGTTAAAGGTTGTTTAAATGTTGATAACCTGCTAAATAATGTTAAAGATTGTTTTAATGTTATCAATGTTAAATGATGTTAAGGGTTGTTTTAATGTTATCAATGTTAAATGATGTTAACGGTTGTTTAAATGTTGATAACCTGCTAAATAATGTTAAAGATTGTTTTAATGTTATCAATGTTAAATGATGTTAAGGGTTGTTTTAATGTTATCAATGTTAAATGATGTTAACGGTTGTTTAAATGTTGACATCCTGCTAAATGATGTTGAAGGCTGTGTGTGTCTGTGGAGTGGGTATGAGGAACATGTTTGTATGTGGACGTGCGTGTGTGGGGGGAGGGGGAGAGACATTCAAAATAACTGTCACTATCTCTGCTTGTCTGAGTGGACAAGCCTTGTTTAATGTGATTTGCACCCTCCGAACAAACGGTTGTAGTTTGGGACCTGTTTAACTTATCGCTTAACCGAAAATATTGTATGAGAGAGGACCCCTGGCTGATCATTTTGATGTAATTTGTGTGTTGTTTGACCCAATATTGTCTGATTTATGACAAGTTAAAAACAGAGGCAAATTGTGAAAAATCCCTTAACTGACACACTGTCTCTGCTACTCTAGAATGTGATTTGCACCCTCCGAACAAACGGTTGTAGTTCGGGACCTGTTTAACTTATCGCTTAAACAAAAATATTGTATGAGAGAGGACCCCTGGCGGATCATTTTGATGTAATTTGTGTGTTGTTTGACCCAATATTGTCTGATTTATGACAAGTTAAATATAGAGGCAAATTGTGAAAATCCAATTCTGATGTTGAGAAATTAACATGGGAGTTAATGGGGCCGTTTTTTGTGTCTAATGCCAAACAAATGCTCATAACTCTAAAAGTAATTGATCAAATGATTAGATATCTTGGTTTAACAGAAAGGACAAGTTTCTCTCCCATTTAAAATTTAAATGGAGCTTCTAGATGAAAGTGGAAGGAATTTACAGCTGTTTATCCAGGAGATTTTTGATGATTTTTCATGACAGCACACTCTAACTGGGGACATTTCTGAACATTCCGCCATTCATTCCCTATGGGGAAAAGTCCACTTTGAGGACTTGTCCTGCGGACACCGTATGTCCAATATGTCCCAAAAGCACAAGCACACTTCTTCCAAATGAGATCTGCGAACATGCCAAATTTCAAGGTTCTAGCTCAAAAATTGCGACCTGTGAAAACGACCGAAAATTGGAATAGAATAATAATAATAAAAATAAAAAGAAGAATAGGGAGAACAGAATGTTGGCTTTGTCAAGCCAACATAACTAGAAAGGCAAAGTTCATGAACAAACTTTATGTTGGCTTGACAAAGCAGCTAAAAAGGCTGTTTTGAATGTTTGATGACCTAATGTTGAAGGTTGTTTTAATGTTATTAATGTTAAAATGATGTTAAAGGTTGTTTTAATGTTGACATCTTGCTAAATGATGATGAAGGCTGTTTAAATGTTGATAACCTGCTAAATGATGTTAAAGGTTGTTTTAATGTTGATAACTTGCTAAAGAATGTTAAAGGTTGTTTAAATGTTGATAAACCTGTTAAATAATGTTAAAGGTTGTTTAAATGTTATCACTGCTGCCCATCTGCCCCTCTGCTCCATCTGCCCCTCTGCTCCATCTGCCCCTTTGCCCCATCAGCCCCTCTGCTCCATCTGCACCTCTGCTCCATCTGCTCCATTGACCTAATGTTAAAGGCTGTTGTTAAATGATGTTGAAGGCTGTTTAAATGTTGATAATCTGCTAAATGATATTAAGGGTTGTTTAAATGTTGATAACCTGCTAAATAATGTTAAAGGTTGTTTTAATGTTATCACTGTTAAATGATGTTAAAGATTGTTTGAATGTTGACATCCTGCTAAATGATGTTGAAGGCTGTTTAAATGTTGATAACCTGCTAAATGATGTTAAAGGTTGTTTAAATGTTGATAACTTGCTAAAGAATGTTAAAGGTTGTTTAAATGTTGATAAACCTGTTAAATAATGTTAAAGGTTGTTTAAATGTTATCACTGCTGCCCATCTGCCCCTCTGCTCCATCTGCCCCTTTGCCCCATCAGCCCCTCTGCTCCATCTGCACCTCTGCTCCATCTGCTCCATTGACCTAATGTTAAAGGCTGTTGTTAAATGATGTTGAAGGCTGTTTAAATGTTGATAATCTGCTAAATGATATTAAGGGTTGTTTAAATGTTGATAACCTGCTAAATAATGTTAAAGGTTGTTTTAATGTTATCACTGTTAAATGATGTTAAAGATTGTTTGAATGTTGACATCCTGCTAAATGATGTTGAAGGCTGTTTAAATGTTGATAACCTGCTAAATGATGTTAAAGGTTGTTTAAATGTTGACATCCTGCTAAATGATGTTGAAGGCAGTTTAAATGTTGAAAACCTGCTAAATGATGTTAAAGGTTGTTTAAATGTTGATAACCTGCTAAATAATGTTAAAGGTTGTTTTAATGTTATCAATGTTAAATGATGTTAAAGGTTGTTTAAATGTTCACATCCTGCTAAATGATGTTGAAGGCTGTGTGTGTCTGTGTGGAATGGGTATGAGGAACATGTATGTATGTGGACGTGCGTGTGTGGGGGGAGGAGGAGAGACATTCAAAATAACTGTCACTATCTCTGCTTGTTTAATGTGATTTGCACCCTCCGAACAAACGGTTGTAGTTCGGGACCTGTTTAACTTATCGTTTAACCGAAAATATCCTATGAGAGAGGACCCCTGGTGGATCATTTTGATGTAATTTGTGTGTTGTTTGACCCAATATTGTCTGATTTATGACAAGTTAAAAACAGAGGCAAATTGTGAAAAATCCCTTAACTGACACTGTCTCTGCCACTCTAGAATGTGATTTGCACCCTCCGAACAAACGGTTGTAGTTCGGGACCTGTTGTAATTATTGCTTAACTGAAGATATTGTATGAGAGAGGACCCCTGGCGGATCATTTTGATGTAATTTGTGTGTTGTTTGACCCAATATTGTCTGATTTATGACAAGTTAAATATAGAGGCAAATTGTGAAAATCCAATTCTGATGTTGAGAAATTAACATGGGAGTTAATGGGGCAGTTTTTTGTGTCTAATGCCAAACAAATGCTCATAACTCTAAAAGTAATTGATCAAATGATTAGATATCTTGGTTTAACAAAAAGGACAAGTTTCTCTCCCATTTAAAATTTAAATGGAGCTTCTAGATGAAAGTGGAAGGAATTTACAGCTGTTTATCCAGGAGATTTTTGATGATTTTTCATGACAGCACACTCTAACTGGGGACATTTCTGAACATTCCGCCATTCATTCCCTATGGGGAAATGTCCACTTTGAGGACTTGTCCTGCGGACACCGTATGTCCAATATGTCCCAAAAGCACAAGCACACTTCTTCCAAATGAGATCTGCGAACATGCCAAATTTCAAGGTTCTAGCTCAAAAACTGTGACCTGTGAAAACGACCGAAAATCGAAATAGAATAATAATAATAACTAGATAGGCAAAGTTTGTGAACAAACTTTATGTTGGCTTGCAAAGCAGTCGAAACGCTGTTTTGAATGTTGATGGCCTAATGTTAAAGGTTGTTTTAATGTCATCATTGTTAGATTATGTTGCGGTTAAGGAGTAGTTTAGGTGTTTGGGGTAATTACTGCTGAGGGGTAATTGGCTGTGGGGTAGTTGACATTGAGGGGTTATTGACCTGTTGGGGTTATTGTTGTTGATGGCTATTAAGATTACTGTGTAGCTCCTGTTAAAAGCTTGTTTAGATGTGGAATGTTTTGTTGAGGGGGTATTTACCTGTGGTGGGGCAATAACTGTTGAGGGGTAATTGGGTGTGGGGTAGTTGACATTGAGGGGTTATTGACCTGTTGGAGTTATTGTTGTTGATAGCTTTAAAGATTTCTGTGTAGTTCCTGTTAAAAGCTTGTTTAGATGTTGTATTTGTTGTTGAGGGGCAATTACCTGTGGTGGGGCAATTACTGTTGAGGGGCTATTGCCATTGGGGTAGTTAATGCAGATGTATTTGATATTGTTGAAGGCTATTCGTTTAATGGTGTTGTTGCGGTGAATAGGTAATATAGCTGTTTGGGGCAATTACTGCTGAGGGGTAATTGGCTGTGGGGTAGTTGATATTGAGGGGTTATTGACCTGTTGGGGTTATTGTTGTTGATGGGTATAAAGATTACTGTGTAGTTCCTGTTAAAAGCTTGTTTAGATGTGGAATGTTTTGTTGAGGGGGTATTTACCTGTGGTGGGGCAATTACTGTTGAGGGGTAATTGGTTGTGGGTTAGTTAAAATTGAGTGGTTGTTCAGTTATACAGTTAATACTGCTACAGGGACTGAGGGAGAGAAGAGGTTCCGTGCGTGTGTGCTCCATCTGCTCTATCTGCCCCTCTGATCCATCTGCCCTTCTGCCCCATCTGCTTTATCTGCCCCATCTGCCCGTCTGCTCCATCTGCCCCGCTGCTCTACCTGCCCTGCTGCTCTACCTGCCCCATCTGCCCCTCTGCTCCATCTTCCCCATCTGTTCCTCTGCTCCATCTGTGTGTGTCTGTGTGGAGTGGGTATGAGAGAAATGCATGTGTGTGTGCGTACGTGTGTGAGGGGGAGGGGGAGACACATTCAACATAACTGACACCACTCTGAGTGGAGGAGCCTCGTTTAATGTGATTTGCACCCTCCGAACAAACGGTCGTAGTTCGGGCTCTATTTAACGTATCGCTTAACCGAAGATATTGTATGAGAGAGGACCCCTGGCTGATCATTTTGGTGTAATTTGTGTGTTGTTTGACCCAATATTTTCTGATTTATGACAAGTTAAAAACAGGCAAATTGTGAAAAATCCCTTAACTGAAACACGGTCTCTGCCACTGTAGACGCCTTGTTTAATGTGATTTGCACCCTCCGAACAAACGGTCGTAGTTCGGGCTCTATTTAACGTATCGCTTAACCGAAGATATTGTATGAGAGAGGACCCCTGGCTGGTCATTTTCGTGTAATTTGTGTGTTGTTTGACCCAATATTTTCTGATTTATGACAAGTTAAAAACAGGCTAATTGTGAAAAATCCCTTAACTGAAACACGGTCTCTGCCACTGTAGACGCCTTGTTTAATGTGATTTGCACCCTCCGAACAAACGGTCGTAGTTCGGGCTCTATTTAACGTATCGCTTAACCGAAGATATTGTATGAGAGAGGACCCCTGGCTGATCATTTTGGTGTAATTTATGTGTTGTTTGACCCAATATTGTCTGATTTATGACAAGTTAAACACAGAGGCAAATTGTGAAAAAGACAGTTCTGATTTTGAGAAATTAACATGGGAGTTAATGGGGCAGTTTTCTGTGTCTAGTGCCAAACAAATGCTCATAACTCTAAAAGTAATTAATAAAATGATTAGATATTTTGGCCTGCCAGAAAGGACAAATTTCTCTCTCATTTAAAATTTAAATGGAGCTTCTAGATGAAAGTGGAAGGAATTTACAGCTGTTTATCCAGGAGATTTTTCATGAGAGCACACTAACTGGGGATATTTCTGAACATTCCGCCATTCATTCTCTATGGGAAAAAGTCAACTTTGAGGACTTGTCCTGAGGACACCGTATGTCCGACATGTCCCAAAAGCACAAGCACACTTCTTCCATATGAGATCTGTGAACCTGCCAATTTTCAAGGTTCTAGCTCAAAAACTGCGACCTGTGAAAGTTACCGAAAACTCGAATAGAATAATAATAATAAGAAGAAGAAGAATAAGAAGAATAGGGAGAACAGTATGTTGGCTGCTTCGCAAGCCAACATAACTAGAAAGGCAAAGTTCGTGGAACAAACTTTATGTTGGCTTGACAAAGCAGCTAAAAAGGCTGTTTTGAATGTTTGATGACCTAATGTTAAAGGTTGTTTTAATGTTATTAATGTTAAAATGATGTTAAAGGTTGTTTAAATGTTGATAACCTGCTAAATAATGTTAAAGGTTGTTTAAATGTTGATAACCTGCTAAATAATGTTAAAGGTTGTTTAAATGTTGATAACCTGCTAAATAATGTTAAAGGTTGTTTAAATGTTGATAACCTGCTAAATAATGTTAAAGGTTGTTTTAATGTTATCACTGTTAAATGATGTTAAAGATTGTTTGAATGTTGACATCCTGCTAAATGATGTTGAAGGCTGTTTAAATGTTGATAACCTGCTAAATGATGTTAAAGGTTGTTTAAATGTTGATAACCTGCTAAATAATGTTAAAGGTTGTTTTAATGTTATCACTGTTAAATGATGTTAAAGATTGTTTGAATGTTGACATCCTGCTAAATGATGTTGAAGGCTGTTTAAATGTTGATAACCTGCTAAATGATGTTAAAGGTTGTTTAAATGTTGACATCCTGCTAAATGATGTTGAAGGCTGTTTAAATGTTGATAACCTGCTAAATGATGTTAAAGGTTGTTTAAATGTTGATAACCTGCTAAATAATGTTAAAGGTTGTTTTAATGTTATCAATGTTAAATAATGTTAAAGGTTGTTTTAATGTTATCAATGTTAAATGATGTTAAAGGTTGTTTAAATGTTGACATCCTGCTAAATGATGTTGAAGGCTGTGTGTGTCTGTGTGGAGTGGGTATGAGGAACATGTTTGTATGTGGACGTGCGTGTGTGGGGGGAGGGGGAGAGACATTCAAAATAACTGTCACTATCTCTGCTTGTCTGAGTGAAGCCTTGGTTAATGTGATTTGCACCCTCCGAAGAACGGTTGTAGTTCGGGACCTGTTTAACTTATCGCTTAACCGAAAATATTGTATGAGAGAGGACCCCTGGCTGATCATTTTGATGTAATTTGTGTGTTGTTTGACCCAATATTGTCTGATTTATGACAAGTTAAAAACAGAGGCAAATTGTGAAAAATCCCTTAACTGACACACTGTCTCTGCCACTCTAGAATGTGATTTGCACCCTCCGAACAAACGGTTGTAGTTCGGGACCTGTTTAACTTATTGCTTAACTGAAGATATTGTCTGAGAGAGGACCCCTGGCGGATCATTTTGATGTAATTTGTGTGTTGTTTGACCCAATATTGTCTGATTTATGACAAGTTAAATATAGAGGCAAATTGTGAAAATCCAATTCTGATGTTGAGAAATTAACATGGGAGTTAATGGGGCAGTTTTTTGTGTCTAATGCCAAATAAATGCTCATAACTCTAAAAGTAATTGATCAAATGATTAGATATCTTGGTTTAACAGAAAGAACAAGTTTCTCTCCCATTTAAAATTTAAATGGAGCTTCTAGATGAAAGTGGAAGGATTTTACAGCTGTTTATCCACGAGATTTTTGATGATTTTTCATGACAGCACACTCTAACTGGGGACATTTCTGAACATTCCGCCATTCATTCCCTATGGGGAAATGTCCACTTTGAGGACTTGTCCTGCGGACACCGTATGTCCCACATGTCCCAAAAGCACAAGCACACTATTCCCGAATGGGATCTGCGATCCTGCCAAATTTCAAGGTTCTAGCTAAAAAACTGTGACCTGTGAAAAGTGTCGAAATTTGATGCGGAATAATAATAATAATAATAATAATAATAATAATAAGAAGAAATCGGATAACAGAATGTTGGCTTTGTCAAGCCAACATAACTAGAAAGGCAAAGTTCGTGAACAAACTTTATGTTGGCTTGACAAAGCAGCTAAAAAGGCTGTTTTGAATGTTTGATGACCTAATGTTAAAGGTTGTTTTAATGTTATTAATGTTAAAATGATGTTAAAGGTTGTTTAAATGTTGATAACCTGCTAAATAATGTTAAAGGTTGTTTAAATGTTGATAACCTGCTAAATAATGTTAAAGGTTGTTTAAATGTTGATAACCTGCTAAATAATGTTAAAGGTTGTTTTAATGTTGACATCTTGCTAAATGATGATGAAGGCTGTTTAAATGTTGATAACCTGCTAAATGATGTTAAAGGTTGTTTTAATGTTGATAACTTGCTAAAGAATGTTAAAGGTTGT
The DNA here is from genome assembly GCF_052324685.1 of Brachyhypopomus gauderio. NCBI lineage: Eukaryota > Metazoa > Chordata > Actinopteri > Gymnotiformes > Hypopomidae > Brachyhypopomus > Brachyhypopomus gauderio. The sequence goes on from NC_135216.1 coordinate 33,312,921, forward strand.
TTAAATGTTGATAAACCTGTTAAATAATGTTAAAGGTTGTTTAAATGTTATCACTGCTGCCCATCTGCCCCTCTGCTCCATCTGCCCCTCTGCTCCATCTGCCCCTTTGCCCCATCTGCCCCTCTGCTCCATCTGCCCCTCTGCTCTATCTGCCCCATCTGCCCCTCTGCACCTGTGCTCCATCTGCTCCATTGACCTAATGTTAAAGGCTGTTGTTAAATGATGTTGAAGGCTGTTTAAATGTTGATAATCTGCTAAATGACATTAAAGGTTGTTTAAATGTTGATAACCTGCTAAATAATGTTAAAGGTTGTTTAAATGTTGATAACCTGCTAAATAATGTTAAAGGTTGTTTTAATGTTATCACTGTTAAATGATGTTAAAGAATGTTTGAATGTTGACATCCTGCTAAATGATGTTGAAGGCTGTTTAAATGTTGATAACCTGCTAAATGATGTTAAAGGTTGTTTTAATGTTGACATCTTGCTAAATGATGATGAAGGCTGTTTAAATGTTGATATCCTGCTAAATGATGTTGAAGGTTGTTTTAATGTTGATAACTTGTTAAAGGTTGTTTAAATGTTGATAAACCTGTTAAATAATGTTAACGGTTGTTTAAATGTTATCACTGCTGCCCATCTGCCCCTCTGCTCCATTTGCCCCTCTGCTCCATCTGCCCCCCTGCCCCATCTGCTCCATCTGCCCCGTCACCCCTCTGCCCCATCTGCCCCTCTGCTCCATCTGCCCCTCTGCTCCATCTGCTCCATTGACCTAATGTTAAAGGTTGTTGTTAAATGATGTTGAAGGCTGTTTAAATGTTGATAATCTCTTAAATGATATTAAAGGTTGTTTAAATGTTGATAAATTGTTAAAGGATGTTAAAGGTTGTTTTAATGTTATCACTGTTAAATGATGTTGAAGGCTGTTTAAATGTTGATAACCTGCTAAATGATGTTAAAGGTTGTTTAAATGTTGACAAACTGCTAAATGATGTTGAAGGCAGTTTAAATGCTGAAAACCTGCTAAATGATGTTAAAGGTTGTTTAAATGTTGATAACCTGCTAAATAATGTTAAAGGTTGTTTTAATGTTATCAATGTTAAATGATGTTAAAGGTTGTTTTAATGTTATCAATGTTAAATGATGTTAAAGGCTGTTTAAATGTTGACATCCTGCTAAATGATGTTGAAGGCTGTGTGTGTCTGTGTGGAGTGGGTATGAGGAACATGTTTGTATGTGGACGTGCGTGTGTGGGGGGAGGGGGAGAGACATTCAAAATAACTGTCACTATCTCTGCTTGTCTGAGTTGAGAAGACTTGTTTAATGTGATTTGCACCCTCCGAACAAACGGTTGTAGTTCGGGACCTGTTTAACTTATCGCTTAACCAAAAATATCCTATGAGAGAGGACCCCTGGCTGATCATTTTGATGTAATTTGTGTGTTGTTTGACCCAATATTGTCTGATTTATGACAAGTTAAAAACAGAGGCAAATTGTGAAAAATCCCTTAACTGACACTGTCTCTGCCACTCTAGAATGTGATTTGCACCCTCCGAACAAACGGTTGTAGTTCGGTACCTGTTTAACTTATTGCTTAACTGAAGATAGTGTCTGAGAGAGGACCCCTGGCGGATCATTTTGATGTAATTTGTGTGTTGTTTGACCCAATATTGTCTGATTTATGACAAGTTAAATATAGAGGCAAATTGTGAAAATCCAATTCTGATGTTGAGAAATTAACATGGGAGTTAATGGGGCCGTTTTTTGTGTCTAATGCCAAACAAATGCTCATAACTCTAAAAGTAATTGATCAAATGATTAGATATCTTGGTTTAACAGAAAGGACAAGTTTCTCTCCCATTTAAAATTTAAATGGAGTTTCTAGATGAAAGTGGAAGGAATTTACAGCTGTTTATCCAGGAGATTTTTGATGATTTTTCATGACAGCACACTCTAACTGGGGACATTTCTGAACATTCCGCCATTCATTCCCTATGGGGAAAAGTCCACTTTGAGGACTTGTCCTGCGGACACCGTATGTCCAATATGTCCCAAAAGCACAAGCACACTTCTTCCAAATGAGATCTGCGAACATGCCAAATTTCAAGGTTCTAGCTCAAAAACTGTGACCTGTGAAAACGACCGAAAATCGAAATAGAATAATAATAATAACTAGAAAGGCAAAGTTCGTGAACAAACTTTATGTTGGCTTGACAAAGCAGCTAAAAAGGCTGTTTTGAATGTTGATGACCTAATGTTAAAGGTTGTTTTAATGTTATTAATGTTAAAATGATGTTAAAGGTTGTTTAAATGTTGATAACCTGCTAAATGCTGTTGAAGGCTGTTTAAATGTTGATAACCTGCTAAATGATGATAAAGGTTGCTTAAATGTTGATAACTTGCTAAAGAATGTTAAAGGTTGTTTAAATGTTGATAAACCTGTTAAATAATGTTAAAGGTTGTTTAAATGTTATCACTGCTGCCCATCTGCCCCTCTGCTCCATTTGCCCTTCTGCTCCATCTGCCTCCCTGCCCCATCTGCCCCTCTGCTCCATCTGCACCTTTGCCCCATCAGCCCCTCTGCTCCATCTGCCCCCTCTGCTCCATCTGCCCCCTCTGCTCCATCTGCCCCTTCACCCTATCTGCCCCTCTGCTCCATTTGCCCCTCTGCTCCATCTGCCCCCCTGCCCCATCTGCCCCATCTGCACCTTTGCCCCATCAGCCCCTTTGCCCCATCAGCCCCTCTGCTCCATCTGCCCCTCTGCACCATCTGCCCCTTCGCCCCTCTGCTCCATCTCCCCCTCTGCTCCATCTGCTCTATCTGCCCCATTTGCCCCTCACCCTCATCTGCCCCTCTGCTCCATCTGCCCCCTCTGCTCCATCTGCCCCCTCTACTCCATCTGCCCCCTCTACTCCATCTGCCCCATCTGCATGTATGTATGTGTGTGTGTCTGTGGTGTATATGTGTTTGACTGTGTGGAGTGGGTATGAGAGAGATGCAGGTGTGTGCGCGTGCGTGTGTGGGGGAGGGGGAGAGACATTCAAAAATAACTGCCACTCTGTGTGGGGAAGCCTTGTTTTATGTGATTTGCACCCTCAGAACAAACGGTCGTAGTTCGGGACCCATTTAACTTATCGCTTCACCGAAGAGATTGTGTGAGAGAGGACCCCTTGCTGATGATTTTGATATATTTTGGTGTGGTTTGACCCTAAAATGACTGATTTATGGCAAGTTAAAAACACACAAAAATCTCAACAAAGCTGATTCTGATTCTCATACATTTATATGGGGGCCAATGGGGCAGTTTTCTGTGTCTGGTGCCAAACAAATGCTCATAACTCTAAAACTAATTCATCAAATGATTAGATATCTCGGCGTGCCAGAGAGGACAAGTTTCTCTCCCATTTAAAATTTAAATGGAGCTTCTAGGTGAACGTTTCAGGATTTTACAGCAGTTTATCCAGGAGATTTTTGATGATTTTTCATGACAGCACACTCTAACTGGGGACATTTCTGAACAGGCCGCCATTCACTCCCTATGGGGGTAATGTCCACTTTGAGGACTTGTCCTGAGGACACCGTATGTCCCACATGTCCCAAAAGCACAAGCACACTTCTTCCCAATGAGATCTGCGAACCTGCAAATTTTCAAGGTTCTAGCTCAAAAACTGTGACCTGTGAAAATGACCGAAAATCGGAATGGAAGAAGTACAATATAATACTAGAAAGGCAAAGTTCGTGAACAAACTTTATGTTGGCTTGACAAAGCAGCTAAAAGGCTGTTTTAAATGTTGATGACCTAATGTTAAAGGTTGTTTTAATGTTATTAATGTTAAAATGATGTTAAAGGTTGTTTAAATGTTGATAACCTGCTAAATAATGTTAAAGGTTGTTTTAATGTTGACATCTTGCTAAATGATGATGAAGGCTGTTTAAATGTTGATAACCTGCTAAATGATGTTAAAGGTTGTTTTAATGTTGATAACTTGCTAAAGAATGTTAAAGGTTGTTTAAATGTTGATAAACCTGTTAAATAATGTTAAAGGTTGTTTAAATGTTATCACTGCTGCCCATCTGCCCCTCTGCTCCATTTGCCCCTCTGCTCCATCTGCCCCCCTGCCCCATCTGCTCCATCTGCCCCTTTGCCCCATCAGCCCCTCTGCCCCTTCACCCCTCTGCCCCATCTGCTCCATCTGCCCCTCTGCTCCATCTGCCCCATCTGCTCCATTGACCTAATGTTAAAGGTTGTTGTTAAATGATGTTGAAGGCTGTTTAAATGTTGATAATCTCCTAAATGATATTAAAGGTTGTTTAAATGTTGATAACTTGTTAAAGGATGTTAAAGGTTGTTTTAATGTTATCACTGTTAAATGATGTTGAAGGCTGTTTAAATGTTGATAACCTGCTAAATGATGTTAAAGGTTGTTTAAATGTTGACATCCTGCTAAATGATGTTGAAGGCTGTTTAAATGTTGATTATCTGCTAAATGATGTTAAAGGTTGTTTAAATGTTGATAAACCTGTTAAATAATGTTAAAGGTTGTTTAAATGTTATCACTGCTGCCCATCTGCCCCTCTGCTCCATCTGCTCCATCTGCCCCTTTGCCCGATCAGCCCCTCTGCCCCTTCACCCCTCTGCCCCGTCTGCCCCTCTGCTCTATCTGCCCCCTCTACTCCATCTGCCCCTTCGCCCCTCTGCCCCAGCTGCCCCTCTGCTCCATCTGCCCCTCTGCTCCATCTGCTCCATTGACCTAATGTTAAAGGTTGTTGTTAAATGATGTTGAAGACTGTTTAAATGTTGATAATCTCCTAAATGATATTAAAGGTTGTTTAAATGTTAATAACTTGTTAAAGGATGTTAAAGGTTGTTTTAATGTTATCACTGTTAAATGATGTTGAAGGCTGTTTAAATGTTGATAACCTGCTAAATGATGTTAAAGGTTGTTTAAATGTTGACATCCTGCTAAATGATGTTGAAGGCAGTTTAAATGTTGAAAACCTGCTAAATGATGTTAAAGGTTGTTTTAATGTTATCAATGTTAAATGATGTTAAAGGTTGTTTAAATGTTCACATCCTGCTAAATGATGTTGAAGGCTGTGTGTGTCTGTGTGGAATGGGTATGAGGAACATGTATGTATGTGGACGTGCGTGTGTGGGGGGAGGAGGAGAGACATTCAAAATAACTGTCACTATCTCTGCTTGTTTATTGTGATTTGCACCCTCCGAACAAACGGTTGTAGTTCGGGACCTGTTTAACTTATCGTTTAACCGAAAATATCCTATGAGAGAGGACCCCTGGTGGATCATTTTGATGTAATTTGTGTGTTGTTTGACCCAATATTGTCTGATTTATGACAAGTTAAAAACAGAGGCAAATTGTGAAAAATCCCTTAACTGACACAGTGTCTCTGCCACTCTAGAATGTGATTTGCACCCTCCGAACAAACGGTTGTAGTTCGGGACCTGTTTAACTTATTGCTTAACTGAAGATATTGTATGAGAGAGGACCCCTGGTGGATCATTTTGATGTAATTTGTGTGTTGTTTGACCCAATATTGTCTGATTTATGACAAGTTAAATATAGAGGCAAATTGTGAAAATCCAATTCTGATGTTGAGAAATTAACATGGGAGTTAATGGGGCAGTTTTTTGTGTCTAATGCCAAACAAATGCTCATAACTCTAAAAGTAATTGATCAAATGATTAGATATCTTGGTTTAACAGAAAGGACAAGTTTCTCTCCCATTTAAAATTTAAATGGAGCTTCTAGATGAAAGTGGAAGGAATTTACAGCTGTTTATCCAGGAGATTTTTGATGATTTTTCATGACAGCACACTCTAACTGGGGACATTTCTGAACATTCCGCCATTCATTCCCTATGGGGAAAAGTCCACTTTGAGGACTTGTCCTGCGGACACCGTATGTCCAATATGTCCCAAAAGCACAAGCACACTTCTTCCAAATGAGATCTGCGAACATGCCAAATTTCAAGGTTCTAGCTCAAAAATTGCGACCTGTGAAAACGACCGAAAATTGGAATAGAAGAATAATAATAATAATAATAAAAATAAGAAGAAATCGGATAACAGAATGTTGGCTTTGTCAAGCCAACATAATAATAATAATAATAAAAAGAAGAAATCGGATAACAGAATGTTGGCTTTGTCAAGCCAACATAATAATAAAAAGAAGAAATCGGATAACAGAATGTTGGCTTTGTCAAGCCAACATAACTAGATAGGCAAAGTTTGTGAACAAACTTTATGTTGGCTTGCAAAGCAGCTGAAACGCTGTTTTGAATGTTGATGACCTAATGTTAAAGGTTGTTTTAATGTTATCATTGTTAGAATATGTTGCGGTTAAGGGGTAGTTTAGGTGTTTGGGGTAATTACTGCTGAGGGGTAATTGGCTGTGGGGTAGTTGATATTGAGGGGTTATTGACCTGTTGGGGTTATTGTTGTTGATGGCTATTAAGATTACTGTGTAGTTCCTGTTAAAAGCTTGTTCAGATGTGGAATGTTTTGTTGAGGGGGTATTTACCTGTGGTGGGGCAATTACTGTTGAGGGGCTATTGCCATTGGGGTAGTTAATGCAGATGTATTTGTTATTGTTGAAGGCTATTAGTTTAACACTGGGGTGGCCGTACCTTAGCCAAAAGGCTATCATCCCTGCCACGTACCAGAGCTTAGCCAGAAGGCTAGGGTTGGGAGGTGTGATAAGCCCTTCTTACCTCCAGTGTTATGTAAATGAGGCGTGTCTCAGGTGTGGGTGGTTGCTGCTTCAATACACACCTTTGGCTGCCTGCCACAAGAGACTGCAAGCTCTCTTGCAAGAAGTCACAAAGTGAGAAGGAGTCAGAAGTCACAAACATAATATTTGAATTATAGTGACATATAAGTGGCATATTGATTATTCAAAATGGCACTGATTTTTTTAACCTTATTTTCAGTATTCAGTACTGCCCATAGGTAAAGATGTTTTTACATACATTTATACAAAAAACCCTCAGCTACTTGAAATAGAATAATAATCTTGAGCAATTTTAACTTATCAAGATGGTACTTTTTAGTGTGTCTCTTCCAAAAACACAACAACAATCTTACCAGAAGAGATTTCCGAGTCACTACTCTCTTTTTTTTGCCCCCCCATCTTTGGAGGACAACTTTATTTTTATGTAAGAATAAAAAGAAAACAATTCTGTAAAATACAGTACAATAGTAATAAAAATAATTGGTGGGACATACAGAGAAAAGAGAAGGAGAGAAAAGAGGGTCAGTGTTCAGTGTTCATGGTCAGCCACTGGTCAGTGTTCATCCACAACGTCCCCTCAAAAGCCCTCAATGTCTAAAATACAGTAAAGAGTACAGGAAGAGGTGCCTTACACTATCACCGACTATAACAGCCTAAAATGTGGTGTCCCACCAGCCCCACTGCAGAGAGTAGCCTGTTCAGCCAAACCCCCCCCCCCCCCCCAAAAAAAGTCAACATTGCCAGAAATTTTGATTCAAGTTAGCTTTATTGATATTTGCACAGTAACGAAATGTGTTACTCTGCACACACCTGGCACTGCCACATCATCTCTTTTCTGCACTTGCCACATGAAATACAACGCTTAGTGGCATGATTATTCTTGCAGCCACACTTGACTCGGCACAATGCCCTTTTCCCTGTGTCAGGTGTGGGTGGTTGCTGCTGAACCTTTTCCTTGGCCACCTCCTTGGCTGCCATATGAGCCTGTCCAAGCTCTCCTGCAAGCTTCACCAAGAAGTCTGCCCATCTCTCTTTTACACCTGTGCATGTTGTTGCTCATCTATTGTGATATGCCTTCCTGGGTTGTAAGCATTGAAGCAGTTGGCAACGAAAGACCCCCAAACATTAGAGACTGCAGCAAACGGGTCAGTTGCAGCTCGTTCACTGCGTGTGTCCATGCTGTACACACATGCGTGTGTCCTGGAACCGGTATCGCTGCATAATCTTCATGATGGAGGGCTGCTGCATTGCTGGATGAGGATGGCAATGAAAGCCATTAGTTCAGGGAGGGCCATGAACCAGTTTTCATGCTGTGTCGTCTGGTGTGCATGCTGAACAGTCCACTCCTGTATGGTCCGAAGCATTTTCAGAGAGATGAAACAGAGGAAACTCTGTAAGCGACTAGACACTTCACTTCTGGCAAAAGCAGTTGGCTCTCCATTCATGGGATGGCATTCAATTGGGCTGTGATGCCTTCCATAATGTCTACCAATCTGTTCCTCATGCCACACTGTGCCGTCTTTTGCCATCTCTGTCAGCTGCTCGTGTGACTCCATGTGACCTCTCTTTTCTGGAGGTGATGAAGTCTCGTGATCCACAGGAACATAGGTTTGAGATTTGATTAGTGAAAGGTTGAAATAATGTGAAATTGACACAAACATAATATTTGAATTATAATTCCAAAACATTTCAAGTAAGCCTCTTTTGTACTTATGTAGGATTGTTCTCACACTGCAAAAAGTAGCATTTAATTAGTCAAAATAGCTCTGATTTGTTTTACCTTTTTTGAAATAGTTTTCGTCTTTTGAAAAACTGCCACTAGGTAAAGATATTTTTACATTAATTTATACAAAAAAAAACCCTTAGCTTCTTGAAATAGAATAATAATCTTGAGCTATTTTAACTTATCAAGATGGTACTTTTTACAGTGTGTCTCTTCCAAAAACACAACAGCCATAACCAGTAAACAAAAAAGGACATTTAGTAAATCTTACCAGAAGAGATCAGCTGCTCGTGTGTCTCCATGTGACCTCTCTTTTCATACATATTCACCCAAACACATATACAGCCTCACACACACACACCCACAAACATTATTTTCAGTAGTTTTTAGCACTTTGAGTTGCATGTATGTATGAAAGGTGCTATACAAATAAAGGTTATTATTATTATTTATTATAAAAAAGGAAGGGCAGAAAAAAAACACAGCTCAAATGACCACTGCAATGGGGGAGGCCAGGGTTTTTTCCTTCTCTATCTGAGTCAGTGAACACATCCAGCAGAACAATGAACTGACACCATCACCCCCCCTAAGTGGTTGCATGTACATAACAAAGGGTGGCCTAATGGAATGCAAATGTCCCCAGAACTGCCCCCTGGTGGAGACCAGGTACAAAATTTTGGAATGAAAATGCTGGTAGTCCTAGTGTTAATGGTGTTGTTGCGGTTAATAGGTAATATAGCTGTTTGGGGCAATTACTGCTGAGGGGTAATTGGCTGTGGGGTAGTTGACATTGAGGGGTTATTGACCTGTTGGGGTTATTGTTGTTGATGGGTATTAAGATTACTGTGTAGTTGCTGTTAAAAGCTTGTTTAGATGTTGTATTTATTGTTGAGGGGCAATTACCTGTGGTGGGGCAATTACTGTTGAGGGGCTATTGCCATTGGGGTAGTTAATGCAGATGTATTTGATATTGTTGAAGACTAATAGTTTAATGGTGTTGTTGCGGTTAATAGATAATATAGCTGTTTGGGGCATTTACTGCTGAGGGGTAATTGGCTGTGGGGTAGTTGACATTGAGGGGTTATTGACCTGTTGGGGTTATTGTTGTTGATGGGTATTAAGATTACTGTGTAGTTCCTGTTAAAAGCTTGTTTAGATGTGGAATGTTTTGTTGAGGGGGTATTTACCTGTGGTGGGGCAATTATTGTTGAGGGGCAATTGGCTGTGTGGTAGTTGACATTGAGGGGTTATTGACCTGTTGGGGTTATTGTTGTTGATAGCTTTAAAGATTTCTGTGTAGTTCCTGTTAAAAGCTTGTTTAGATGTTGTATTTGTTGTTGAGGGGCAATTACCTGTGGTGGGGCAATTACTGTTAAGAGGCTATTGCCATTGGGGTAGTTAATGCAGATGTATTTGATATTGTTGAAGGCTATTAGTTTAATGGTGTTGTTGCGGTTAATAGGTAATATAGCTGTTTGGGGCAATTACTGCTGAGGGGTAATTGGCTGTGGGGTAGTTGATATTGAGGGGTTATTGACCTGTTAGGGTTATTGTTGTTGATGGGTATTAAGATTACTGTGTAGTTCCTGTCAAAAGCTTGTGTAGATGTGGAATGTTTTGTTGAGGGGGTATTTACCTGTGGTGGGGCAATTACTGTTGAGGGGTAATTGGCTGTGGGGTAGTTGACATTGAGGGGTTATTGACCTGTTGGGGTTATTGTTGTTGATAGCTTTAAATATTTCTGTGTAGTTCCTGTTAAAAGCTTGTTTAGATGTTGTATTTGTTGTTGAGGGGCAATTACCTGTGGTGGGGCAATTACTGTTGAGGGGCTATTGCCATTGGGGTAGTTAATGCAGATGTATTTGATATTGTTGAAGGCTATTCGTTTAATGGGTTTGGTAATGTTAAGAGGGGATTTAGCTGTTTGGGGCAATTACTGCTGAGGGGTAATTGGCTGTGGGGTAGTTGACATTGAGGGGTTATTGACCTGTTGGGGTTATTGTTGTTGATGGGTATTAAGATTACTGTGTGGTTCCTGTGAAGAGCTCGTTTAGATGTGGAATGTTTTGTTGAGGGGGTATTTACCTGTGGTGGGGCAATTATTGTTGAGGGGCAATTGGCTGTGGGGTAGTTGACATTGAGGGGTTATTGACCTGTTGGGGTTATTGTTGTTGATAGCTTTAAAGATTTCTGTGTAGTTCCTGTTAAAAGCTTGTTTAGATGTTGTATTTGTTGTTGAGGGGCAATTACCTGTGGTGGGGCAATTACTGTTGAGAGGCTATTGCCATTGGGGTAGTTAATGCAGATGTATTTGATATTGTTGAAGGCTATTAGTTTAATGGTGTTGTTGCGGTTAATAGGTAATATAGCTGTTTGGGGCAATTACTGCTGAGGGGTAATTGGCTGTGGGGTAGTTGATATTGAGGGGTTATTGACCTGTTAGGGTTATTGTTGTTGATGGGTATTAAGATTACTGTGTAGTTCCTGTCAAAAGCTTGTGTAGATGTGGAATGTTTTGTTGAGGGGGTAATTACCTGTGGTGGGGCAATTACTGTTGAGGGGTAATTGGCTGTGGGGTAGTTGACATTGAGGGGTTATTGACCTGTTGGGGTTATTGTTGTTGATAGCTTTAAATATTTCTGTGTAGTTCCTGTTAAAAGCTTGTTTAGATGTTGTATTTGTTGTTGAGGGGCAATTACCTGTGGTGGGGCAATTACTGTTGAGGGGCTATTGCCATTGGGGTAGTTAATGCAGATGTATTTGATATTGTTGAAGGCTATTAGTTTAATGGGTTTGTTAATGTTAAGAGGGGATTTAGCTGTTTGGGGCAATTACTGCTGAGGGGTAATTGGCTGTGGGGTAGTTGACATTGAGGGGTTATTGACCTGTTGGGGTTATTGTTGTTGATGGGTATTAAGATTACTGTGTGGTTCCTGTGAAGAGCTCGTTTAGATGTGGAATGTTTTGTTGAGGGGGTATTTACCTGTGGTGGGGCAATTATTGTTGAGGGGCAATTGGCTGTGGGGTAGTTGACATTGAGGGGTTATTGACCTGTTGGGGTTATTGTTGTTGATAGCTTTAAAGATTTCTGTGTAGTTCCTGTTAAAAGCTTGTTTAGATGTTGTATTTGTTGTTGAGGGGCAATTACCTGTGGTGGGGCAATTACTGTTGAGGGGCTATTGCCATTGGGGTAGTTAATGCAGATGTATTTGATATTGTTGAAGGCTATTAGTTTAATGGTGTTGTTGCGGTTAATAGGTAATATAGCTGTTTGGGGCAATTACTGCTGAGGGGTAATTGGCTGTGGGGTAGTTGACATTGAGGGGTTATTGACCTGTTGGGGTTATTGTTGTTGATGTGTATTAAGAATATTGTGTAGTTCCTGGTAAAAGCTTGTGTAGATGTGGAATGTTTTGTTGAGGGGGTAATTACCTGTGGTGGGGCAATTACTGTTGAGGGGTAATTGGCTGTGGGGTAGTTGACATTGAGGGGTTATTGACCTGTTGGGGTTATTGTTGTTGATAGCTTTAAATATTTCTGTGTAGTTCCTGTTAAAAGCTTGTTTAGATGTTGTATTTGTTGTTGAGGGGCAATTACCTGTGGTGGGGCAATTACTGTTGAGGGGCTATTGCCATTGGGGTAGTTAATGCAGATGTATTTGATATTGTTGAAGGCTATTAGTTTAATGGTGTTGTTGCGGTTAATAGGTAATATAGCTGTTTGGGGCAATTACTGCTGAGGGGTAATTGGCTGTGGGGTAGTTGACATTGAGGGGTTATTGACCTGTTGGGGTTATTGTTGTTGATGTGTATTAAGAATATTGTGTAGTTCCTGGTAAAAGCTTGTTGTTTATTTATTTATTATTTATTTATTTTTGAGGGGGTATTTATTTGTGGTGGGGCAATTACTGTTATGGGGCAATTACTGTTGAGGGGTAATTGGTTGTGGGTTAGTTAAAATTGAGTTGTTGTTCAGTTATACAGTTAATACTGCTGCAGGGACTGAGGGAGAGAAGAGGTTCCGTGCGTGTGTTGTGTGAGCCTGTGGGGATCTCCCTTACGGAATGTTCAGTTCTGAACATTCCGCCATTCATTCTCTATGGGAAAAAGTCAACTTTGAGGACTTGTCCTGAGGACACCGTATGTCCCACACATCCCAAAAGCACAAGCACACTTCTTCCATATGGGATCTGTGAACCTGCCAGTTTTCAAGGTTCTAGCTCAAAAACTGCGACCTGTGAAAGTTACCGAAAAGTCGAATAGAATAATAATAAGAAAAAGAAGAATAGGGAGAACAGTATGTTGGCTGCTTCGCAAGCCAACATAACTAGATAGGCAAAGTTTGTGAACAAACTTTATGTTGGCTTGCAAAGCAGTTGAAACGCTGTTTTGAATGTTGATGGCCTAATGTTAAAGGTTGTTTTAATGTTATCATTGTTAGATTATTTTGCGGTTAAGGAGTAGTTTAGGTGTTTGGGGTAATTACTGCTGAGGGGTAATTGGCTGTGGGGTAGTTGACATTGAGGGGTTATTGACCTGTTGGGGTTATTGTTGTTGATGGCTATTAAGATTACTGTGTAGCTCCTGTTAAAAGCTTGTTTAGATGTGGAATGTTTTGTTGAGGGGGTATTTACCTGTGGTGGGGCAATAACTGTTGAGGGGTAATTGGGTGTGGGGTAGTTGACATTGAGGGGTTATTGACCTGTTGGGGTTATTGTTGTTGATAGCTTTAAAGATTTCTGTGTAGTTCCTGTTAAAAGCTTGTTTAGATGTTGTATTTGTTGTTGAGGGGCAATTACCTGTGGTGGGGCAATTACTGTTGAGGGGCTATTGCCATTGGGGTAGTTAATGCAGATGTATTTGATATTGTTGAAGGCTATTCGTTTAATGGTGTTGTTGCGGTTAATAGGTAATATAGCTGTTTGGGGCAATTACTGCTGAGGGGTAATTGGCTGTGGGGTAGTTGATATTGAGGGGTTATTGACCTGTTGGGGTTATTGTTGTTGATGGGTATAAAGATTACTGTGTAGTTCCTGTTAAAAGCTTGTTTAGATGTGGAATGTTTTGTTGAGGGGGTATTTACCTGTGGTGGGGCAATTACTGTTGAGGGGTAATTGGTTGTGGGTTAGTTAAAATTGAGTGGTTGTTCAGTTATACAGTTAATACTGCTGCAGGGACTGAGGGAGAGAAGAGGTTCCGTGCGTGTGTGCTCCATCTGCTCTATCTGCCCCATCTGCCCCTCTGATCCATCTGCCCTTCTGCCCCATCTGCTTTATCTGCCCCATCTGCCCGTCTGCTCCATCTGCCCCGCTGCTCTACCTGCCCTGCTGCTCTACCTGCCCCATCTGCCCCTCTGCTCCATCTTCCCCATCTGTTCCTCTGCTCCATCTGTGTGTGTGTGTGTGTGGTGTATATGTGTTTGACTGTGTGGAGTGGGTATGAGAGAGATGCATGTGTGTGTGTGTGCGTGTGTGGGGGGAGGGGGAGACACATTCAACATAACTGACACCACTCTGAGTGGAGGAGCCTCGTTTAATGTGATTTGCACCCTCCGAACAAACGGTCGTACTTCGGGCTCTATTTAACGTATCGCTTAACCGAAGATATTGTATGAGAGAGGACCCTTGGCTGATCATTTTGGTGTAATTTATGTGTTGTTTGACCCAATATTGTCTGATTTATGACAAGTTAAACACAGAGGCAAATTGTGAAAAATCCCTTAACTGAAACACGGTCTCTGCCACTCTAGAAGCCTCGTTTAATGTGATTTGCACCCTCCGAACAAACGGTCGTACTTCGGGCTGTATTTAACGTATCGCTTAACCGAAGATATTGTATGAGAGAGGACCCTTGGCTGATCATTTTGGTGTAATTTATGTGATGTTTGACCTAATATTGTCTGATTTATGACAAGTTAAACACAGAGGCAAATTGTGAAAAAGACAGTTCTGATTTTGAGAAATTAACATGGGAGTTAATGGGGCAGTTTTCTGTGTCTAGTGCCAAACAAATGCTCATAACTCTAAAAGTAATTGATAAAATGATTAGATATTTTGACGTGCCAGAAAGGACAAATATCTCTCTCATTTAAAATTTAAATGGAGCTTCTAGATGAAAGTGGAAGGAATTTACAGCTGTTTATCCAGGAGATTTTTCATGACAGCACACTAACTGGGGACATTTCTGAACATTCCGCCATTCATTCTCTATGGGGAAAAGTCAACTTTGAGGACTTGTCCTGAGGACACCGTATGTCCGACATGTCCCAAAAGCACAAGCACACTTCTTCCATATGGGATCTGTGATCCTGCCAATTTTCAAGGTTCTAGCTCAAAAACTGCGACCTGTGAAAGTTACCGAAAAGTGGAATAGAATAATAATAATAAGAAAAAGAAGAATAGGGAGAACAGTATGTTGGCTGCTTCGCAAGCCAACATAAAAAGAAGAATAGGGAGAACAGTATGTTGGCTGCTTCGCAAGCCAACATAATTAAACTGAGCTGAAGGCCTGCTCAAACATGAAGGTTTTCAGTCTGGATTTAAAGGTATCTAGTGTTGGGGCTCTTCTAATGCTCTCTGACAACCGGTTCCATTTCTGAACGGCGTAGTAGCTAAACGCCGCCTCTCCATGTTTAGTTTTTACCTTAGGCTGCACTAACTGACCAGTTCCTAATGATCTGAGAGTTCTGCTCGGCTCATATTGTTGGAGCACATCCAATAAGTATAATGGTCCTACACCATTAAGACATTTATAGACCAGTAATAGTACCTTAAAGTCTATCCTGTAACATACAGGTATCCAGTGTAAGGATTTAAGGATGGGAGTGATGTGCTCCCTTCTTTTACTCCTAGTGAGAACTCTGGCAGCTGCATTTTGAATCAGCTGAAGCTGTTTAATTGTCTTTTTTGGGAGTCCAGTTAGGAGCCCATTACAGTAATCAATCCTACTAGAAACAAAGGCGTGGATGAGTTTCTCCAGGTCTGCTTTAGCCATACAATCTCTGATTTTGTTGATATTTTTGAGGTGATAGAAAGCTGATTTGGTGACAGCTTTGACATGACTGCTAAAGGTGAGATCAGAGTCCATTAGTACACCAAGGTTACGTACTAGTTCTTTAGATTTTAGGCCTCTCGAATCTAGATAGGCAGCTAGTCTGTGTCTTTCATTGCTGTTCCCAAATACAATAATCTCCGTTTTATCTTTATTTAACTGCAGAAAGTTGTGTTTCATCCACTTGTTTATGTGCTCAAGGCATTTACACAGTGAGTCTAGGGGACCGTAGTCGTTTGGGCAGAGAGCCATATAGATCTGAGTGTCATCTGCATAGCTGTGGTAAGATAGCCCATAAGTATGCATGATTTCACCCAGAGGAATCATATATAAATTAAATAAGAGTGGCCCAAGAATTGAACCCTGGGGTACACCACAGGTCACTGGCACAGTCTCAGAAACATTACCCTCCATTTCCACAAAGAAGTTCCTCCCTTTAAGGTATGAACTGAACCATTTTAGGACAGTTCCTGAGAGTCCAACCCATTTCTCAAGTCTATCTATGAGAATTTTGTGGTCAATGGTGTCAAAGGCAGCGCTGAGATCGAGCAGTAGAAGAACAGACATGTTTCCTGAGTCTGTATTTAGCCGAATGTCATTGATAACCCTAATTAGTGCAGTCTCAGTACTATGATTAGGTCGGAAGCCAGACTGAAATTGGTCTAGACAGCTATTTGTGGACAGAAAGTGCATAATTTGCTTGAAGACAATTTTTTCTATTATTTTTCCAATGAATGGTAGATTAGAAATTGGTCTATAATTATTCAACAAGCTTGTATCTAGGGTTTTCTTTTTCAAGAGAGGCTTCACAACTGCAGTTTTTAATGCACTCGGAAATACACCTGACATGAGTGAGGAATTTACTATTTGAAGAATGTTCACAGATATTGCGGGAAAGACATTCTTTAAAAACTTGGTTGGTAATGTATCAAGGCTGCAAGTGGATGATTTGAGATGACTGACTGTATCAATTAAACCTTCTTCATTAATAGTACTGAACTGGGACATGTTGAACATTTTGCGTGGTTTTGGAGAGAAAATCAGCTCGTTGGTGGACGTAGGCGTACAGATGGCTTGTCTGATATTGTGGATTTTAGTATTAAAAAATTTTGCAAACTCATTACATCTCTCAATTGAAACTAGCTCAGGGGCCATATATGTAGGTGGGTTTGTTAGTCTGTCAACCATAGTGAAAAGCACTTTGCTATTGTTAACATTATTGTTAATAATGCTAGAGAAGAAGGATTGTCTAGCTTTACACATTATTATATTGTAATCACGCAGCCTATCTTTGAAAATCTCTTTATGTACGTGAAGGTTGGTTTTACGCCATCTGCGCTCAGCCTTTCTGCATTCTCTTTTTTGGTGCTGAACTGAAGAATCATTTCTCCATGGAGCTTTCTGCTTACATTGCATGGTTTTAACTCTAACTGGAGCAATCTGATCCAAGATACTGGCAGTTTTTGAGTTGAAACTATCCAGCAGAGTATCAACAGAGCCTGATAGTTGGCAAGGTGCAGAGCACACTTTGGTAACAAAAAGTGCAGCAGTCCTGTCATTTATCTGTCTTTTCTTTAACCTAACTTGCCTGGCATTGCTATGGATTGAAATCCACATTTCAAAAAATACACAGTAGTGATCAGACAATGCAACATCCTTAACACAGGCTGACATGTTAAGACCCTTTGAGATAACCACATCCAAAGTGTGACCATGGCAGTGCGTGCTTCCAGTCACATGCTGAGAAAGTTCAAAAGATTCAAGTACATCATAGAATTCTTTGGCATAACTATCATTGGGATTATCAATATGAATGTTAAAATCACCAGCAATGACAAAATGATCAAATCCAGTAGAAATAAAAGATAACATATCTGTGAAATCATCAATAAAATTAGCATTGTACCTAGGAGGCCTGTAGACAGTGACTAGTAATATTTTTGTACCCCTTTTAAAATTGCACTCAAATATTCAAAAGATGTGAAATCACCAAGTGACAACTGCTTGCATTGGAAAGTATCATTAAACAACATTGCTACCCCTCCACCTTTCTTGCCATTGCGAGAAACATTTAAAAAGTTAAAGTTTGGTGGAGCCGACTCAGTTAGCACAATATCAGCACTATAAGAATTTAACCATGTCTCTGTTAGAAGCATGAAATCAAGCCCATAAGATGTAGTTAAATCATTAATTAGATAAGACTTATTTGTAATAGATCTGATATTTAGTAGAGCTAACTTAATAACCTGTGCATTTTGATTCAAAGACTGTGGGATACTTCTAACATACTGTAGGTTGGATGTATTCACAGTATCTGACCTAAACTCCTTGTTCTTTCTGCTTCTGATAAGAACTGGAATGGGAGAGATAATTGGGACACAGGGTCCATGCTTGTTTTGTAAATATGTACCGCTGATATCAACACTGTAGCAGCACGGACCCAAAAGATATCAATGATCCTTTACGGTGGTGGAGGGTGGGTGGAGCTCCTGCTGGTGATTTACGGTGGTGGACGGAGGGTGGAGCTCCTGCTGGTGATTTACGGTGGTGGAGGGTGGGTGGAGCTCCTGCTGGTGATTTACGGTGGTGGAGGGTGGGTGGAGCTCCTGCTGGTGATTTACGGTGGTGGAGGGTGGGTGGAGCTCCTGCTGGTGATTTACGGTGGTGGAGGGTGGGTGGAGCTCCTGCTGGTGTTTTACGGTGGTGGAGGGTGGGTGGAGCTCCTGCTGGTGATTTACGGTGGTGGAGGGTGGGTGGAGCTCCTGCTGGTGATTTACGGTGGTGGAGGGTGGGTGGAGCTCCTGCTGGTGATTTACGGTGGTGGAGGGTGGGTGGAGCTCCTGCTGGTGATTTACGGTGGTGGAGGGTGGGTGGAGCTCCTGCTGGTGATTTACGGTGGTGGAGGGTGGGTGGAGCTCCTGCTGGTGATTTACGGTGGTGCAGGGTGGGTGGAGCTCCTGCTGGTGATTTACGGTGGTGCAGGGTGGGTGGAGCTCCTGCTGGTGATTTATGGTGGTGGAGGGAGGGTGGAGCTCCTGCTGGTGATTTACGGTGGTGGAGGGTGGGTGGAGCTCCTGCTGGTGATTTACGGTGGTGGAGGGTGGGTGGAGCTCCTGCTGGTGATTTACGGTGGTGCAGGGTGGGTGGAGCTCCTGCTGGTGATGAGCTCGTGAACGGAGCTGTCTATTTGGTGGATTATGAGCTTGTTATTTACTTTGAGGTTGTGGGGGAGATTTGTTCAATAGTTCATCAGTTTGGCTGAGCTTAGTTTTGGCTCCTTTCACTAACTCCTTGATTGGGGAAAGTGGTTGTGGTGACTGTGGGGGAGGAGTTGACGTGATTTTCCGCTGTACCTGAGGACTCGCTGACAGTGAAAGCGTCAGTCTTGTCCCTACAGATACAAGCTTCTCCAAAGTTTCTGGAAAGTTCAGGTGAGGTGATGATGAGGTGGAGGTGGTGGAGGATGGTGTGGATTGTCTATTCGGTTGTGGTGTTTCTGGCAGCTGATACAGCACATGGCTCCCATCTGATAACTCCGCACCCTCTGTGGGGGGAGGATGTTGTGTCTCTGTAGCGGCGACGGTGTCCTTGGGTGTTAACGCTGTCGTTTCTTCACCAGTTGAAACAGAGAAGTTACACAAAGAGAAAAGAAAGTTTTCTGACAAGAGATTGACACCCCTCTTAGTTTGCAGTCCATCTCGATTGAAGAATTCTCTCTTCCCAAAAAACAGATTGAAGTTGTCGATGAAGTTCAGTCCATTTGACCCGCAGGTTTTCTGTAGCCAAACATTTAATGCCAGTAGCCTTGAGAACATATTGCAGCCCCCTGCAGGCACAGGGCCACTGATGAATACCTGGATGTTAAGTTTCAGCAGTGTGGAAAAAAGATCATTAAAGTCCCTTTTCAACACCTCAGACTCCTCTTTTCTTATGTCGTTCTTTCCAACATGAATAATGATCCGTTTCATTGTTCTGTATTCAGCCAATACTGTTGGAATCTTCACATTCAGTTCAGAAACTGTGATGTTCGGCTCACATCGAGCTAATAGTTTCTTATTGTTTTTCATGCCATGAATAGAGTCATCCCCAAAAACAAGGGTGTCTGCTGTGGCTACGGCCTGGAGCCTGGTGGCTCTTCTAGGATGTTCTGAATGGCTGAATCTTCTGGTTCTTTCTGTGTTAAGTAGACTGTTATTGGGAAAGTCATTGAGGTCTTGCAGTGGCTCAAATCTGTTTTGCAAATGCAGCGACTGAGACTGATTTCCTCTGTGTCTATGCTGTGATCTCTCAGCAACAACTTTAGCATTAGCATTAGCTGGATGTACTATGTTAGCCGGAGCATGTCGTTTGGGTTTAGCTCCAACGCGAACCCATTGCTGGTTTTGCCCATATCTTTCAGCTGTACTCACGTTTTGGACTCTGTCCACATGTTCAGCCGGTCCAGCTCTGTGCATCTCCACCGCTCGCTGCTCCGCCAAACTGTCTGCCCGCTGTCCACCAGCAACATTCCCACACACGGATTGTCCTCGAACAGCGCTGAGATGCCATTCCCTAAACTCTGATAACACAGTCCTAAAATTTGTTTCTAAAATGGTCATTCTTTGTAGAAGATTGTAGCAGTTCTGGCAGCACCTGTGCTCTGAACCAAAGTGCAGAGGCATCTTGTAGATTTTTTCTTTAATAACCTTTCAGATTACTCAAATAAATGAAAAAACAGTAAAGGACAAGCAGAGCTAGCAGAAAAGTGTCTGTACGGCACGAAAGCAGGAAGCAGGAAAAAAAAAAAAAAAAAAAAAAAAAAAAAAAAAACTAGCTACCTTAGCCAGCTAGAAGGGTTGCGATAACGTTACGTTAGGCTTGGTGAAAGTAGCCTAAATATTAGTGCCCAACAGTTTTTTTTGCTGCAAAAAGAAACCTCCTGTTATGTGCATTTCTCATCATAGATGGCTAGAGTTAGCTAGCGAGCTGACGCTAGCTGATGCTAGCCGACGCTAGCCAACGTTAGCTCTGGGCTAATAGCTAAAGTTAGATGAACTTTCCGTTTACTTTTGCCACACTGAAAGAAATAAGTTTAGTGAAATCCAGTGTAGTTCTTGTGGATTGCGGTTCAAGAGAATAGTGTTTTGCAGTAAAGAAAACATGCAACATCAGAACTAGTAAAGAAGGACACTTTTCCTTGTGTTATTTATTAAGTATAATTTCATATTATTTCACTGTTATGATAGCTTTAAAATCTGGCACAGAAACCTCTCCTTAAAACTTGAACCTTTAGAACAATGTTTTTTAAAGTCTTTTTTAAATGAAATATTTGTTTTCATTGCAGATTGACATGAATGTGGTTTCTGTCATGATGGATGAAGAGCTTGGAGAATACTTCCCCAGATATGGAGATCGTATTGCAGTGAGAGCTTTTTGTCGTCAAAAAATGGCTGCTTGCAGTTCAACTCAGGGAGAATCAAGTGCAAAGTCTTCAGTTCTGCAAAGATTAAAAGCAAAGCTTAAGAAAGGCAGAAAGGGGTGTGACCAGCATTTATCAGATAGATCATCTGCCCTTGGCAACAAGTATGCATTTAAGGACAGCAGGCGCCTGGAAATGGGGTGGTTGCATTTTCAGGATGGACAGTATCGGCAGGTACGGACAAAAAACGGTGGAGGAACAAGACACCTAAGCTTTCAGAAAAAAACTTCGGTTGAAGAATTACTTTGTGTTGGCAAAGATTTGTTTTTCCCCAAAGGCATCTCATCCAAAGGCCCTACAGATAAATTTGTTTTTGAAATTCGTGATTTTAGTCAAAGTACCATACCACCAGAAACCACATTGTGTCAGATATACGAAGAAAGCAAACTACGGATGGTGCGCCTATACTTTTGTTCAAAACAAGTAGATACCGAGGAGGGGCCATCCCTTGTCATTTCTTCAGATACAGATTCTGACCTTCAGCCTGATGAGTCTACAAAGAAGAAGAAGAGAAAGGTATGCAGATGGTCCTTTTTCCTTAACTTCAGGTACAAAATTGGGACACAAATTATCTTAGGATCTTTTGTGGAAAGTAATGAGATGTTGTTGTAGTACATATTTTTAAAAACTGGTTTGATACTGCAAAATGCTTATAACTGATGTATTTTTCAAAAAGGCCTGTCCATTCAAAAGGAAACCAAAACCAGGGACAGAGACTTGTGTTCATGAAAATGAAAAGCTTGATGGTTATGAAAGCTTTTCTTCAGATCATGAAATACATGAATCACAACATGAAGAGCAGAATGAGGTAAATGCTGCATAATGATACTCAATTACATGCCTGTGTCAGCCATGTATGCACCTTAAAGTAGCAGAATTCACTAATTAGAAGGCCTGTCTGACTATTTTTGGACATATAGTATTCTGTGTTTAAACAGTTCCTCTGTGACAGTAAGTAATGGAATAACATGCTGTTATCAGGATAAAACGTAGATAAAGTCCAAAAATACCACGTGAAAATAGGGCTACAAAATCAATAGTTTGCTAACTGAGCTTAGTTTTATTTCATTTTGAGACTTAAGTGGCTTATTCTAGTGTTTTTCTTTTTCCTTTTTCCCTATATATCTTTGCAGTTTTTAACTAGCTCACCTGTTGGGAATACTGGTACAGTAACCCTGGCTATCTACACATCATTTGAAGACCCGGAGATCCAGTTTGGCCAAGTATGTGATGACAACTGTAGTGATCTTCTTTCCACAATCTCATGGCATTCCCAAAATGAGGTATGCATTTAATCAGCTTTCATTTCAGACACATTCTGTACAGTGTTTTCATTTGTAATGTTGGTGTTAAGGCAGTCTGTGTTTGAATTTTGATTTATTCTCCTTCACGTACCAACAGTTTAGCCAGGATAATGGTGATTGTGTATTTCAATGATTTCCCATAAACACTAACTCACCACTTTATTATGGAGTCAAATTAGGGTCTTTAATGGTGACGAGAAAAAAATAATATCGCAAATATAAGATTAGCATTTTGCATTTTACGTTCCTATTTTGTTTCTGCAATACTTTGCCTCTTTTGCGTTTCTTTCTTTTCTTTGCGTTTCACGTTTTATGTTGCTGCTTTTTTTTTGCAATACTTTCTCCCTTTTGCATTTCTTTCTTTTGTTTGCGCGTCACTGCTTTTCTTTGCATCTCACATTTTATGTTCCTAATTTTTCTTTGCGCTTCTCTCTTTTCTTTGCTCCGGTTTTACCCTCTGTGTGGGGGCGGGGAAAGAGGCGTGGCCAAGAGCGAAAGGCGTGCTGTGAACGTTCAGCACAGCGTGGCAATTTGGTTACTGGTATCATATGGCGTCAAATCCATGTCAATAATCGCGAGCGCGGAAAATCATTTCGCGCGAGGAAAAGTGCTTATTCGCGCGAGCAAAAATGCTCTCGCGCGCGCGGAGAGAGCATACTCGCGCGAGCAAAACTACTCTCGCGCAAGCAAACCTACACTGGCGCGAGCAAACCTACTCTCGCGCGAGCAAAACGACTTTCGCGCGAGCAAAACTACTCTCGCGCGCGAGGAGAGAGTTGCGCGCGCGAGGAAAATTTGTCACACCCTTTCTGCTCGCGATTAAGCTCCTGCTCGCGGAGCAAATCGTTTGATTTTTGACAGTCGTGGGAGGGACCCAGACAGGATTGGCTTCTGGATGTGAATTGTGATTGGCTGTCAGTAGGGTCTGTTTCATGTTTATTTTTTCAGGATATCAACGCATTTAGGCAGTTGGAAGCTCCATGAACTATGGTAAAACAAATATCCAGCTAGCTATCTAGATATTTATAAGTCTGACTATCTAACTATGCATACAATGCTAATGTCGGACTTATTTTAACATACACATAGAAAAGTTTTGCTGCAAGGTTTTGTTAGTTTTCACATTAACATCTAAGGATTTTTACCTCATAAACCAAGTGTCCACATATGTGGCCATTATGCAATAATGGCAATACGTTGAACGATGTACTATGTCATAGATTTTTAAGCCGTTCATATAAATAATAATAGTAAATTTGTACAAAATGTGTTGTTGCTGTAAATAGAAACAAATATAAAAATTTCCATTTTTATTGCCTAAAAAGCTAAATCTAAGAACATTTGTGTGTGTGTGTGTGTGTGTGTGTGTGTGTGTACTGTTGGTGAAAAATTCATATATTGTCTTACTGTAATATTCATCAATATACACATATGTATTGATTACACTTAGTAGTGAGTAGAATGGAAATCACGTTATTAAGGTATATATTGAACATATGTTAGGCCTAGTACACGTTGATCATTGTATGCCTTACATGCTTGTAGGCACTCTCCCTAGTAATAAAGTAGTAAATTGTGTGAAGGCACTCCTTGTGAGATGAAGGCAGACAGCCCTGAATGTCTCTGGTTTGTAGATAAGGATGAGCTGCATCAGAATGGTGCATCTGACGTACCGGAGGAACAAGGAGACCTTGGCCAAATGACCCTGGCAGGGAAGGAGTGATGGGGGTGATACCTCACCCCATCACCTCACCTCACGTGGGCCACCAATGAGACCTAACATGCTTAACTCATGTCATGGAAGTATGATGTAATCATGTAGCAAAATAGTATAAGAACTATGGTCTGTGAGGGGGGGGGGCAGCTGTAAGAAATTAAAAAGAGACGTAAAGGTGTTTTTCTGCAATAGAGAAATACCTTGATGTTCCAACTTAATGTTTTCCAGGGAGACTGTAAGAGAGCAGAAGGGAGGAGGCCTCAGTGGCCTTGAGAAGAACAGAATGGGCCCTTTCAGTGCTGGTGTGAGGCAAGCAGTTTTGAGATAAGGAGACGGACAACTAGAGAGGAGCCGGGGGGGGTTTAGAGTGAGAGCAGCAAAGGTGGGGGGAGTTATCGAAACTTAGAGAGAAAGAGTATGAAAGGGAGGACATCTCCCAAGACAGGGACTTTTTGCTTGGACGCTGCTGAGATCCACTGGGGTCAGGTAGGCTTCTAGGCAACTAGCACCAGTGCACTGGAGAGTTTGTACCACGTATACTTGGCTATTTTATATTCACTTATATTCCATATAAATTGATCTAAAAGAACTTTTGGTGTTAAGGCTTTTATTGGGTAACTCAGTCAAAACCAATCGGTTCATCGGGGCAATGTTGGGGCCTATCTGGGTCAAGAGAAAGAAAATCCCAACACAGCTCTCTCTTGCAGACGCTCTTGAGTGTGTGTAACGGAGATCTCTGGATCGATCCATCTTTCTATTTTTCTGTCTTTTGTCTTTAATAAACTTTGTACTCTACTCTGATACCATACCCAACTGCTTTTGACTGTTCTTGCTCACCATTAAGGTTCAAATTTCAACGACAGTACATTATAGCACACATGTATATGTGTTGTTTTTCAAACAGGGCAGGTTAGATCATCAACATCACACTATACAATTATTGAGGATATTCCAGTAGGCAGTGTGTCAGAGTCCACTTACAGTGACAGTGACATCAGCAAAGGAGAATATGCGAAAAATAACAAAATGAGGAAAGGAACAAAGGAAATTAGAGATGTTTAAATAATTAGCAAAGAAAGGGTATTGATTCCCATTAAGTCCCACCTATGTTCATGGGGATTTTTTGAGGTGAAAGCGCAGGGTGAGGTACCCATTGAGTTATTCTCCAATCTGTTTCGAGACTCACTAATAGATGAGACTGTTTTTGAGGGATTTCAGCTGTGGAATAACCTGAATATTTTGACGTCACTGCCTGTCTTTATTTATCCAATTCAAGCTAAATTGTAGCCTGAACGGCATTAAATTGCAATTAACTGTTCAAATGTTAAGAGCTGTTTGTTTCAAGATTATTTTAACATAACAAAACTTACTTGTTTTAATGAAAAGAGGATAGATTCTCACAATTTGTTATATATTTGGGCAATTTTTATATAGAAAGTATTCACTCTGTTCTTGTATGGTGTCCACATATGTGGACAGTTGAATAACTTTATTTTAAAAACATTTTTATGTAAAATAATAAACCATTTGACTTTTTATGCATGTCAGACTAATAAAAACAATTACTTAAATCTAGCCACAAGCGGAGATTGCAGGTTCACACACGTATAGGCCTAAGCAGCCAAAGAAAACCAATGTGTTGTTTTGAGCAAATGTTTGACCTTTGATATAGGTCAAATGAGACACTAAATCTACAAAAATCAAAATGTGGCTAAATGTATTGGCAAAAAATGATTCAGATCATGTAACTAAATCACATGCTGAGATTAGCTTTGTGTGTATGTGTTTGCAAGGTGTTTCATGTAAGCAATGCTTTTCAGTAGGTTCCAGTATTTGGCCAGTAGATGGAGCCAAAGTTATTACAGCGATGAAAAGAAATTTTAGTGAAATAAAATGTTCATTCCTGGTCAGGCAGTATACTTTTTGTTATAAGATGTAATTATAAAGTTATTTGGCTCATTGTTCCGAATCATACAAGATTCATTACTTCTCTGTATTCTGCATGACAGGATTGCAGCATTAGTTTTGATGATTTTATGAATGTTATGATTTAGTACATGTCGTTCTGATTAAGCAGAAGGACTACAATGAAGTAGTGTGTTTCAGTGTAATCATGTACTTATGTTTAGTTCATATTATGCATTTGTGCTATACTGTGACCCAGGTCAGGGAGAGTGCTGAGGGTAAGAGCACTCTGTTAACTGGTACTCACTAGTCTACTATACTTGGGTCATTTAGCTTTCTCTGTGTTCAATGTAAGAAATTAAAAAAGAGACGTAAAGGTGTTTTTCTGCAAAAGAGAAATATCTTGATATTTCAATTGAATGTTTTTCAGGAAGACTGGGGAAGCAGGAGTAAGGAGGCCTCAATGGCCTTGAGGAGAATAGAATGGGCCTATTCAGTGAAAGCTGCAAAACAAGCAGTTTGAGATAAGGAGATGGACGGCTAGAGAGGAGCCTGGGGGGGCTCTGAGGAAGAGTAGCAAAGGTGGGTCATCATGGAGAGCTGCCAGGATTGGGGAGTTATCGAAACTTAGAGAAGAATCGAAACTTATGATATAGGTATGAAAGGGAGGACACCGCCCAGGACGGGAGGCTTTTCGCTTGGACTCTGCTGAGACCACTTGGGTTTGGTGGATTCCTAGGCAACTAGCACCAGTGCACTGGAGTTTGTACCACGTATACTCTGTTCATATTATACTCATTTATATTCAATACAAATCAATCTAAAAGAACTTTTGGTGTCAAGACTTTATTTGGGTTACTCAGTCAAAAAAAAAACCAGTCGGTTCATCGGGGCGGTGTTGGGGCCCGTCTGGGTTCGGAGGAGAAAATCCCAACATCAACTGATTCATCAGTTTCTTCCGCTAACTCTAGGGAAGTCCATATTAGGAGATACACATACGTGAGACAAAGTAGCCTGCTGGGCACCTATGTTTTGGAACATGCTGTGCTTAAGATAACCTGCTTGCTAGAACTGCTGAATGGTGTTTAGGAATGTATATAAGCAGGGGGACTGCCCCCTTGCTTTCAGAGTTGGTTTACATGGTTTGAGTTATAGCAACATAGGTCATATATGGCATGGCCTGAATGATATGATGAAAAAAAGACCAACCTGAAAATTTAAAAATCCAAAATTGTTTTGATAATTATTCACCTAGAGATTGCAACAACAAATACATTGTATATAGAAACAAATCTTTATTTTACCATCTATGGTTTCACAATATACTCTTGGTACAACAGTTATTTAACTCAAATGGCTCTCTACTGACAAATCAAGAATTTAGTAAATATTTAGTAACTAAGATTTATTAATTAAATTCAATGGTGCAATTCCTTGTGCTGAATTAGTTATAAATGCTATACATGCTGGAGTGAGTATGCTATTATTATTATTATTATTATTATATATTATTATATTATTAGTTATAAATGCTATACCTGCTGGAGTGAGTATGCTATTATTATTATTATTATATATATTATTATATTATTAGTTATAAATGCTATACCTGCTGGAGTGAGTATGCTATTATTATTATTATTATTATTATTATATATTATTATATTATTAGTTATAAATGCTATACATGCTGGAGTGAGTATGCTATTATTATTATTATTATTATTATATATATATTATTATATTATTAGTTATAAATGCTATACCTGCTGGAGTGAGTATGCTATTATTATTATTATTATTATTATATATTATTATATTATTAGTTATAAATGCTATACATGCTGGAGTGAGTATGCTATTATTATTATTATTATTATTATATATATTATTATATTATTAGTTATAAATGCTATACATGCTGGAGTGAGTATGCTATTATTATTATTATTATATATATTATTATATTATTAGTTATAAATGCTATACCTGCTGGAGTGAGTATGCTATTATTATTATTATTATTATTATATATATATTATTATATTATTAGTTATAAATGCTATACCTGCTGGAGTGAGTATGCTATTATTATTATTATATATTATTATATTATTAGTTATAAATGCTATACCTGCTGGAGTGAGTATGCTATTATTATTATTATTATTATTATTATTATTATATATTATTATATTATTAGTTATAAATGCTATACATGCTGGAGTGAGTATGCTATTATTATTATTATTATTATTATATATATTATTATATTATTAGTTATAAATGCTATACATGCTGGAGTGAGTATGCTATTATTATTATTATTATTATTATTATTATATATATTATTATATTATTATTTATAAATGCTATACCTGCTGGAGTGATTATGCTATTTAAAAGTACACCAGGACATGATCCAACATTATTACCCATCGACCCAACCAATCATGAAATAGTGAAAATATGTTTCTCTACATCACACAATAGTAATCATCATACATGCTCACTGTTTCAGAAAGATGTATCTAATCCATATGTATCTATTGGAACACCATCTTTAACAACCTCGACTGGAAAGAGATCTGGACCTTGCCAGCAAAATATATATCATACATAAAGTGAAAGAAGTATCTTTTAAAATAATTTAGTTTATCTATCAAAAACATTTTTAACAATGGTTTATAAAGGACATGGAAGCGAATTGCACTTTCTGCAGAATTCACCCAGACAACATTTCTCATTTCTACCAAATTAGGGGAAGATATCTGCAACATATCTAGTACCTGTATTGAACCACATTTATCCCTCTGCTTTAATCGTGTGTTTGGCTTCATTGTCCACTATCCATTTGTGAAAATTGTTATACTGTATGCCAAATGGCACATCCACAAATGTTTCTTTGTGCATGTTAAAATAAGACCCACATTAGCATTGGTATACATGGTTAGTTAGCTAGCTAGCTAAGGAGGTTTGCTAGCTACATGCCAAGGGCATTGCTAAGGCAGTTTTATTTTGTGTACTACAAATAGCCAACTTAGCTAGCTAGCTAACAAACCATGTATACAATGCAAACGTCAGACATATAAATAACTAGCTAGCTAGGTTAACTAGCTAGCTAGTTATTTGTTTTACCATAGTTCATGGAGCTTCCAGCTGCCTAAATGCGTCGATATCCTGAAAAAATAAACATGAAACAGACCCTACTGACAGCCAATCACAATTCACATCCAGAAGCCAATCCTGTCTGGGTCCCTCCCACGACTGTCAAAAATCAAACGATCTGCTCCGCGAGCAGGAGCTTAATCGCGAGCAGAAAGGGTGTGACAAATTTTCCTCGCGCGCGCAACTCTCTCCTCGCGCGCGAGAGTAGTTTTGCTCGCGCGAAAGTCGTTTTGCTCGCGCGAGAGTAGGTTTGCTCGCGCGAGTGTAGGTTTGCTTGCGCGAGAGTAGTTTTGCTCGCGCGAGTATGCTCTCTCCGCGCGCGCGAGAGCATTTTTGCTCGCGCGAATAAGCACTTTTCCTCGCGCGAAATGATTTTCCGCGCTCGCGATTATTGACATGGATTTGACGCCATACACTAGCCCAAATCAATGATAGATAACGTGAGGACGACCACATACAAATTATTAAGGTAGAGTTTGCAAATCTATGTGTTAAGCTGAACGTTTTCTGTTGTATAGGTTTTGTTAGGCAACATAAATTAACACATTCATTTAGAGAATGTTACAAATAAAAGTCAAATTTCATTCAACATGTGCGTGTAATTGTTTTTATTATGAAGTGTTCCACATGCCCTAAAAAGTGCCCTTTTCCCCCAAAATGTCTGTACACGCCACTGACCACAGGTATATGCACTTTATAGATTGATGGTAATAATAGACTTTTATATGGACCTGACCTCCATGCTGACTTAGGCTTTGGGTCAGCAAATTTATAAGAGTCTGAGTGGCCGTAGTGGCATAAGGACACTCTTTAGCTCCCAAGTAGCTCCATGACTAACAACAAACTACCTCCACATGCACAGCCTAAATTATGGTTCCTAAATTAAAAGTCTTCATTGAACATTTCTTGAAGACCTAAAAGCAGTTACCACCAGACCAGTCCATTGCTCAAACTAACTGAAGTTAGCTCGTAATTAACTTACTGGAGTTCATTAGCTTACTTTACCGTTTACCAAGATAATATGTTTAAAGAAATACGGTTTGGGATACAGCGGTGGACGCCGTGGGAACAATTTGGCTATATAGTGCAACTGGTATCCATGTTTTCCATGTTAGCTACCCATCCAGCAAATTTATATGGGCCCCATGTGGGGTTTATGATGGGCTAAATGATGGGCCCCAACAAGGTTACCCATTTCGGACCCAACACATTTTGTCCTCAGTCTCCATGTGGGCCCCTTGAGCAGCAGCCCATATGGGTTAACGACGGGTTTAAAATGGGTACAGTGTGGGACCCTAATGGGTAGGATATGTTGGGTTCATATGGGCCCTTCATTTAGAACCCAAGCGGGTTTTATATGGGTGCAAGATGAGCACAGGCTGGGCCCTTCATGGGCAAATAGGGCTGAGGACACCTGGGGCCCTTATGTGCTCTGTATAATGGGCCCCATCAGGGTAGCCCATTCTGAAGCCCTCCTCTTTTTGTACTCAGTCTCCCTGAGGGCCCCTTATGCAGCAGCCCATTTGGGTTAATGACGGGTACAAGATAGATACAGTGAGGGACCATAATGGGTAGCATAAGTCAGGTTTATATGGGCCCTTCTTTTGGAGCCCAAATGTGTTGCATATGGGTCCACTGTAGGCACAGCTAATGCCAACGATACCAAGCAAACATGGTCATAAATTAGCAGGCTAGGTAGCTAAGTATCTTTTACCTACATTTAGAAACTGTCAAAAGTAACTCACGAAGGCTACTATATCCGAATTTCCGAAGGTAGATAACATTATTTCAAAGCGAACTTGCTTGCAGAGCTAAAGCAAAAACTATCACCCTAGCTAGCTAGGAACATTTAATAAACGCTAGGTGGGACTGTCAGCTAATACTTAGTAAACCCATTAAGCAACTCCTGTACACGGAAGAATCTTATACCGTTAAGTTCTATGTAATATACCAAATAATATTAATTTCTTTTTGGAAATAGTAACACAGAAAACATTTACCTGTAAAATGTTCGCTCTGTCTGAGGGAGACGCTCTGTCAACTGAAGAAAGAAAAAAGCGCAGGAGGGAATCTCACTCACTCACACACACACACACTCTCTCTCTCTCAAGTTAAGTAAAACTTTACAGTTGTGTAAAAATGCTAAAAAGTGCTTTTCATTGATTTAATGTTAGTTTTTACAAAGTATAAAAAACATTTTAGGCTGTCTAAAATCCAGCTATGCCAACGGTTAGCCCAACCACACTTAATGTTTTCCCATGTGGGACCCAGCCAAAACCCATCAGATGGCCCACAATAAACCTACCTGGGAAAGCCCATGTGAAACCCAGTTATTTAAAAGCTAGTTTCATGGGTTGCCCAAGCAGTGCCCAAACATAGCCCACGCAATTGCCCACTGGAGACCCAAGTGGGCTGTCCCACATAAAACTACACACTTTGAATGGGAAGCCCAAGTGGTACCCAGTCACAGCCCACATATTTGCCCACTTTGAGCCCAAGCCCATCTTAAGCCCGATAAACCCAGGTAAATCCCATGTGGGGCCCACTTGAACATGCTGGCTGGGTTGGCGTCGGACTCCCAAGCGGAGCTGTAGATTGTGCTTTGATGTAAATCACGTAATGCTGGTAAATGCCAATTCAACAATGGCTGCTTCAGTTGGACAAATACAAGCTGTGGCTTGAGAAAGACAAGGACTCGTGCAAAATGTGCACTGTGTGGTTAACCAATTGGTTAACGATGGGGTTAGAGACTGAAAAGTCCGTCGTAAAGCAGTTTTCGTCGTCAAGCGTGACCCTAGATTTAGATACGCTTTAATCGTTAATACAGTATAGAAAAAACTAAATGTTCTCGTGCGTACAGCGTGAGACCGCGCTGCCTCAGTTTATCGTACACAACACACCACTACACTCCACAACACTCCACTACACTCCACAACACTCAACAGTGCTGCCACTGCACCTCCGCGCACCGCGCGAAATTAAGACAAGTCGGTGGTAACTCTGGTCCGTCGTTAACCAGACCCGTCGTTAAGCGGGGACTCACTGGCTTTTAGCTCGGATACGGCTTATAGCTTCAACATTTTTCATAAAAAAAAACTTTGTAGATGCGACTTATATTGATATTGAAAATACGGTAAATGTTAATTTTTTTCAATTAAACCACGTGGCTTTTCATTAATTTATGATATACTGTGGAATTTTGGCCTGGATTTTTTCTTATTTTTCATGTCTACACATATGTTTAGAGAATGTATAGTCATTGAAATTTGTCTGAAAGTCATGGAAAAGTCTTGGAAAAGTCATGGAAATTAATTGTCAAAAAAGTGTATGAACCCTGTATTGGTATAATGCTAATTGGTGACTATTCCATGGTTAAACTATTTATTTCTAAAAGTAATCTAAA
This sequence comes from Brachyhypopomus gauderio, assembly GCF_052324685.1. Classification (NCBI taxonomy): domain Eukaryota; kingdom Metazoa; phylum Chordata; class Actinopteri; order Gymnotiformes; family Hypopomidae; genus Brachyhypopomus; species Brachyhypopomus gauderio. Next base: position 33,345,400 of record NC_135216.1, read on the forward strand.
GGAGGCCTAAGTAGTACTAAATTTCTTTTCTTTTTCTCAAGAGAGAAAAAGGGCAAAATATTATGATTATATTATGGTTGGAAAATTAACACAGTTGGCAAAGATTTACATGGGCATATTTGTTTCTGGGATTTTACATAATGTTTATTATATTTGTCTTGCAGGAGGCAGTCCTGAATGATCAACATCTTGCTGTTGCGTCATCAGCACATCCACTGGCAGCCATGGATGAACCTGCAAGTGTGAAAGAGGTCCGGAAAGTTAAGATAAGACGAGTAAATGTAATTCAAGATATGTTAGATATTTTTATGGACCCTAAAGTTCTCGATGTAACCCTACGATTTGAGTTTGTCAGTGAGAAGGCATTTGATGATGATGGCGTGTCAAGGGAGGCCTACACAGCCTTTTGGGAGGAGTTCCTGGAGCAGTGTGAAGGAGAGGAGGAGCGAGTGCCTAGACTCCGACCAGACTATTCAGAGAAAGAATGGCAAGCTGTTGGTAGACTATGGGCTAAAGGTCATGTGGACCATGGCATTATTCCAGTCAGACTGTCACCAGTGTTTGTCCTAGCATGTACTCAGGGAATTGATTCAGTGGATGAAAGCCTGTTGATGTCGTCATTTGTAAATTACTTGTCATCTGCAGAGCGAGCATGTGTTGAGAAGGCATTACAGGGCAATATGGATGAAATTGACAAAGAGGATTTATTAGACCTCTTCACAAGAATGGGATCTCATATCCTACCTCCAGAAGACAACATGCAAACCGCCATTCTGACAATGGCACACAAGGTTTTATTACAAGAGCCCAAATTTGTAATTGATTGCTTCAGCTATGTCATGACAACCTTGCACTGCAATCTGTTAACTAAAGAAAGCATAATGAAACTGTATGAGTCAAAGCAGGCAACAAACAGGAAAGTAGCACAGATTCTGAAACCATCCAAGGAGTTCCTGAACCAGCATGAGCAAGTGGTCCTAAATCACTTGATGCGTTATGTGCGAAGTGTAGACCAGAGGAGACTTGAGAGTTTTCTGCGATTCTGCACAGGCTCAAATGTAATGTGCAAAGACAAAATTGAAGTAACTTTCAACAATTTGGCAGGTCTTAGTCGCAGGCCCGTAGCACACACATGTGGTGCTGTTCTTGAGGTGCCATGCACATATAATTCATATCCTGAATTCCGTATGGAATTTGACAACATTCTCTCTGCTAATTGCTTTGCAATGGATATATTGTAGATATACACACTGCACACAGTTCTTACAAATCTTGACTGGAAGAAATTTTCCACTGAAAGGACTAATTTGTCCATTTAGAGTATTTTCTTGCACATTTCGAAAATTTGTACTGCAAAAATTTAAACTTTTACGTGATGTGCCATAAATTAATCCACCCTACCTATAAAGATGTGCAGCTGTTCTGGAAATGATCTTGATCACTTTTGAAAAGTTTGAAGCACAAACAATTGTTTTAATTGGTCATGTCTTGATAGTGTTGCCCAAAGTTTTAAAAATGTTTATACAAAATTCTTTCAGTTTGGTTATACAAGGTTTGTATTTTCAAGGAAAAATGTACTGTTTAGCACTTCATATTTTGTTTTACTTAAAAAGAAAATACATATCTGATGAAGTTCTGAGGTTTACACGAATTCAGTGGCTATTATACACAGTCATATCAGAATATTATGACTAGCTGCCTAATAGTGGGAATAACCACCAATTTTATCTGCTCCATTTACCAAATAGGAACACTTTGTACTTCTATTAATTACAGACTGTAGTCCATCTGTTTCTGTACTTTGTTACCCTCTTTTCACCGTTTTCTTCACTGGTCAGGACCCCATGGGACCACCACAGAGCAGATATTATTTGGGCAATGAGTCCTTCTCATCACTGGAATGACACTGACATGGTGGTAGTGTGTTATTGTGTGGTACACTGCTGTGTCTAATGCACTCATACCAGCGCAACACACTAACACACCATCACCATGTCAAATGTTATGTCAAATGTCATTGCATTAATAAGAAAGACTCACTGCCCAAATAATACCTGCTATGTGGGGTCCTGACCAGTGAAGAAAACGGTGAAAGGGGGTTAACAAAGTATGCAGAGAAACAGATGGACTACAGTCTGTAATTAATAGAAGTACAAAATGCTCCTATTTGGTAAATGGAGATAATAAAATGGGTGGTTATTCCCACTATTAGGTAGATGGTCGTACTATTCTGATATGACTATGTTTTAAAATTTAAAAAGTTTAAAATTAAGGTAATTGTTCAGTTGTAATTTCTCTCTCTCTCTCTCTCTCTCTCTCTCTCTCTCTATATATATATATATATATATATATATATATAGATAGATAGATAGATAGATAGATAGATAGATAGAATTTGTGCTTGAATTTATTTTAAAGCGCACAGGGTGCTGAATGTTAAATCACATTTTTGCTAGACCCACTACATTTCATTTTATTGCATACTCAAGAATAAACACATACTGTTTGTAGTGTGCCTTTTTTGTTTCATGTTTTAAAACATTTAATTCAATTCAAAAACAGATTTAATTTATTCCTGGAAATTTGTATGACTATGTAATGTTTACATGTCAGTTTTATTTACATGCTATTAAAGACTCATGTTTTGCAGTCACTGTCCATGTCCAATGTTAATGTTGAAACCAAACTCAAAGTCACAGGGAGGCTCTTATTTCGTTCCTCAAGTGTATGTATAAATCCAGTGCTCGGAAGGAGTCATTTGGGAAAGACATCTGTGATTCTGCCATGGTAATATTGCAGAGCTCGTAAACATCAGGGTCACATGGTACTGTTGATCGAAATGTACAGTCACTCTTGCACAGGTGAAGGTCGGCTTCATCTACTGGAAACAGAAAGTTTTCAGTGCTGTACAGCTCTGGCATCAAGTACATGACATTTGGGCGCCCGCTAGGAACATTGTCGTTTTTGGATGGTCTGATAACATGTGAATTCCATACTGTCATGGTCTCATCAAGTTCATCCTACAATAGATAAATAAGCAAAATAATTACCAAAAAGGAACACCACTTAGACATGGAGAGATTGAGCTTTACACTAATTACACAGTATAAACTTAATCATATTTTTTCTTTCTTAAAAGCTGTAACAAGCCTATGAGAACAGTGTTATCATAAAATCATATGAATCACAAAAACTTCATTCTTTAGATAGAATAGAATCATAAAACTTCATTCTTTAGATTACAATTACATGTTCTATTTTAGCAATAGATAATGTTTATGGGCAGCAGGATGAGAGCAATTTATTTTATCATTAGCAATGAGTTTTCACATTGAACAAATATGTAAATCATAATTATTACCTGGATAATTCCCATGAATTGAAGAACACTTTTATCCAGGAAACATCCATCAAACAGGCCATTGTCCTTAAGATCAGTGAACAAACAGATAAAGAATTCCATTGATTCTCTTCTTAGGATTCCCCACCAACTCTATTCGTTGATTGGCTGTGCTCGCCCCATCCAAGTAGCTGTCTATGGCATTTCCATCATTTCTGTTGCGGTGGAGAAACCTCTGAAAATCCCTGATTTGTACATTTTCTGTACCACGATCTCCTCTAGCTATTCTAGGGCAACCTCTGAGTCTCTCTACAGCTTCCATGTAGTACCCTCCCACAATTTTTGGATTGCTGCTTGTAGTGAATGCATTCAACCAAATAATATTTCTAGAAAATCCATCAATGCATCCATTGATACAAATACCATAGGGCTTTAGTTTATCATAGGAATCAAAATGCCAGATGTAGTTTGGTCCTCTTGCAAAGTAGTTACGGCGATGGAGTCTCCGGGCTTTTCTGAGTTGAACTCCTCTTGGATCCAGAGCCTTTAGGATTAGCCGAACGTCTTCCTTCTTTACATGCAAACCATGTTCTTGACATTTGGCATGCATCCACCTGTAACCATGGAGCTGACCTGCACTTCTCAATTGTTGTTGAATAAACACGATAATATTGTCTATGTTGCTGTAGTTCTTTCGACGAAATAGACCCTTAGTCTTTAAAATGCGTTTTAAATGTCTCTCAGTTATGATGTATCCATGACGACTGGCAAGAATAAATGTTATGTCTTTATATTTTAGACCTAGCTGAAAGTACATTTCAATATGCTCACCAATATCCATGAAGCTTGGGCAAAACTGCAAAGTAGTGCTCATCCGAGTGCAAGAAAATGCTCACCACATCACCAGTATCTGGTGCTCACCTGATAGTATCTGGTGCTCACCTGATAGTATCTGGTGCTCACCTGATAGTATCGAGTGCTCACCACATAGTATCGGGTGCTCACCACATAGTATCGGGTGCTCACCACATAGTATCTGGTGCTCACCACATAGTATCTGGTGCTCACCTGATAGTATCGAGTGCTCACCTGATAGTATCGAGTGCTCACCACATAGTATCGGGTGCTCACCACATAGTATCTGGTGCTCACCACATAGTATCTGGTGCTCACCTGATAGTATCTGGTGCTCACCTGATAGTATCTGGTGCTCACCTGATAGTATCTGGTGCTCACCACATAGTATCTGGTGCTCACCTGATAGTATCGGGTGCTCACCACTTTTTTACCTGAAAAATAAATTACACCATGTCCCTTCAGGGGCTCCGTAGAAAACAGATGGGGAAAAGATAAAACTAAAACACACCTCCACAACAACACCTAACACTAATAAACCTGACGAATAGACACAACGTTATGAACAAATCACATACACAAAATTTTACTGTGAACAGACACCAAACTTCAAATTTCACTAAACATATATATGCGCTGTGCCCCTCCGAGCACTGTCATCTATGGCAGTGCCACAGGCCAACCATAGGGGGCGCAGCGCGGCCACCCACAGCCATTTCAACACAGATTACTGGGATGTCTTATTAGTCCAGATGAACTGAATGTCATGGCTGGTCAAATGGCTCTCGTTGACGCGAAGTGGTTAGCCGATGCAGTCAAAAATAACAGAGTAGGGCCGAGTTTACGAATTGTAGACGCGTCCTGGTACCTGCCCAAACTTCAGCGCGATGCGGCGGAAGAGTTCAAACGAAGCCACGTACCCGGAGCCTCGTTTTTCGACATCGATGAATGTTGCAATAAAACATCTCCGTACGAACACACGCTGCCAAACGCGAGTGAGTTTGCGGACTACGTCAGGGATTTAGGGATCGGGAATAACACACACGTCGTTGTTTACGATGGCAGCGACTTCGGCTCTTTCTCCGCGCCTCGAGTGTGGTGGATGTTTCGGTTTTTTGGCCATAATTCAGTGTCGGTACTAAACGGTGGATTCAAGAATTGGCAACGGGAAGGTCACCCGGTCACGGATCAATACTGCAAACCCGAGCGCACCAACTTCAAAACTTCGATAAACGCCTCCTGGGTGAAAACGTACGAAGACGTGCTGGAAAACATTACAAGCAAAACGTTTCAGCTCGTCGACGCCAGAGTTGAGGGGCGATTTCGTGGGACTGAACCAGAGCCACGGGAAGGTAACACATTTGTGTCAAAAATAGAAAGCTACATACAACGTTTCTAATGCTCTTAAAGATTAATTAGGTCTAATTGTATTTAAGACAAAAGCCAGATTGGTTTTGGATTCAGTTAAACTGATGCATGAACCTCGGATGTGTAAGCAATACGCTTTATTTGTGTTGCCCCGTGTAACCACGGCGCAGTTCACTCAGTGAACCTCACAAAAGTGTCATGAGACTTATAAATTGAGTTATGGGTGTTGGGACCAAGCAAAACCTAAATTTGTGCAATGCACGGGGACACCAGGACCCAAATTTTATTTGCTGACCTCCACTAAAGTCTCCTTAATGGACTTTGCACTCGTGTGCAGTGTAACCTAGGGGCAGTTTCACAACTTTGATCAACACTGCTTACTGTATGAAGACCAGTGGTAGTACTGAGTTACTGCATGAAGAACAGTGGGAGTACTGAGTTACTGCATGAAGAGCAGTGGTAGTACTGAGTTACTGCATGAAGAGCAGTGGTAGTACTGAATTACTGCATGAGGAGCAGTGGTAGTACTGAATTACTGCATGAAGAGCAGTGGTAGTACTGAATTACTGCATGAAGAACAGTGGTAGTACTGAATCTTCCGGACTGATCATTTGTGTGCAGGTCTGAGAGTAATTTATAAATAAATGTGCACAAAGACATATGAAGTTCCTACCCAAAAAAAAATGCATCTGCTTCTCCTGTTCAGGCACAGAACCTGGCCATATCCCCGGCTCCGTTAACATGCCGTTCCCCTCCTTCATGGACTCGTCTGGACTCGAACGGCCTGTCGAGGAACTGACAGAGCTTTTCCATCAAGCAGGAGTTGACCTGCAGAAGCCCATCTGGGTCACCTGTGGCTCGGGTGTGACGGCCTGCCACATCGCCCTGGGCGCGTACCTGTGTGGGCACGAAGACGTGTGCCTTTACGATGGGTCGTGGACTGAGTGGTTTGCCAAAGCTGCCCCTGAACACGTCATCTCAGAGGGTAAAGGCGAACAGGTGTGAAGGGGTCTGTTTAAACCCAGCAGTTAGGGACTGGCCTGTGAGAGTTGTTAGACGATTAAAAGGATGTCTGCAAGATTGTGTAAATGGATCAGTGTATATGGCTCTAACTTAAATTCCCTTATTGCCTTTGCCTGCTGTTTATAAGACTATAAAGCTCCAGCTTAAAGCCTTGGGAGTGAATGGTTAGTAATGTGACTCAGGGGTTATGTGCAGTAATCACTGTGACGTGGTTCTCAACTGGAAGACCGCTAAAGGATGAAAAATTATGTTACTGATAGCCACTGAAGTTAGGTAACATGATGGTTTACCACATGACAGCTCTATCTGGCTAATTCACACAGGTCTAATACACTTACTGTAGTGTAGTCTCATAGGCTATTGGGTATTACGACCCTAATTATAGACTTTTCTTTTTTGCAAAAGCTCTCTTGAATCTTTTGTGCATTGAATGTATACCTGAAGATACACCTGAGTAGACTACGTTATTGCCCTTGTGACATTCACAGTCTCTAATGTTAAACTCTTTAAAATCATTCGATTATACTGTAACCTTTCTGTCACTTTTACAAAAAAATCAATAAAATTGTAAGAGCCATTATCCAGAATGGTCATTTATGTTTACCTGTAAATATATAGTGTTGTTCATCTGGAATACAACGAAGACTAACATGCGCACATGTGCTCTAGCCATTTTTGGCAGCAGGTTGCAGGTAGCTGACGGTGAAAGAAAATGGATATACAGCGTTTTTTCAAGGAGAAAGGTAACGGTAGTGAACTATGTAAACTGTGATGACATTGTTTGTGGAGCTATCTGATAGCTGGTTAAAAACACACGTCTCTGAATCAAAACACAGAACAAACCCACTGTGTGCTTAATAAAATGCAGCTTGTCACTAGTCAGCTTTGGAATGAGTTAGCTAACCTAGTTAGTTAACCGACCTAGCTAGTTAACCTAGATAGCTTAGGTAGTGAAGGTTTGAGGAAAAAAAACTTATATAGCTAGTTATATGTTATAGCTAGTTATTATAGTTATAGTTAGTAGGGATGTCCCGATCCAGCTTTTTGAACTTCCGATTCGATACAGATATCGGCCGATACCGTCCTATCCAAGCATGTATTAAAGTTTAAAGTTATTTAGCCAACTTACTTTGTTGTCAAACTCATGTTGAAAAGCGTTTTACTCTTGATAACAAGTAGCCAGCTGAATTTGGTGTGTTTGAATAATACACAATGGTTGGTAAGGAGAAACTGACCTGTTTATTTAGCAATTAATAAACTCAAAATAGACAAAATATTAAATAACAAACAGAAATAGCATCAGTAAACCAAGGATTAAAAAGCCACAAGTGCAAATAATATTGTAAATTATATTTAAAAAGCAAAACACACAACCTGAGTGGAAAATAGTCTATTAACAAATAGTCTATTAACATTAACATCCATCAGTGCTCTTGAACAAGTGTAAACCAAAGCTTTAAAAAAAATCCATGCACATATCGTAAACTAATTAAAAGCAAAATGCCTTCTACTCCACACTTTGCTGCTCCATCCCCATCTATACACTCCCTTCAATTCAAACATTTCTGCCAGTGTTAGTTGTGTAGGACCTTTCTTTTTGTCTTCGGTTTTCTTTAGAAACTCGTCATGTTGTTTAGGGTGGTATTTCGCTAAATGCTTGATTAGATTGGTTGTATTAAAAGTTCTTACAGCTTTACCACCACGCTTGACTTTACTGTGGCATATGTTGCACTCTACGTCTTTGTCATACTTTAAAGTAAAATAATCCCACACAACTGACATTTTTACCGATAATTTCAAATTTACACGGCGGTCCTAATGGTTAGGACAGTGGTTCCCAAACTTTTTCTGCCGTGCCCCCCTTTAGTAGATGAGAATATTTTTGCGCCCCCCCCCCCCCCCCCCCCCCCCCCATATTGATTAGGGATGTACCGATTCACGTTTTTCACTTCCGATACCGATTTAGATATCTGAGGCTTAGTATCGGCGATAGAGTAAAACTGTGCTGAATCGACTTAAAACATTTTTTTTTAAACACAGACATACTGAATTACAAGTTTATTGAAAACTCTGTACCAGTATAGCACACTTAAACACAAACAAAAACATGTAAAAACAACACAACTTGCATTTGTTCAGTCAGTGTAATTATGAATATAACATTGAATGTAAAATAAATAATACCAAAGAACCTGAAACTTACAAAAACAATAGGTTCACAACTTTGGTCAAACATGAAAAAAATAAACTGCAAGAAACCTTTTAAATGGTTCAAGAATTCTAAATATAATTTAAAATAAATAAGGAGATGAAATAAGAGAAACAGCAATTCATATGCGGCTAGTTTGCAAGCGCAGACATCACGCAGAGCACAAAGCATGTAACGGCCAGAAATATGTGTACTGTCTCTTTAAGGGAGCGAGTTGAGTGCGTGTATGGAATATTGTTGACTCAGACCACTGCTCTTTATTTTATCATTATTTCATTTCTGTAAGTAACGCATTAAATGAGCTTTGGACAACTCACCAGTTCATGTATGAACAGTCAAGTAGTGCTGGAGCCCAGGTTTAATTTGGTCAACCAGCAAATAAACGGACTAAGTGGAATAGCACCAGCGCGAGTACGAGTCAGTGATTCACCTCTCCTCTGTGTGCTTCGCGTTTCACTGTTAACTGTTCACTGTTAACTGTCCAGGTTCACTTCTATCCGGGACAGAGTGGATATTTAAGGTTGAACTAACTCCGAAAAGCAAGCAATACAAGCATAGAATTAGACGGAATAGATCTGTTTTTATGGATCGGTCACATTGTCACCGATACCCGATCTAGAATTGTTTCAGATATTAATATCGGAATCGGTGCATCCCTAACACATGTGCACGTTTTACTTCCAAGCTCCGCGCCCCCCCTGCAATAGCTCCGCGCCCCACCTAGGGGGCGCGCCCCCCCACTTTGGGAACCACTGGGTTAGGAGATGCCACGGAGCTAAATTGGGGCAGACGCTATGCTCGTGTGCTGAAGGTGAGCTGGAAAATGCGGACCGGATTTTACTCTCACTGGCAAAACCACAGCAAAAACTGGAATGGATTATATAAATGGGTGCGCTGGAAAACCCGGATCGGATAAAAAAAAAAACTGGATCGGGAGTCTGGATCGGCATTTCCTCCAATAGTATACGGCGCGAGACTGGGAGACTCTCTCACCATGGCTCTCTCATCCTGGCTGCACCGCGCTGGTGAAGTTCCGTTATAGTATCGCGTAATTTGATAGGAATTTCAAAATAAAAGTAATAAATGAGAAGCTTAAAATTGTATTTTTTTTTTTAGCAAATTTACCGTTTCTACATAAATAACTACATATACTAGTTATACCTTCACTCTTTGTATTTACGAAACATCCCATATGGCATTATAAGGATGTTTGCAAAGGATTTGAAAACGTCAATGCACATTAAACTTAATGTTTTGCAGATAAAATTCAGGTAGAAATACATGAAAACACAAACAAAAGATTTCCATTTAGACCTTTTTTTGTGCAAAAGCCCCATGGCTTCCCCTCTTTAAACACTGTTCAATTTACAGTTGATTGGTATTCCCAAGTTGTCAAGCACCTCTGCCATAAAATGGTGCATGTCTTGCACAGATTCAAAGCCAAACACGAAAGGGTCCATTACATCACTTTGCTCGTCCTCATAATGCCAGGCTTCTGTCCAAACAATAAAATATTACACCAGGGTTGCCAACTTTTGACGTTCGCTTGGAGTGAGATTTTAACCTGGAGCGGGTGGCAAGTGTATTTTGTTGAGCGCGGGGGGGTGGGGGGGTGTGGCGAACGTAAAATGGACACAGATTAAGTGGTTTTTTTTTTTTCAGTGTTTTCCCACCTCAGTATTAATTGAAAGCTGCATGTGATTGTTCAGATGTGTGGAGCACACGCTTGACATGCGGCCAGTGGAGACATTCTTTGCAGTGTTGTCCGAAACGATATGTGGTAGCAGGCCCGTTGACAGTCTTGCTGGGGCCCGGGACAAGAAAGTTTCATGCGCCACCCCCCCCGGCTTAAGTCATTTGAATTTCCTCTGTAGCACACAATCCTTGTATTAGGTCATATAGTATATCATATAGCCACACATCAAAGCTATTTCTGACAGCTGACTGGTTCATACTTGACGTCGCGAGCTGTGCGGTCTGCGCGGCGAAAATAACGTAATCGCAGTGGCACCGCCCGTGCAGAGGGCCTCACGTGCTGTTGATTCGCGAGTTCGTGCACGAATGCCAGGTAACTAACTTCGCGCGCGCTGCGCTTCAGCGCAATGAACAAAATCATGTTTGCAGGGTTCATACGCCTTTATAAGGTGGAATTCAAGCACTTGTACATCACTTTAAAGGTCCATTTTAATATTTCCCAGAACGTTAAACTTAATTAAGTTAAATATTTATGCATATACTAGAAATGATTCGAAATAATTAGCTTTTTAATCACATTATTTAATGGTTGTTTATTTTCAAAACGCCCAATCTTAGCGTCTTCACGTTCTCTCATGTTTCGTCCTGGAATTACAAGAGGATCATATTTGTTAACGTAATACAAGAGAACTGTTCAGATAGCTATTTGTTGTGAAACAAAGTAGTTACAATTTCATCCATTTTCAAGTACTTTAGCCTAAATTCCAGCACTTTTCAAACCTGGAACACAATGCAATATTAAAATCCGTCAGGTAAATGTTTTTCATTTCTTTTCTGCGCTCCAGATTTCTGTTTACTTTTTACTATCCACCACTGTATTTCCCACTGTTGGGCGGGTACCAGCCGGCTACGGCCGGTGCTGGATCAAACCATTTTTCAGTGGGAGGCGGGGGTGTGTGCACTTAATGGAAAATATGCAGATAGGTAAAAAACATATATATTTTAGGCATTGTGCTTATTTTGAGTACAGAATTTTATATCAATGAAAAATTTCAAGATTATTTAAAATGATAAACTTTAAATAAAAAATAAATTGCTGGGCTCTTTGATGGGCCCCCCTGGCCCTGGGGCCCGGGACAACAGACCCGGTTGTCCCCCCCTGTCGACGGGGCTGTGTGGTAGTATAAAAGAAACACCCTTTAAAAACAGGGGAAGGAACATTTACCTGATGAAAATTAATGTTGCATTGTGTTCCAGGTTTGAAAAGTGCTAAAGTACTTGAAAATGCTTGAAAATGTAACTGTATTTTGTTTCACAATAACTATCTGACTGAATCGATGTGATGAAAAAGCGAATTATTTCGAATAATTTTGAGTATATGTATAAATATTTAACATAAGTTTAAGGTGCTGGGAAATATTGAAAATGGACCTTGAAAGTGACAAGTGCTTGAATTCCACCTTGTAAAGATGTATGAACCCGGCATACATAACTTTGTTCATTGCACGACCTCGCTTTGCACGGGGGTCCTCACGCAGGGGCGGAGCCACCGCGATTGCGTCATTTTCGGCGCACGGACCCTCGCGCTTATGGAGGACAAAAAATGACATAAGAATAAATAAATACATGTACAAATAAATCAGTATATACATAAAAATATAAATGAATAAATTAATAAATGCACAAATAAATTATTTAATACATAATTATATAAATGAATGAATAAATAAATGTACAAATAAATCCTTAAATACATAAATAAATGTATATATTCTAGGGATGCACCGAAATGAAAATTCTTAGCCGAAACCGAAAACCGAAAATGAGGAAACCAAGGCCGAAAGCCGAAAACCGAAACACCGAAATACATGATGCCAATTATTAGTAACATTGGATTTATGGCTAACCTCACTAAAATCGAGGCATTTGAATTTTAGAATTTGATTTGAAAATATTTATTTAGCACTGACATTACAGTAATGCATATTATAAAATAAAATTAGTGGTGGGCCGTTAACGGCGATAACGCTGACAACGGACGACCACTAATTAAATTTAACTCGCTTGCAGATGTCACGTAGGGCAACGCCCCCTCTCGTAGCTGCCACTCTGGGTTCCCTTATGTCCGTGTTCCCTGCCTGTTCATCCCGCCCAGCTCGTTTGTCTTCGTGATTCCTTGTTTGTTACCACGCCCCTGTATTATCATTCACACCTGTCCCTCGTTTTCTGTCCCATGTATATAAACCCCTGAGTCTCCCTTGTCCTTTGTCTGGTATTTTGTTTGATTTGGTTGTTTGACAGTCTGCTGTTGATCTGTGTACCTGACCGTGGTGTGTTGTTGGTTTTGATTCCTTGTCTGTTCCCGTATCCCTTGTCATTGTCATGCCCGTATTCGCCTGTTACTCGGACTGCCCTCCCGTTATCGACCCGGACTGGCTAAGCGACTATGAGTATGGCATTTCCTTTAATAAATCTCGCTCTTCTCAGCGATTGTGTCCGTCTCCTCGCTCCGGGGCGCGAGCCCCGTTACAGCAGACCGTTTTTATCTGAGAGGATAAATATATGTATTTTATACGAGGTAAATTTTATTATAACTGACTGGCCTGAAAGATAAATATAAATTCTCTCATAAAAACGTGACGTGAGTTGCAACAACATTAAACAGCTCAGGTAAACACGCTTCTGAGAAATGTCGTCTGCTCTGCAAAACATAACGGGGCTCAATGTGCTCTATTAGCCTACGAAATCCCACATCCTCTACGACAGAGAACGGCTGATCGTCTAAGGCAACGAGTTCCATAATTTTTGGTGTAATGTCCTTTGCCTTGGCGCCATCACTGAAACTTTTTTGCTTTTGAAACTTTTTTTTAATCCAAATAAGCACGTGCAAGTGGCGATTTTTGCTTGCGTTATCACAACACATCGTTTCGGCCGTGTTGTTTCGGTGATGAAAGTATTTCGGCCGAAAACCGAAAATGCAAATTTAAGCCATTTCGGCCGAAAATTTTCGGTGGCCGAATTTTCGGTGCATCCCTAATATATTCATTTATTTATTTCTGTATTTCTATATTTATTTATACATTTATTTATTTATTTCCCCATTTATTTATTTATTTCCACATTCATTTATTTATTTCCACATGTATTTATTTATTTCCACATTTATTTATTTATTCATTTATTCCTGTATTTCCACATTTCCACATATACTTATTTCTGTATTTCTGCATTTGTATGTTAATGCTGACATACAGCAGTGCCAGAAGAGACCTGAAGAAGGGTATAAAGGAGGCAAAAAACAGGTACAAACAGCGCATAGAGGACCAATTCAACAACAACAATCCCCGTAGTATGTGGAGAGGCATCAGAAACATGGCAGACTACAAATGCAACAACCAGCAGCCCAGCTACGACCACTCACTACCTGACACTTTGAACCAGTTCTTCGCACGCTATGATACCCAAGAAGGTGGAGTGCTGGCCGAGCTCCCGAGACCTGAAGAGCAGCAGCCACATCTCACTCTCCAGCACCATCAGGTGAGATCCACTCTGAGGAAGATAGACACTTCCAAGGCTGCGGGGCCGGACAAGGTTTCAGGCAAAGCACTAAAATTATGTGCGGACCAATTAGCTGGTGTATTTCTGGACATTTTTAACGTCTCCTTACAGCAGTCTGTAGTCCCCACCTACCTTAAATCATCTGTCATTGTACCTGTGCCTAAAAAGTCAGCAATAACTTGTCTCAATGACTACCGTCCAGTTGCTCTGACCCCTGTGATCGCAAAATGTTTTGAGAGACTCATCCTGAAACATATTGGGGACAGTATTCCACTCAGTTTGGACAAACACCAGTTTGCCTACAGGGGGAATCGTTCCACAGAGGATGCCGTCTCCATCGCACTCCACACAGGCCTGTCTCACCTGGACCAACCTGACACATATGTCAGGATGTTATTCATCGACTATAGCTCCGCGTTCAATACAATAATCCCTCACAAGCTGGTGGCCAAACTCTACAACCTAGGACTGTCCCCCTCACTGTGCTCATGGATCAAGGACTTTCTCACAAACAGACCACAAGTGGTGAGAATAGGGGACCACACATCGTCCCAAATAATCTTGAACACTGGCACACCGCAGGGCTGTGTCCTCAGTCCAGTCCTCTTCACACTTTTCAACCATGACTGCAGCCCCATCCATGCCTCCAACACATTTGTGAAATACGCTGACGACACCGTAGTGATAGGCTGCATCTACAACAACGATGAAACTCACTACAGAGAGGAGATTCAGCACCTGGCACGGTGGTGCTCAGACAACAACCTAGCTCTGAACACCACCAAAACTAAGGAAATCATCATGGACTACAGGACAGTTAAAAGAACCGCACACACCCCTCTACTCCTAGATGGAGATGAAGTGGAACGTGTGCACAGCATCAAATACCTCGGACTCCACATCACAGCTGATCTCACCTGGACTCTAAATACCTCACACCTCATAAAGGCTCATCAAAGACTTTTCTTTCTAAGGAAACTAAAGTAGTCTGGACTCCCCTCACAACTGCTTGTGAACTTTTACACCAGCACAATCGAAAGCGTCCTCTGTCTCTGCATGACTGTATGGTACTCCAGCTGTACAGTACAAGAGAGGAAGGACCTGACCCGGGTGGTCAGAACAGCGCAGAGAATCATAGGGAGTCCACTCACAGATCTGGACTCTGTGTATGCTGGCCGCCTTCATAAAAAAGCCAGCAACATTATCAAGGATCCCACCCACCCAGGACACCATCTCTTTGTTCCTCTACCTTCAGGACGAAGATACAGGACAATAATGACCCGGACTAACAGGCTGAGGAACAGTTTCTTTCCCAGAGCTGTAACATCCATCACTCCCCCTGCAAACCCAAACCCTCAGGACCTATTGCACTATTAATATATTATATATATTATACACTATTAATATAAGCACTATTGCACTCTCTTACTTGCAACTTTGCACCCAAATTTGTATTGCTGCTATTAATATTTTTTAGTTTAGTTTTAATACCATACAGAATGTAAATACACTGTTATACCATGCCACATAACCAATACCATACCATCATGCCTTAACTGCCTCACCATGCTGCTGATATAATCCAGGATCAGTATCTGTCCCGACAGACTAGTGGAATGTTTTATGTATATATGTTATCTCGCACTGTTATGTGTTATATGTTATCTTGTCATGTGACTAAGAGGTACCAATCAGAATCTCGTTGTATCATATACAATGACAATAAACTCTACTCTACTCTACTCTAATGAGGTGAGCGGTGCTAGCCACACTCTAAAGTACGATTGGTCAGCCGGCGAATCAGACAAAAGCAACCGATTTCTTACAACTCGATTGTTACGTGACTTTACTTAATAGGGTTTTACCCATGTGCGTCAGAAGCATAGTGGATGCTGTACGGGTAAGACCCATTATTCGCTATCGCTGGCATTAGTAATGCTAAACGTTTTAGCATCAAGCTCAAAATAATATCTTTGATATAAACTCGAGGAGATATTAGAACACTAAACAATGTTGAAATGTATGAGTGAAATTTGGCGATGTATAATAATGCGTTTGTATATATTTTTTGCGATTGCGGTACAGAGTGGAAGAAAAAAAACGCTGATTACCGTGTGCTAATTTTGCCCCATGCTGTATTTTTACAGGTATGTTGTGTTGAGTTAACTGAAACGCAGAGACTTGTACACTATACGGTCACAGGCCAAACTTTATTCATGTTTTATTTGAATACATTTGTTTGTTGCTGTCTTTATATGGGTAGTTCGTAATGTACAGCTGGTGTACTCATGAACCATGTAACAGGGTATTCTCCATGTGTGTGAGAAGCATAGTGGATGCTGTACGGAGTGGAAGAAAAAAAACGCTGATTACCGTGTGCTCATTTTGCCCCATGCTGTATTTTTACAGAATAAACCTGTAGTTGTCTGCACCTAGCTTGTTTGCCTGCTCCTTGGATCATCGCGATACTGAGTCTGCTACACAGATAGAAGGATGTTTCAAGAAAGATGGGAAAGCGATGTTTGCGCTTCAAGGAGAAAAACGGGTATGAAGCAGTGGCGGTTGTCAAAGAGTACAATATACGTCGGCATTTTGCGACCAGCCATCAAGAAAAACAACAAATTGTCAAAGAATTAAAAAGCAAACTGTGATCGCAACAGAATGTGTTCACCACAAACAAAACGGCAGTAAATGCTGCTTTGTTGTGGCTGAATAAATCGCCGCGCTTCAGTCTTTTTCAGAGGGAGCGTTTTTGAAGCACAATTGCTATTTTCAGTTATTTGATATTTCAAGTTTTGAACAAAGTAAATATGATATATTTGATCAATTTTTCTTTATTCACTTGGATAGTTTGATTGTTGATTTCATAACTAGGCCTGTGTTGAAAAAATCGATTTTCCGATTCAGAATCGATTCGCATATGATGATCTGATAATCGATTCGTACGTCCAAAGATCGATTTTTTAGTGAACTTTTAACCCCGCCTCGTCACTGAATTCACGCAGGCGTGCTCGGTCTAACTAGCTGTAAAACAACATGGCGTCGGACAGTGACGGTAACGACGATAGTCAAATCGGCAATCTAAAAACAGAAGGACAGTTTATCCAGTGTCAGTGACTATTTACAGTTAGTCCATGTCACTGACAGTTTACCCAGTGTTTTTACAGTTTAAAAGTTAAAAATGCTCTTGTAACGTTGGGTGCAAGGCGATGGACGAGACAGAATCCTTTGCACTTTCCAAATCGTTACGTTTATTACATTTACCGAAGCGCAGACAGCGCACATAAAACACGTTTACATAGAACATGTGTGACTCAAACAACGAGCACAGGACGCTGCGCGAACGCACATTAAGTAGACAAACCACACAAACCCCACGTGATGACGAGACGAGCCACAGGTGAGGATTATCACAAGACGCACCCGCACCCACGGAGATACACAGACGCAGACGAGTAGACGCAGACAACGTTAATAACACACGCCCAACAGGGAGGGGTTGGGGACCGTAACGTGAGAGTTCTGTTCTTATACTCTCACTTTAAAGAAAAATACACGTTTACATTTTATACTTTCAGTTTATTAAGTGTGAGCACTTTTAAAATAAAAATGCATTTGGTAGCAACAGCTTTTGGGTGACTTCTTAATTATTTCAATCATAATAATAATGCACTGGTTAGTGTCCCAGTAGGAGTCCACTGTTGCAGATATAGACACCTCAAAGATGTCCTCTGTTTATTGTCCTGGATTACCTTTCTTGAAGGTAGATTTATGATTACCCTTTTCACCAGTCTTCCAGCCATCAGTAACTACCAACTACCAGTAACTATTTGCTGATTAATATTGATATAATACTAGTTTTAACATGTTGCTTCTGTACATAGTCAGGAAACAGCTCAAATAAATACATTTTTAATAACACTAAACCCCGAATTGGATCGAATCGATTAAATCGGATTAAATCGAAATAAATCGATTCTTAATCTTCAGAATTGGATCGATTCTTGGAATTTGAATCGATACCCAGCCCTATTCATAGCCTAACAAATTTAAAGGATTAAATTAAATTCAGAGGTATCTACAATTAAGGAGTAGGTACATTTATAATTTACATATGGCCCTCCGTGGGTAACGATTATGCTGATGTGGCCCACGGTGAAAATGAGTTTGACACCTCTGCAGTACAGTATTAGTATGAAGAAGAACTTATAACCAGCCAGCAGAGGGCAGCACAGAATTGCAAATAAAACAGCAAATCCTCGACAGTTCGAGGAGGACGAAGACTGACCATACTACTGTTGTTCAATCGAAAACTTACAGCCACCAGATGGCAGCATAGAGTTCCAGAGCAAAGGCTGACCGGTCCACACTTTCCGTTCTAACATTCCAACCATTTCTAACTCTGTTTAAAACAAATTTTATCGCAAAACTCATTTAACCTCAAATTACCATGTTATTATGAACACAAAAATTCTAGTCAGTTTAATGAAACCCAAATGCTTTCAACGTGAACCGAGTTAACGAACCGCAGCTGACTGACACTACCAACAAGAGTGGGTGTGTCCAACAAGAGTGGGTGTGTCTAAGGGGCAGTCTAATGGTTATAAAATAATAAAATAAAAATGGTACACAAAATAGAGGAAAAGCAGCCAGCACTCCAGTTGCTGTATCACTCCTGAAGAATGCACACAGACACAAAGTTTGGCACATGTTCACATCACAAAACATCAATTGTGGCCATATAGGAGGAACATACCAACGTCAAGGACCAGCAAAATACTCTGTCTCAACTAGCAGGGTGCACCTCTGTGTCCCTAGATGATGGTGAGGCACGGCATTAATTTCCCCCACCTTACATCATTAACATACAATTGGCAAAGACTAAAAGAGTCATAAATAAGAGGCTAAGAGTAGCTAGCCAAGGAAGCTAGTGGCTGCACTCAAACAACCATTTAGTTTAACCAAATGCTTGATATACAAGAACACTACTAAGAAAATTAACATACCTGATTTCACCCAAGCACTAATGTCAAATGCTAGGCTTTTGTGTCAACCCAGGCAATCATGCTGTTAGCTGCAGGCTCCATAGGAAAAAGTTACAATTACTAATGTGCAAAATTAGCGAATGTACCAGAAATAAAAACCCAAATACAAACATATATTCAGCACCATACCTCCATACACGGTCACAGTACACACAATAAGATGGTTGAACGTGGCGGTAGTAGTACACCAACTCAGCTGTGCTCACAAACCAGCACAGCTATCCAGAACTGAGGTGTCTCCTCTAAACTTGTCTCTCACTATGGGGCATAGTACATTTCAGTACTAGATATACTTAAAGCACGATGTACCAAAAAGTGCAACATACCTTAAGCACCAGCACTCAGACCAAACACTGCTACCCATGCTGTTGCACTGAGGTTGGTCACACTGCATTAACTGCTCCAAGGCCCTCAGGGGACTCCTATATATACCTGATTCACCAGGCCTCGGCTAGCTCCCTAATTGTCTGTCTCCTCCCAGGTAGAAAACCCAGTAGGAACTAACCTACTCTCAAAGCACATTTTACAGGACACATTATTTCATGCAAAACATGGTAGTTTATGGAGTTCTTTGATGTATTTCTATTCAAAGTTGTTTGTATTATAACAACGTACTGTTTAATTCTAAGCATTTAGTGACAACCTAATGACAGATTAATGTCAGATCTATATAGCTTCAGTGATGAAACACTGCAAAGTAGTTCATACCAATTAACCTATAACCTTTCATACCAATTAACCTATAAAACAACATGCTTCTGTGACTTCTGTGGTTTATGAACTTGGCTGTAGCTCCTGTTAGTGATTCTGGACCGTTAGTGATTTTGGACTGTTGGTGATTCTGGACTGTTAATGATTCTGGACTGTTAGTGATTCTGGACTGTTAGTGATTCTGGACTGTGGTATTGTGCATCTCTGTCTGCTCTGGTTTAGTATGCCTGATGTTGTGATGTTGTGATCTTCACATCTTTACTCTGCTCTTTCAGACTGTGTTTTCATTTTGAAATCAAATAGAGGCCTGAATCAGTCTGAACTTTCCCCCTCTCCATCAGTCCATGAACAAGCAAACAGAAATTTATGGCATTCTTCACACAGACAATTTATGATGTCGTTTCTGTGTCAATGATTTAAAGAATGATTTTTTATTCTGTAAGATATATACAAGTTTAAGAACAATGTATTCAGACCTTATTCTTCATACATTTTATGACACCATGAAGTCATTGTTTTGTTGTCATTGTCAAAACTAAGTCTAAAATAGCACAACACAGAAAGATGTGAAAATGGTGCTGTTTTTAAAGTTTCCCACTCACATAGCAGTTCTGAGGAGAAGAACTTTTGTTCTAGCTGCATAAGATGCTTCAGGTTTTTAAATGCTGTTTGTGCGTTGCTTGCTGTACTGTTATACAGTATTACACTCAGTGTCCCCCATGTAGTGTAGTGTTCTGGACGGATGACGTAGACATAAAGTACTTATAATCATACGCCTGTCTGCTACTGATTGATTAGTGAGCTGATACTAATGCCATCTTATTTAGGCTGTTTCTCATCTATGGTAGATTAATGGGAAAGCCCCGAGTTCTGTGATCTAGACATCTGTGGCCAATTGAGTTCAGTAAGGATGTGTGTCCTATATTTCATTTTTTGTGGTTTTATGGTTTTAGTAAAACACCTGCACCAGTGTAAACAGTCTGGCTCATGTGTGGAACGTCAGACAACTAAAAGTTCTAGATTATGATGCAACAATAGCTATAATGTAGCGTGTACAATTTTAGAATGTTGTGTGAAATGTATGTTATATAGCATGTATAAAAATAAACAAGCAAATAAATAAATAAGATGTGGATCAAAGTGTGTCTGACCAGAGAAGGGAAATAGAAATCATGCACACCTGTCCCTCATCACACCTGTCCCTCATCACACCTGTCCCTCATCACCTGCACGCCCTATTTTAGCACACAGGTCCTGTAAGTCGACATTGTGCATTCTTTGAGCCTAGAGGAGTGAGTGTGTGAGCTCCGTCGCCCGCCTGCCGTCTCTCCGTTCGTCAAGTTACGGACTTTAGAGAACTTGCAGATTCTGGTGCAAGTGTGTTAATTCTCAAATAAACTTGAATTTTCAAAAATAGTTTATTACACACAAAGGTACACTGTGTCGACGAGGACGACAGGTCAAGTGAAGCGTCGAGTGACCTCTTCGTAGGAACAGTTTCAGGTAAAGGACAAGAAGAGGAATGCACTGCTACATACACAGTAAATGGAACAGACATCGTCTTTAAAGTGGACGTTGGAGCACAGGCCAATATTCTATCTGAAACAGAATATTGAACCAGTTGTGAACACCAAAGACAAGGTGAAATTGAAGTCATACAGCGGGGAAGCTATCCCCATACTGGGTACCTGCACCTTAGTGATGAGTATAAAAGGTGAGTGATTTGATGTGCCATTTGTAATTGTGAAAGGTACCAAGCCTCCTATCATTGGACTGAAAACATGTAAGATGTTAGGTCTGGTAAAACGTGTAAATGAAGTAAAGACTGAAAATAATGTTCAGAGACAGACGAATGTAGAAGATGCTTACACAGATGTGTTTTTCAGGGAATAGGAAAACAGTCACACACTGAATTGAGCTAGAAAAACCCAATAGACCAGTCATACATGCTACTTGAAAGGTACCATTTGCTCTTAGAGAAAAACTGAAAGCAGAGCTGCAAAGGCTGGAGACCTTAGACATAATCAAGGGAGTGGAAGATCCCACTGAATGGGTACACTCACTGGTAATTATTGAGAAAAAAATGGCTCACTGAGGTTGTGCATGGACCCAAAAGAACTGAACAGATATGTGAAGCGGGAACATTATCAATTGCCAACGAGAGGAGAAATCTTTGGTGATATAGCAGGTGCTAGATATTTCTCTTAATTGGATGCTTCTGCAGGGTTTTGGCAGATCCCGTTACATAAAGAAAGTGTTAGACTATGTACATTTAATATACCTTTTAGCAGGTATTCCTTTAAAAGGTTACCCTTTGGTCTTGTTTCTTCAAGTTCTGGATGTTTGCCAGAACTGTTCAGCAAATCTTTGAAAACATCCCAGGCACTAAAGAGTACATAGATGATGTATTGATTTGGGGACGGACAATTGAAGAGCACGATCAGAGACTGAGAATGGCACTGGACACAACCAGAGCTACTGGCCTGAAACTAAATGCAGATAAGTACCAGTACAGACAAACAGAAATTACCTTCCTAGGTGAAAGACTAACACAAGAGGGTGTTCAAATAGATCAAAGCAAAGTGGCTGCCATAAAGAACATACCCCCACCAACAGACAAAGAAGGTGTTCAATGATTTTTAGGCATGGTGAACTATGTAGGTAAGTTCATACCAAATATGGCAAGTCACACAAGCTAACTGAGAAGCCTCCTATGTAAAACCACAGAGTGGAGCTGGAATAGTAATCATCAAAAAGAGTTTGAAGAGCTGAGAAGTCTAATAATGAAGGCTCCAGTACTAAAATACTTTGATGAAAGTCGACATTCCAAGATCTCAGGAGATGCATCTAAGGCGGGTATTGGCGCAGTGTTGTTGCAGCAATATGGCAACAGGTGGCGCCCAATAGCATATGCTTCGAGAGCATTAACAGCTTCACAGTGCAACTAAGCACAGATACAAAAAGAAAGCATTAGCCATTGCATATGGATGTGAAAAATTTCATGTGTTCATATATGGTAGAAGAGTTTGGGCTGAGACAGATCACAAACCTCTGGTAACCATAGCAAAGAAAGGATTGGCTAATACACCACAGAGGGTGCAAAGATTATTCCTGAAAATGCAAAAATATGACCTGAAGCTCGAATACAAACCTGGAAAAGAACTGCTGATCCCTGTCACGCGCTTATGACAGCACACTAGAGGTGCAAATCTATGAGTAGGATGAGACCATTCATGTTAATCTGGTTAAAAGGAGCTGTCCAGTCTCTGATGAGATGTGGACTGTAATCACAAGAGCTACGGCTCAAGATGAGACATTACAACAAGTCATTAAGGCAATTACGCAGGGATGGACGGTGCATTCGGTCCCTGCCCCATACTTGCATTACAGAGACGAGTTGTCGGTGTTAGATGGAATTTTATTCAAGGGTTCAAGGATAGTAATCCCAAAGGTCCTGCGACACATGTTGTTAAAAATACACGAGGGACACCTTGGCATGCAGAAATCCAAGAGACGGGCCAAAGCAGTGTTATACTGGCCAGACATGAGTCAGGACATAGAGAGAATCATAAGATCTTGTGAAACCTGTCAGAAATATAGGGCCAAACAGTGTAAAGAGCCAATGTGGGTTCAAGACAGTGAGGTGCATAGGGCATGGAGTAAAGTGGGCATAGATTTGTTTGAGTTGGAAGGAAAAAATTATTTACTCCTGGTAGATTACTACTCTCACTACCCAGAGATGGCACTCCTGATACTACATCTAGTCAGGTTATAACTATTATTATTGTATTATTATTATATGTTATTATTACGCGCATACACGCGGTATTACGGTAGCGCATTGGGAAACGACGCAGAGAGATTGAAATGCTATAAATTGATCTTCTGTACTTATCTAAATAACTAAATGTGCTCATATTTTGTTTTTCAGTTATTTTTTTAAGTGTGGGAATTTTAAGTCATATGATACCAAACTCAAATAAGAAATTGGCAAAATCATGTTTTTTTTTGGAGATTTGGTTGTTTTTTTTCACTATTTGGGGCTCTATAAAATACACAAATCAAATTGTTACCAAAGTATTCCACTTTATTCTTGAAGAACACTTACTACTGTATCAATTCTGTATTTGCAAGTGTTTTTACTGTAGCATTTTGGAATAACATGATGGCAAAATCATGTTAAATGGTGATTTGGTTGCTTTTATTCACCATTTGGGGCTCTATAAAATACACAAATCAAATTGTTATCAAATTACTCCACAATATTCTTGAAGTACACTTCCTAGTGTATCAATGGTGTGATTTGCAAGTGTTTTTACTGTAGCATTTTGGAATAACATGATGGCAAACTCCTGATACATGACAATTCGGTTGCTTATTGTCACGTAGGGCAATGCCCCCTCTCGTAGCTGTCACTCTGGGTTCCCTCATGTCCGTGCTCCCTGCCTGTTTGTCCCGCCCTGCTCGTTGGTTTTGATTCCTCGTTTGTTACCACACCCCTGTGCCATTGTCATCACCTGCCCCTTGTTTAATGTCTGTGCATATAAGCCCCTGAGTCTCCCTTGTCCTTCGTCCGGTATTTTGAATTTATTTGTGATCGTGTCTATCCCACCGCTGTTCTCTGTGCCTGACCGTTTTCGTGTTTCTCCTGTTTCCTGTGCCCCCTGTCTTGTGATGCCTGTCTTTGCCTGTTTTACGGACTGCCCTCCTGTGATTGACCCTGCCTGGCTAAGCGACGACGATTATGGTATTCCCTTCAATAAATCTCGCTCTTCTCAGCGATTGTGTCCGTCTCCTCGCTCCGTGGCGCAAGCCACGTTACACTTATTTTAACTATTTGGAGCTCTATTGCATATCTCAAATTGTTAGCAAATTCCTCCACTACATTCTTGAAGTACACTTACTAATGTATCATTCACTGTAGCATTTCGGAATAACATGATGGCAAAATCATGTTAAATAGCGATTTGGTTGCTTTTATTCACTATTTGGGGCTCTATAAAATACATAAATCAAATTGTTATGAAACCAGTCCATCATATTCTTGAAGAACACTTCCGAATGTATAGAAAGGACCTGAGCTAGATTTGGTATGGGAGACCGGGGATGGTTGTAACATGGGGAGAGTTGTAACACCATCAGTTCCACCGATCACGGATAAGTTAGGAGTCATATGATCATTTCAGTATTTACCCAATTCCTCCCTGATCCCACATGGTGAATATCAAGGCTGTAAACAGCCACATGCAGATTCCATCGCGAAAAAACTCATTTTGAGGTGAGAAAGTAAATTTCTGAATCAAGACCAGGGCTTAATTTGAGCCGGATCCTGCCGGAACAGGATCCGGGAACTCTTTAATTTTGAAGCGTGCGTTCCGGTAACTGTCTACCTCGATCCGGTAACATTTTATGTTGTCCGCAGGGTTGCCAACTCTCACGCATTGCGTGAGTTACTAGTTCGCTAGCTTTGACGCCAACCACCGGTGATATAACACTTAATCTGTGTTAATTTTAAGTTCGGGAGGATTCCCGATGGGCCGGCTCATGTCAATCTCTAGTTTGGGCCGATTGGGAGGGAAAAATAATTTTGGGCCAGATTTGGGCATGAAACACCCGGGCTGAAAAAGTGGCCCACTCCGGCCCTGCTTACATACAACTAAGAACTTTCTTGATTTTTTTATTTTTTTTAACATATGTCTATTGGGTTTTCTTATATCTTTCTAAAACAAAAACAAAAACAAAGGGGCGCAAATATACAAGGTCCAGGAATAGAAAACAAAAACTACATATATAATGAGGTAATTAAGACATACAAGTTTTAAATATAATGAATACAGAAATAATTTTTTTTCCCTTTTTTTCCTCTTTCTCTCCCCCTCCTCTTACCCTTAGCTATCTGTCAGTGTCATGTCCAAATACAAAGCGAATGTGAAATATAGTGAGACGGGAATGCAGCGTAATATAATGTCCATGTGAAGGCAAGAAAAGTCCATTAGTCTTTGTTAACTGATTGCAGGTATAACTGTACAGGAGACCAGATCCTAGCAAACTTTTCTGAGTTCTGGCGTAGATCGTATGTTATCTTTTCCATGGGTAACCATTTAGCAATGTGCTTCCACCACATACTTTCTTGATTTTTAATCATTTTAAAGAAAGACTGATAGAGGTGTGTCTGCATATGTTTTTTTTTTAAAGCATCTGATGAGGTCACAAAGAAGGGCAAGTCATTCAGATCAGTTGCAAAGGCACATGGTATCTGCCATGTAACACACACACACACACACACACACACACACACACACACACACACACACACACACACACACACACACAGACATTGTTTATTATTTGACCTACATGTTCCTTACACAGGTACATTGTATTAGTGTTCATTAAGCACATATTGTTAAAAGGTTTGTTCTAATACACTAATTTAAACACACACACTCCTGAGTAAAACAGAAAGTGAATGAGTTATGGTCTGTCACATAGAGAGAGACATTGATCTGGATTGTTATTTTGTTTTAAAAAAACTATTTTGAAGCATTTTGCATGGTGTGAAAATTGTGATGCATTTTTCCCCTGTTAATTTCAAATCACCTTGCTAATACAGCTAGTTAAACACTGGCTGACAGGGGTGGGGATGGTTGTAACACAGCTTTAAAACGTGTTACAGCCATCACCTTACATACAACTAAGAAAACTTTATTGATTTTTTATAATTTTAAGAAAGACTGACAGAGGTGTGCCTGCAAATGTTTTTAAAAGAAGCATCTGATGAGGTCACAAATAAGGGTAAGTCAGTCAGATCAGTTGCAAAGGCACATGGTATCTGCCATGTAACACACACTCACACACATTGATGTTGGTTATTTGGCCTACATGTTCTTTACACAGGTACATTGTATTAGTGTTCATTAAGCATATATATTGTTAAATAAATTTGTTCTAGTACACTAATTTACACACCCACACCCACACACACACACTTCTGAGTAAAACAGAAAGTGAATATGAGTTATGGTCAGTCACAGAGAGAGATACATTGTTCTGGATTGTTATTTTATTAAAAAATATATTTTTGAAGCATTTTGCATGGTGTGGCCTCTGTTTTTGCTTCTTTTGTCTAATTGTTACAACTTACCCCAGCATGTCTTACAACCTACCCCGCTAGTGGGGTAGGTTGTAACAAGGGAACACCTTGTATTTGACATCAACTCACGACGGCTGTGATATTTCAATTGAAGTTTGAATTGGTGTCATTTGTATTAAACAAATGGGTGTACTTTGTATAAAAGTTTGAGAAGTCTAGCTCAAAAAATCAGTGAGTTACAGGTGCTGAAGCAAAAAGTGTTACAACCATACCCGGTCTCCCCTACTCCCTGTTGCATCCAGGTACACTATGTCCTCCTTTGATCGCCTGTGATTTTACTGTAGCATTTTGGAATAAGAGGCTGGCAAAATCCTGATACATGATGATTCGGTTGCTTATGTTCACTATTTCAGGAGTGGCCAACCTGCGGCTCGCGAGCCACATGCGCCTCTTTGCCTGGTTTCATGGGTCTCCCCAGCCGGTCCGCACTCTCACCTGCACGTGTGTGCCAACGTCTCCTGCACGTCTCACCAACGGTCTGTGTCGTGGCCCGGTTACCTCATCAGCTCTGAGGGCGACACACTGCTACAACTTCGTGGTGCGCGGTTTGTTTAGCCTAGCGAGCCGCTAACACTTTTAAAACCGGCGTAGTGGAAAACGGGAGACTAGCGGCATGAAGTGTCTGTGCTATTGTGATTCTGCTGTTTTGGAATAAACCACATACGAGGTGCAGCAAAGGCACCGCAGACGACTGAGGGAGCTTCAAAACTACTTCTGCTGTCTGTTCTCTTCTTCCTAAAGGTGAGCGCACGTCAGTGGCGTTTTAACGAGTGTTGATAACGGAGTTTATTCACTTTTTACCTAGAAAACAACACTTGCGCACCTAACAGCTCGTAGGGTGCGTGCACGCATGCATGAGCAACCTCGACGTGCCGTGGTCCACCCCCTCCAACCGTGCCAAAGGTCCATATGTGATATGCCAAAGCATATCACACCCTATGTTTATATCGAAGTTTGTGTTTATGTTTTTTAATGTGCTGTTTTCTTGAACCAAAAGCGCATGTGCGTGAGATCATTTCAATAAACTATTTGTCAAGTTTGCTCTCAAAATGGCAGGGAAAAAATGCACAGCAAAACCAAAATATGAAGATGAACAGAGGACGTTTTTAACAGAGTAGGCAGCCCTAGCCCGGGGAGCAGTTGGGGTTGGGTGATTTGCTCAAGGGCACCTCAGTTATGGCCTCATGACATGGGGATGAGAATCACACCCAGGACCCTCTGGTCACAAGACCGGTTCCATAATCACCAGACCATGACTGCCTCCACACTGAGTGTGACATTTATAATAAATCTGAGCAGAGGTCTCTGTGTGTGTGTGTGTGTGTGTGTGTGTGTGTGTGAGAGAGAGAGAGAGAGAGAGAGAGAGAGGAAGGGATGGGTGTTGTTCAAGGGTGTCCATGTGTATGATGTGGCTTGTCTTAGAAATTCTGAAACCCTTCAACGGTGAGCACAGAATAGTCAGAAGCAGTTGGGTTAGATAATAAGTACAATGATTTATTTAAACATAAACATGGATGAACCCTTGAGATCTCAGTTACAAACACCCAAGTGTCTGTCACAGAGAGAGCTAATTCCCCACTCCGAACTCTCATCCTTTATACCCTTGATCATCAATACACACGGTGTCCACGAGGTGAACACGCGGTTATTAACGAAATATGATTGGACAATGTAAGGAGTTATTAACCCTGATTTGACAGATGCATATGATGCATGCCCCCTCCACGCTCAGCATCCTCGTGATGGCGTGGCAGACTGAGTGTCGCCGTAGTCCTTTCCAAGCTGAGATTATGCGTCTCCAGCGAGGTCAGTTTAGGAACACCAGATCAGATTAGACCTCGGCTAAGGCCATCCAGAGAACACACACACACACATCTGAGGCCTACTGCAGTCACCAGAATGACTTTAGTGCCATGATTAACACACATATGTAAAAACCCTATATCTAATGTGTTTAATGTATACTAAGAAAGCCTGATATAAATGGAAATCATCAAATTTCCATCACATTTCCCTCCTTTTTGTCCTTTATGGACAAATTACAACGGCCACAGATCATTCCAGTACAGGCTTTCGATTGTAGTGTCACTTACAGGAAGTACATGTGTGACCGGTGTGTTTCTGCGTTGTGTAAAAATTATCCGCCACATGCAATCTTTGTAGGCGATCTTCTTTTTATTCGATCAGCCACTCCTGTTAATACACAACAAGTGCATTGAACAATGCTGACAAACTCACTCCAGCACTCTCTCCCACGATATTAAAATGAAAAGGGGCCGCGCGCGCAACGCGCATGCCTTGCTGCACATACCTGTTAATACACAACAAGTGCATTGAACAATGCTGACAAACTCACTCCAGCACTCTAAAAACATAATAGAAGAAAAGTGAGTGAAGCACAAATAACAGATTTGTAAAACATTTCCCCATCACCACCATAACTGAAATAAAATGGGTGGATAACAAATAGTGACATACCTCTCCCACGATATTAAAATGAAAAGGGGGGAGTTAAGATGGGTGGTCGCTATTTATACTTGGGGGGAAACACCACAAAAGAAGAAAACAGAAAGGGGAGGAGTCTGGATCCCACATATTCACAACTAGATAAACAGATAAACAAATACAGTACATTTTGTGTAATTATACAAGTGACAGATCAACCTGGTTACATTCACCCCCCAGAATTACACAAAATCACAAGACGCACAAAAACACTCAGCAATATTACATGAACCAGTAAGAAAACGGTGACATATGTCAGCAAAACGCTACCCAAATGAAGGGCTAGGAGACCTGAGGACCGCCTGGCGCCCGGCAAGGCCCCAGGATACCCCATAGACACCAAGAGGTGCCATTTACACCTCAAAATGCACGTCACATACAATTACTGGGAAATCCTAGGAGGAGCTGTCCTCCAATAAAGTGGAAATAAAAACACATGAGAAAAAAAAACAAGCAAACAACTATCCATCAAACAGCAGGTGGAGAAAAGAGTATATATAATAATAATAATAATAATATATATATAAATAAAAATTCACACATTCATTAAAGGTGAGCGAACATTCTCAGTGTCAAATAGCGACTCTCTTTGAGTCATAGACTCTATCAAACGGCAAACAGGTCTGAGCACCCTACCAAAACGTGAGGTGAACCTACTACTCAAGTCGGTGCTGTGCTCGTCAGAAGGACGAATGAAGTGGAGAACAGGCAGGTGATCTACAGTAGCATCTGAATCAACTGGCCCTTCAGGGACAGAGGACCAGGACTCAGGACAGGAATCTGATTCCACAGTATAGCTCGACACAGCAGAAGGTTGCTGTTGAACCCATGATGCTGTGCGGTCATCATTACTGCACCAAGAGGGAGAAGCGGCTAGAGAAGATGCAGCAGTGGCTGCTCCAGTGTCCACAACGGTCACTTCAGTCTCACGTGCATCAGAGCCAGTTACATCACTAGCAAAATCACCAGCAGGGTGAAAGTCACAACCGTCTGTGTCTGTAGTGACAGGCAAGAAGCTCACATCAAGAAGTAGGTTGCGGTGCACCACACGTTCATTTCCCTCTCGGTCCCTGATCTTGTAAACGTGCAGATTAGGCTTTGAGGCTACCACCGTGTAAAGAACTGGCTCCCACTTATCAGAAAGCTTCCGTTTCCCCTTAACCCCTTTGTTAGCTACCAGTACTTGATCCCCAAGAGAGAGAGGAAGACCCTTGGTCTTTTTGTTATACTGGTCAGACTGCTGTTTCTGTTCTTTCATGCTGTTACGCTGCGCTAAAAGCATGGCAGAACGCAAATTATCCACCAGAGATGTAACATAGGCGTTATAATCACAGACGTCACTATCATGAAGGACATTTTTAAACATGAGGTCAACCGGTAACCTGGGAACCCTACCGAACATCAAATAGAATGGTGCAAATCCGGTGGTCTCATGGGCAGTGCAGTTGTATGCAAATGTCATCGACTGAATCATCTGCGGCCATTTCTGTTTAGATCCTGGAGGTAAAGACCGCAACATGTTACCGAGAGAACGGTTAAACCTCTCCGTTTGTCCATTGCCCATAGGGTGGTAAGGAGTCGTGTGAGATTTCTGAACACCACACAAATTAAGGAGCTCCGCGATTAGCTCGCTCTCAAAGTTTGCTCCCTGGTCGGAGTGAATGCGCTGAGGGAAACCGTAAACACAAAAAAATTCATCCCAAAGCTTCTTTGCAACGGTCCGTGCAGTTTGGTCTTGACATCGAAACGCATGTGCCAATTTAGTGAAATGATCAGAGATCACCAAAATATCTACAGATTTGTTGTTGCTGTCCTCAGCTGACCAAAAATCAATGCATACAAGTTCCAATGGAGCGCAGGTCTTAATACTCTCCAAAGGGGCTCTTGCTGCAGGCTCTAAAGTTTTACTGAGAACACATCTGTGACAGTTTCTTACATGGTCACGAATATCCCTCTCCATATCATACCAGAAGAAGCGCTGGCGAGCTAATGAGAGTGTGCGTGGTTGACCTTGGTGACCCGCGTTGTCATGAACACCAGACAGGACCAGCGATTTCAGGGAGTTAGGTACAACAAACTGGAACCTCTTGTGTTTAGTCATAGGGTTTCTCGTGACTCGGTAGAGTATGCCATCCAAAAATGTGAGTTTATCCCACTGTTTCAGAATCCTAAGGGTCTGCACACATTCACCACAACGCTCACGCCTTGAAGGTCGGCGTCGCCTCCCAACATAGAAGGCTACCCTGGAAACAACAGGATCTGACTCCTGATGGGAAAGGAGATCAGTCAAAGGCAACTCAGAGAAAACGTCCTGACTAGGTGGAGCCACTGATGACAGGTGATCAACCAGAGACGCAGCACGCTGTGAGGGACCTGCATCCCAGTCTCTAACAGAAGACATTAAGGCAGAGGTTTCACCTTCTGACATGGTGACTTCACTAGCATTCGAGTCAGGTGGATTTTCCAGGGATTGAGGCTGACAGGTTAAATGAAACGCACTCTGCACATTCTCGTCTCCCACATCACAGACCTGATCAAGCAATGCAGAGTACGGTTCTGACAGGAGGCGTTGGGACAGAGGCTTCACAAAAGGAACTCTACTCAGTGCGTCCGCAACCACATTGTGTCTGCCAGGGACGTATTTGATGTCAAAACAGTACGGGGCGAGTTTGGAAACCCACCGTTGTTCACAGGCGTCCAGTTTTGGCTTGGTCAAAATATAAGTTAAGGGGTTATTATCGGTCCACACAGTAAATTTGTGGCCCTTAAGCCAGTGGCTGAATTTTTCGCACACAGCCCATTTCAAGGCCAAAAATTCGAGCCTATGTGCTGGGTATTTTGTTTGGCTGCGACTGAGAGACTTGCTGGCGAAGGCAACAGGCCTAGCCCTGTCTCCACCAGGTGGAACCTGTGACAAAACTGCACCCAACCCCTGCAGCGAAGCATCAGTTGAAAGAATGAAAGGCCTCCCAAAATCAGGGTGAGCCAGGACCACGCAGTTCAAAAGCGCAGACTTAAGCTCCTCAAATGCTCTTTCGCACTCCGGAGTCCAGTCATGAGGACACAATACCCGATATGTACCAGCCTTACCGCCTCCATATCCTTTAATTCTCCTCTTCTGACCCGCTGTCAGTGCATACAGTGGTTTGGCAATCTGAGAACACCCCGGGATGAAGTGCTGGTAAAATAACACCATGCCAAGGAAGGAGCGCACTTTCCGCTGTGACGGGGTGCAGCCATCTGAATCCATGAGATCTTCCTTCCGGAAGTTGGAAATGACCTCAATTTTCCCTTGATCAACAGAGACTCCACTCGCATCCACCACATGACCCAAAAACTGCACCGACCGTCTGAGGAAGTGACATTTTTTCTGCGCCAATTTTAAAATATTGGCTCTCAAACGGCGGAAAACTATTTCCAGCCTTTCCAGGGCCTCCCCTTCGGAGGGTGCAAACACCAACAAGTCATCAAGGTAGCATAGCAGACTGGAAAAATTTAGATCACCAAAGATGCTGAGCATCATTCTCATAAATGACGCCGGGCTGTTACACAAACCTTGTGGGAGACGGTTATATTCGTACAGACCCAAAGGCGTGGTGAAAGCTGTGTAATGCCTGTCAGATCTATGAAGGGGGATGTTGTAAAACCCCGACGTTAAATCCATAGAGCAAAAGAATGCATTACCACCAAGTGATGCCAAGCAGTCAGCTTGATGTGGCAGAGGGTGGGCATCCTTAACTGTTTTTGCATTAAGCCGGCGGAAGTCTGTGCATATCCTCATGTCACCAGACTTCTTCCACACCATGACTAGAGGCGAAGCATATTCACTGATGGACTTACTGATAATGCCCTTCATCTCCATGTCACTCAACACTTCCCTCAAGTGTTCATAATGTGCTGGGGGCACACGGCGGTACGGTAGCCGGAAGGGTTGTTCATCAGTGAGATGAATGCGGTGCACAAAGTCCTTCGCTTCACCACAGTCCAGCTTGCCTCTGGAGAATATGTCCTGATAAGACAGTACTAGGTCAGCTAGTCTCTTCCGCCACTCATCCGATACCTCACAACCCCTGATGTCAATATCAGATAGCCCACAGTCCTCAAGTTGTCGCACATAATCAGACAAAGAGCGCGATGGTTCAAGTGGCGTCTCTGACTGAACACAACGAGTTTCACATAGGCCCTGAAAAAGAGGCAAGTCCTCCAATGCAGTACATGCAAAGACGTCAGCAATTTTTGTATTGCGTTTCAACAACACAGGCACATGCGTGGGATTTAAGATTTTCACTGGGATCCACCGGTCTCCCCACATAGGTGTCACAACCCGCCCAACCAATATGTTCCTCGGAGAGGAATGGGTGGAGGAGGGTTCAACGATAACTGTGCTGCCCGGGGACATAGGGGACGAGGGTGGCAGCTTGCCCCACACTATGTGTTCATGACGAGGCAGCAGGGTGACTGCTTGCCTCAATTTTACTGTGCCAATCTTGTCTGGGTCATCTGAACCCTGCCATTTGGAAACACAGCTCAGGAGCTGGAGGAACTGTTCACACTCTGGGTCCGTACTCTTAGAGGACACTAACTGCCAGTATTTCGGATCAGATTTCATCATTTGGATAATAGGGCGGAGTACATTACTGCCCACAATCAACTCATCCCGCTGCCCTGATACTAGAAATGTTGGCACTGTAAATTTACCACCACAGACTTCAATATCCAACTCATAGATACAATCCGGTTGCGTAAGGAGGCCACCACAGCCAACAAACACTACTCTCTCTGGGACAGGCTGAGGATTCAACACTATACCAGCGGCCCTTATTTTGTTCAGCGCTTCAGTACTCATAGTGCACGACATGCTCCCAGAATCAAGCATCCCTCTCAGATTTACCTGACCATTTACTAAAACCGGAGTATAGAACAATTCACTAGCTCCCCCAAGCTTCTGCGAGCCCTCAAAAATGACTTTATCATTAGGAAAGCTTTCACAACAGTTCATATATATAGAAAATGGGTCCAGCACTTCAGTGAGGGTGTCCCTAATGCCGTCCATGTTTACCCTCTCATCACATGGGCTAGCTAGTTTAAATCAGCATCAGATGGGAGAGGCACGGGTCTGGGTGACTGCTGAATTGGAAGAGGCACGGGTCTGGGTGACTGCTGAGCCACTAACGGGCAATCGCGTTTCATGTGGCCAGATTTGAAACAGGTAAGACACAACCTAAACAACTTGCAGTGTGCGTGTGTTGTGTGCTCTGCTGATTTACAGACTCTGCATGCAGCTTGCTGCCAGTCTCGCCGGCCCTGAGATCGGTCAAACCGCTCACGAGCACGCGGGTTGCTGCCAACAGATGAAGTGCACAAAGACAAAACTCTGTCAAATACACCCACCAATTGCTGGGTAGCATGCTCGGCCGCAGACGGTGCTGTAGTAGCACATGACGTTTGCATAACGGGAGTGCCGGGCGAAAGATGGCTCTGCTGACCTACTACAGACTGAACCTGACCCTGATCACTAACAGGACCGGATGGGGAATTGAAATGATTCACTGGCCCACCAACCGCTACAGGGGAGTCACGTGTGTATTGGCAAGTGGGGTTAATTTGAGTCTGGGCAGAGCAGACCATGCTCATAGTTTGCTGGGACTGAACCATCAAACCTCTAGTCTGTCCAACATGGTTGTCCAGACGTCTCTGTACCTCGGCCGCAGTCCATTCCTCTGGTGGCTTTAGTTGAAATGTTAGAAAGAGGTTGGGATTAGGACAGTGAGTGACGAACATCATGGCAACCTCAGCACCAGCATCCTCAACTAGTTTACCCCTCCTGCGGAGACACTCGTTAGCTGCATCAATAGATTTGTTCAAGCGGATCCAGTAATCCATAGCACATTCACCGGGCTGTGGCAAAGTGTTATAAAAATCCTTCATGGGTAGACTAGAGTAGGCCAGTTTGCTAAAGTTGCGCCTGAGAATATCAAACACTGCAGCCGGTAGGTCAGCATCACCTAGCTCCGGTCGGCAACGAAGAGATACTTTCACTACGTCTCTAGCCTTGCCTGACAATCTGGACATAGTCAGATCAAACCTCTCTGCATGTGTCTCACAATTGGACCTAGATAAGTAGCACTTCATCATATCCTCCCATTCTTGGATACAGAATGCATCTGTACCATCTCCCCTAAAGTATGGCGGTGCTTTAGTTTCTGATTGGACCACAATCTTCAACTGGGATGGATCAGAAGGGCCTGATTGGCTGCTCGCAGTCCTCTGTGTGGGAGGGCTAGGGAGGCCAATGGCGGCAAGACTCGCAGCCACATTCTCGCCAATTTCCTTAGCTAGATCTGCGATCATACTGCTAAACGCCTCTGTCGAAATAACCTGGGTGGGCCGAGTCCGTGTATTAACAATAGGGGTGGAACTAGCCACTGGGTCCGACGTCGGTATATCCGGATGGTGAATATCGTGTTCATATTCGCTATCGGCTACTGGTCTGCCCCTACCAAAAGAAAATAATTTCCTACCCCTTCCCAAACCAAGTGCATCCGAAGGCTCCTTAAAATTCTGTTCAGCCATAGTAACGGCAGTCGTTTTTTTTTTTTTTTTTTTTTTTTTTTTACAGCAAGCGAAACGGGCTAACTCAAAATGGCGCTAAAAGGAGTGAAGCTAGAGTACTGTACAGTCGCGAGGGAGAGAAGGAGAAAGAGAAAAAAAAACAAACTTCCCGCTCAAATATAGCATGCGACACACGAAGGAAAAAATTTTTATAAAAATCCAAATCAAACATAAAACTTTCGTCGGACCAACGACCATCACTATAACATATACCGGGACATATACATTCAAAAATAACGGATAATCACTCGCTTGCGATATCAGCAACAAACTGCGCGATCGCTAACTTTGAGAAAAGAAAAGAGAAAGAAAAATAAAACCTGATGAATGCAACACTGTCCAAAGGCACGTCTAGCAGCAGCTAGAGCAGCAGGGAAGATCCAGAAGTGCGGCCCGCGATGACAGGTGGGGTGCAGCAGTCCGCGCCAACCGATGAACGCAGGTCTGCGAAGTGGAGGGTCGAACGGCACCAAGTGTGACCGGTGTGTTTCTGCGTTGTGTAAAAATTATCCGCCACATGCAATCTTTGTAGGCGATCTTCTTTTTATTCGATCAGCCACTCCTGTTAATACACAACAAGTGCATTGAACAATGCTGACAAACTCACTCCAGCACTCTCTCCCACGATATTAAAATGAAAAGGGGCCGCGCGCGCAACGCGCATGCCTTGCTGCACATACCTGTTAATACACAACAAGTGCATTGAACAATGCTGACAAACTCACTCCAGCACTCTAAAAACATAATAGAAGAAAAGTGAGTGAAGCACAAATAACAGATTTGTAAAACATTTCCCCATCACCACCATAACTGAAATAAAATGGGTGGATAACAAATAGTGACATACCTCTCCCACGATATTAAAATGAAAAGGGGGGAGTTAAGATGGGTGGTCGCTATTTATACTTGGGGGGAAACACCACAAAAGAAGAAAACAGAAAGGGGAGGAGTCTGGATCCCACATATTCACAACTAGATAAACAGATAAACAAATACAGTACATTTTGTGTAATTATACAAGTGACAGATCAACCTGGTTACACATGCATGGTCAAACAAATTACACCTGATTACAAACAGAATACAAAATTGTTCAACTAAGTAATTAACTCAAACATCATCATCATCATCATCAGTAAATGAATCAACATCAGGTAGTAGATTGTTGCAGTCACCAGAATGACTTTAGTGCCATGATTAACACACATATGTAAAAACCCTATGTCTAATGTGCTTAATGTATACTAAGAAAGCCTGATATAAATGGAAATCATCAAATTTCCATCACAGGCTCTTTGTTGTAACACAGTAAAAAAAGTGACTCTTGGTCTCTGACAGGTTGGCCACCCCTGTTGTAGGGAGTCTCTAATCAACGAGGATTAAGACCTGCTTATTTAGTGAAAATAGGGGTGTTATGAGGTCTTTTCAAATTTCTTTAATGAATTTAGGGAAGGGGATAACTGACGCTATCACTTGCTAGCTGTCACGGTGAGGACCCCGGCCCCTCCCCTTTGGGCGTGTGTTTACGTTGTACACGTGCTTCGTCTGCGTCTGTGGATCTTCATGGTTGTGGTTGTGTCTTGTGATAATGTGTCTCACCTGTGGCTAGTCTCGTGAATCACGTGGGGCTAATGTGGTTTGTCTACTTAATGTGCGCTGGTGCGGTGTCCCGTGCTCGTCGTTGTCAATGGCTGTGTTCGAAATAGCCTACTACGTACTACTGGCGTACTGCTTGGGACCCAGATCAGTATCCAGTATGCAGTATGCGAATAAAAAAAAATTT
Source organism: Brachyhypopomus gauderio (assembly GCF_052324685.1). NCBI lineage: Eukaryota > Metazoa > Chordata > Actinopteri > Gymnotiformes > Hypopomidae > Brachyhypopomus > Brachyhypopomus gauderio. The sequence continues at coordinate 33,383,257 of NC_135216.1, forward strand.
TCCAGTACGCGAAACATCCCCGGATGACCTACTACTTCCGCAAAATATTCCAGTACGCGAACAGAGCTATCTTCGTGGTGTACTGCATCCCATCATGCAACGCTACGTTCACGTGACCCTGTGGTATGCTTTGCTTTTGTCGCATACTGGAAACTGTACTGCATACTACTACGAGGACCAGTATGCAGTATCCAGTATATACTGAGTGCAGTATGCAGTATCCAGTATGTAGTAGGCTATTTCGAACACAGCCTATGTCTGCACATTGTGTGCTGTACGTCTTTATGTTGCTCGTGCGCTATTGCGCAATATACGTGTCAAGAATAAAAGTGACTGTGAGTGAACCACCGGACTCGTGTCTCGTCCGTCTCTCCGGCGCCACCGTCACACTAGCTAGTAACTACCTTTCTGAAGAGAACTTTTACAACATACAGTATAGTGATAATTCACCATATTATATTACCTTTGGTTTTTTCTAACTTTCTAACGCCCCTAGCATTTGCCTATATTGCCTAATGGAAGGGCCGGCCCTGGTAGTCATCATTTTATCACAAGTGGCCAACAAAACACTAATCTGTGTCAGCTTCATGCACTGATGCAGAAGAAGAATCAGGAAATGACATCTTCAATCCCAACAAACAAAAGATATTTATTAATAAATGTGTGAATAGGCCTACCCACATACAAATGATGAGAATGTAGGAAAACGGATGGAGAAAAGATAAAACTAAAACAATCCTCCACAACAATAAAACACACCTAACACTAATAAACCTGACGAATAGACACAACGTTATGAACAAATCACATACACAAAATTTTACTGTGAACAGACACCAAACTTCAAATTTCACTAAACATATCTGCACTGTGACCCTGCGAGCACTGTCATCTATGGCAGTGTCACAGGCCAACCATAGGGGGCGCAGCGCGGCCACCCACAGCTATTTCAACACATCACTGGGATGTCTTATTAGTCCAGATGAACTGAATGTCATGGCTGGTCAAATGGCTCTCGTTGACGCGAAGTGGTTAGCCGATGCAGTCAAAAATAACAGAGTAGGGCCGAGTTTACGAATTGTAGACGCGTCCTGGTACCTGCCCAAACTTCAGCGCGATGCGGCGGAAGAGTTCAAACGGAGCCACGTACCCGGAGCCTCGTTTTTCGACATCGACGAATGCAGCAATAAAACATCTCCGTACGAACACATGCTGCCAAACGCGAGTGAGTTTGCGGACTACGTCGGGGATTTAGGGATCGGGAATAACACACACGTCGTTGTTTACGATGGCAGCGACTTCGGCTCCTTCTCCGCGCCTCGGGTGTGGTGGATGTTTCGGTTTTTTGGCCATAATTCAGTGTCGGTACTAAACGGTGGATTCAAGAATTGGCAACGGGAAGGTCACCCGGTCACGGATCAATACTGCAAACCCGAGCGCACCAACTTCAAAACTTCGATAAACGCCTCCTGGGTGAAAACGTACGAAGACGTGCTGGAAAACATTACAAGCAAAAAGTTTCAGCTCGTCGACGCCAGAGTTGAGGGGCAATTTCGTGGGACTGAACCAGAGCCACGGGAAGGTAACACATTTGTGTCAAAAATAGAAAGCTACATATAACGTTTCTAATGTTCTTAAAGATTAATTAGGTCTAATTGTATTTAAGACAAAAGCCAGATTGGTTTTGGATTCAGTTAATCTGATGCATGAACCTCAGATGTGTAAGCAATAGGCTAAGCTTTATTTGTGTTGCCCCGTGTAACCACGCCTCAGTTCACTCAGTGAACCTCACAAAAGTGTCATGAGACTTATAAATTGAGTTATGGGTGTTGGGACCAAGCAAAACCTAAATTTGTGTAGTGCACGGGGACACCAGGAACCAAATTTGATTTGCTGACCTCCACTAAAGTCTCCTTAACGTGTGCAGTGTAACCTAGGGGCAGTTTCACAACTTTGATCAACACTGCTTACTGCATGAAGAGCAGTGGTAGTACTGAATTACTGCATGAAGAACAGTGGTAGTACTGAATTACTGCATGAAGAGCAGTGGTAGTACTGAATTACTGCATGAAGAGCACTGGTAGTACTGAATCTTCCTGACTGATCACTTGTGCACAGGTCTGAGAGTAATTTATGACTAAATGTGCACAAAGACATATGAAGAGTTAGTTCCTGCCCAAAAAAATCAAAATGCCTGCTTCTCCTGTTCAGACACAGAACCTGGCCATATCCCCGGCTCCGTTAACATGCCGTTCCCCTCCTTCATGGACTCGTCTGGATTCGAACGGCCTGTCGAGGAACTGACAGAGTTTTTCCATCAGGTGGGAGTCGACCTGCAGAAGCCCATCTGGGTCACCTGTAGCTCAGGTGTGACAGCCTGCCACATCGCCCTGGGCGCGTACCTGTGTGGGCGCAAAGACGTGTGCCTTTACGATGGGTCGTGGACTGAGTGGTTTGCCAAAGCTGCCCCTGAACACGTCATCTCAGAGGGTAAAGGCAAACAGGTGTGAAGGGGTCCGTTTAAACCAAGTGGTTAGGAACTGCGTGAAGTTAGGTAACATGACAGTTAACCACATGACAGCTCTGTCTGGCTAATTCACTTACTAACGCACTTACTGTAATGTAGTCTTCATAGGCTATTGGGTATTACGACCCTAATTATAGACTTTTCTTTTTTGCAAAAGGACTCTTTTGAATCTTTTGTGCATTGATTGTATACCTGAAGATACAGCTGAGTATATTATTTTGCCCTTGTGACATTCACAGTCTCTAATATTAAACTGTTAAAATCATCCAATTATACTGTAACCTTTCTGCAGGCCTGATAGTTTTCAGGCGCCACGCCGGAATTCCGGCGTACCGACATATACGCGAGAAAAAAAAGGTTTGCTTAGTGCATGAGTTAAAGTTCTCCGTCACCATGATTTCCGTCATTTTAATTTTTGGGGGGGAAATCCGTCAAATCATAATAATAAACCACATGCGCGCGCGTGCTATCTGTTTTGAGGATGAAATATGATCCTCTCACTGGCGCTCATCAGCGCTGGATGAATGACGGCGGTGTCATTTGATTGACTTGCGGGTCATCCCGCGTTCTGATTTTCGGACATTACGTAAAAAAGCTACCTCCCTCCTGCCTAAAGTCCAGTTTGTTTTGGTCAGTTTATGTTTTCAACTTGTTTGGTCGTGCCGAAGACATTATTGCTCCGATTCAATCGACATAATCATCATACAGGTGGTCCACGAGTTACGATTTTCCGTGGTTACTACACATCTCCCATTTACCATATAAAGCCTCGTTTGGACCCAAGTGGTTCTGCGTCGTAAACGGAATTCGGTGTTTGGTGTGCGCGGCATCAGGATAGGCCTTTAGCCTTAGTTAAATGAAGCTACGGATAAAGGTATTTGCCAAAAGGCTAGCTTTAGGATAGGATAACTGCGTATAGTACGTTATTTACGTACAGAATGTACGTATGTTCCGATTTACACCGAAAATCGATTTACGACGGATCGACGTCGTAACCCGGGGACTGCCTGTATTTCAGACATCGGAAGAACTTCAGAGGTAGATACAAGATAAATTCAGTATTTTATCTTTATTCTGATGAAGTTTAATTATAAGAAAGTGTTTTTTTTGAGCCGGTACAGGTGGTCAGACGATCTGGTTCATCATGGCCGCCTTACGGCGTAGGTGTAATACATGAACAAAAGCACAAAATGTATGTCTTAATAATCCAACACAAAATATTTATTAAATATTTTATATATTAAAACTAACTATAATCATAATACTTGTAATTATTTTAAACTTTATTTGCATAATTCTTTGAGTTGTCTGGTATCCTTTGATTTACTAACAGTAATGAATAAATAATTAATCATGCCTGTTTTTAACATATTGTGTCTAATTGTGTTAACAGAATTTTTAGGTTACAGCATTTTCTCAGAATATTAATAGAAATTTGTTTTTTTTAATTTCACCATAATGAGTACCTGACTTATTTATTATTAATTAATTTAAAGATTAATTATTAAATATTAAAAATATGGTACACTTCCACAACACCCCCCCCCCCCCCCCCCCCCCCCCGCTCAAAAAAATGTCAGGCTCAGGAATTTTTCCCACTATCACCCCTGTTTCTGTCACTTGTACAAAAAAAAAAATAATAAAATTGTAAGAGCGATTATACACATGCTTCTTTTTTTTCGGAAACTGACGGCCTATACATTTTACTGTTGCCTTCGTTTCGGAGTTGGTAAAAGGTGAACATGTCAGATGGCTACCTTGATATATTATAAGCTCTCTAGATAAATTTGTCAGATGTTCGTACAGATATTTTATGTGCGCGTGGTAATTGCACCTTTTAATTTACTGGTTATGTGTTCAATCAGACGAGCCCTCCGTATTGATCACAACTGTGTGTTGTAAACTATTTTATAGTCCAGCTGCTGTGGAGAAGAATACAGTGCGCTTGTTCCTGTAAGCCAGCTCATTAACTGCATTGGCAGTTCACCTATCGCTTCTTTAACTAAGACTGTTGAAATATTGTATCCAAGCACTTACAAACTACTAATTAATGCTGCAAAATGAATAGTTGTCGTAGATTTTTAATTCAAATAAAGCAGTTCGTCTTTGATGATGCATGCAGTTATTTATATGCCCACAGGGAGGTGCCAATGAGTCATGTCTGGCATTGCTTTTAGTAGGCTGTCGGGGAGAGAACCCCATCACTCTGACACACACAGTTAATTTTCATTAACTTTCATTAACATACCTTGCATGACTACTTTGTCTTTCCAGGTAAATTAGTATAATCACCATATTTATCTGTAGGGCTTTGTTGCTGTACCAACCAAGAACCCAGATGGTACCATGAATAAATGAATGAATAAATAGGTTAACTATTTCACTTTATTAATCCTGATGGAAATGAATCTAATGAACTGGGAGCCATTCAGGGAAGAAAGGGTTGAGCAGGAATGTTCTGCAGTCAGCATTCATACATCATAACCAGCATTCATACATTATAACCAACATTCATACATCATAACCAGCATTCATACATCATAACCAGCATTCATACATCATAACCAGCATTCATACATTATAACCAACATTCCCACATTATAATCAATATTCCTATATTATAATGAAGGACACGTAAAACGTCACACTGATTAGCTTGTCTCTCTGTAGGACCATGTTGACTGAGGGACAGTGGTGACTGAGAGACTTTGATTTACATTTACATTTACGGCATTTAGCAGATGCTCTTATCCAGAGCGACTTACAAAGTGCTTTGCTTCTGATCACAGAATACATCCTAGGAAATAGTATAGATAGGCCAGAATTCAAGATACCATTGAGTCAGACTACTACTAAACTACAGGAGTCAATATCATTACCTAGTGTTTTGCAAGTTAGGCATTTGCCAAGAAGCACAAATAACCATAGACAGACATACAATTTAAGAACACGGCAAGTGGTATCAGCTGAGTTATTGCTCTGGTAAGAACTCAACAAACAGGTGAGTCTTCAGTCTACGCTTGAAGATAGCAATAGACTCTGCAGTCCTAGCAGCTAATGGAAGATCGTTCCACCATCTTGGAGCCAGGACGGAGAATAGTCTGGAGCTTTGTCTTCCTTGAGACTTTAAGCATGGAGGTTCAAGTCGAGCCAAGCTTGAGGTTCTAAGTGTTCGCTGTACAGATCGGCTTTTGACTATGGACATCATGTAGGAGGGGCCAGTCCATTTTTGGCTTTGTAAGCAAGCATCAAGGTTTTATATCTGATGCGTGCCACTACTGGAAGCCAGTGAAGAGAGCATAGTAGAGGAGTCACATGTGAGAACTTGGGTAGATTGAAGACCAGTCGTGCTGCAGCATTCTGAATTAGTTGTAGAGGTCTGATGACCCGTAGAGGAAGACATGGACTGTGATGACATGGACAGTGGTCATTGAGGGACAGTAGAGGCTGAGAGACAGTAGTGACTGAGGGACAGTAGTGAATGAGGGACTGATGATTGTGTCTGTGGTAACTGGGACAGTGGAGACTGAGGGACTGTAATGACTGGAACTGTGGTGACTGTGACCATGGTAACTGAGACAGTGGTGACTGGAACCGTGGTGACTGTGACCATGGTAACTGAGACAGTGGTGACTGGGACATGACATTTAGTTCACACAACATTCACTTGGCGTCTTGTTCATACTAAGGTTGAAAATTCACTGGTTGACTTACACAGGTAAGTTTGAACCTCTGATTTTTCACCCGAATGTGTACCCATCTGGCACAGTGTGTCTGTCCATACTGAAGGAGGAGAAAGTGTGGAGACCAGCCATCACCATCAAACAGGCACGAGAGAGCCACTTCAGCTCCTATACTGATAGATTCTGGATATTTCCAAGTTATCCATTACTTATGTAGGTAAATCAGTACAATGTAATGTATTTTTCGCACCAAAAAAGTTGCAAGCAACAAAGAGCCAAAACAGGAGCCTTAAAGACTATACCTAATACTTTTCAAATTTTAATTGCATTTAAGTAAAATATAACCAATTTCTGTAATTCCATTCGCTTTACATTTGTACATGGGGAATTATTTAGTTATGACCCAGTGGCTTCATCTGAGGACATATCTTCCTGGTAGTCTCCTGCTTTTATACACCACAAGGTTTCTGTATTTTATGATATATTTTTGTACATTTAACATGAAACTTATGTTATCATTAAAATGTTCTATAATAAATGATATTAATTTGTATTTAATCTCTGCAAAATATTTTAAACTAAGATGTGTACTACCATAAATGGCCTCGCTTTCTTACATTTGTTTCATCTGTTTTGGCATTTCTAAGGAGAGCAGGTGCTGCCTTTTAAAGGCAATTCTTAAACTTCCGGTCTCAATTCTATCTTAACGTTTGTTTTTTTGTTGTTCACATACCTTCAGTTCTTTTGGTAGTTCTGCCGTAAGCTGTTGGTGACATTTGACCGAGGGAACCGTGTCTGTGCTTTTAATAGTTACCGAACTTCTCCCCCGTTTTATGCCCAACAAGACATCATTTGTGTCCATTCCAAAGTCAATCATTTTATTTAACATAGTGTTTCCAGCGTGTTACAGAAAACACCGGAGGGCTGTCGTCTATTCAATAAGACGTTTTCGCGTTTTCTGTAGTTACTGTGTTTATTTATCCTTAGCTCGATAGTTCTACTGGCACATAAGAAAAGTCACTTTATATGATTGAGAATAGAGTGACTGGACCTACAATTCCAGCTGGGCTCTTTGTCAGTTCACGCTCCGCCTCTATAATTAATTCACCAATGGATCCTTTACCAATATTCCTCACCAGCCAGACAAAACATACACCGCTTAACGTACCCCGTTTATGTTTATGTTGTCACGTTGAGGTCCCCGGCCCCTCCCTTTGGGCGTGTGTTCATGTTGTCTGCGTCTGTGTATCTCGGTGGGTGCAGTTACGTTGTGTGATTATCCGTCTCACCTGTGGCTCGTCTCGTCATCTCGTGGGGTTTATGTGGTCTGTCTATTTAATGTGCGTTCGCAAACCCGACCAAAGAGGGGCATGTGACCCACTGCTGGGTCCGGAGGGCGATCGCGAGGCGAAGGGTGACTTCCATACGGCCCACCGAGGGGGGAGACCAGTCGCGCTGCACCAGGCGCGTCCGCCAGCCGTACTGCACCCGGCGCTGCACCTGATGGAGGGTTTGCAGCGAGGGCAGGAGGAGGACCGCTACACCAGCAGCTCTTGGTTCCTCTCCCCTGGCCGCTCTCCTCCTGGCGCGTAGCTTGGCACCTGTTTCGTGTTTCTCTGTTCCAGTGTTTGTGTGTCTTCCCGTATGTCTGCCTAACCCCCTTTTCCCTTTTGTGCCGCTGTGTGTTAAAGTACCTGTTTGTGTGTTCGTAAACGTCCTGTTATGTGTGTCTAATGTGTTTTCCCCCGTCTTCCCAGGGAAGGTGTTCTAGGCTGTTCGTGGTGGACTCTCCACCGAGGGCGGTTATCTCCCAGACGCAGGACTGAGCGCGTCGGACCCGCCCATCATTGTGGCTTCGGGGTACTGGGTCCTGTTGGCACCCCAGGACGGGTAGTGCCCTTGGTGGGGGAGTCTGTCACGTTGAGGTCTCCGGCCCCTCCCTTTGGGCGTGTGTTTACGTTGTCTGCGTCTGCGTCTGTGTATCTCCGTGTAACTACAGTAACTACACATATGTATGTACATTTATATACATAAAATCTTTAAAATAATTTTCGTAAGCCGAAAATTGAAATTGGCTTACAAAATAATCTCTTTCCCATAAAGGGAAATTCTGTGAATGATTTTTATGTAGCATGTATTTTTGATAACAGATATAAAAATGTTTTTAAACATTAAATTTTTTACTTAATAGGCTACTTAACAATACAAACTTGTACATACGTGTATTGGCGCATCTACCTGCCTCTGAAATGTGGATAAGATAGTCCTTTATTGATCCCGCAGTGGGGAAATTTGCAGGATAATCTAAATTTGCAGGATAATCTAAAAGAGAAAATGTCTGATCCGTATTTCCTGTCTACAAAAGTGGAGAATCAGGTTTATCGTTCTGCGGTGATCCGGTGTGTGGCAACAGCAGTGGGGACGTGCAAATAACAATGAAAAAATCGCTACAAATACATGATTGGAATATTACTTCCAGCAATAATATGATTGCAAAGCCACATAGTGGCATAGCAAAATAATTAACAAACTTAACAACTTGACCTTGACAAAATACAGGGGAAAAACAACTGGAAAGCTACTGAAACCTACATTGTTCACTCAGTGAGTAACCTCTACAGCTTTTGTTTTCTTCTCTCTCAGCTTTTCAGCGCCACCTTTACGTTTCGTAGTTTGTTTAGACCCTGGCTTAGACTGCTCCATCTTTACGGTAATGCGGACCTATTTTTTCACGTTTCAGTAGTGTGAACCGTGTCGCGGAGGGATCACATGATGAGTTAGACCCTCAGCAGTGTCAGTGTGTAACTGGCGTCTCTCTCTTGACTTGTCACTCGTGGGATACAAACAGGGAGATATAATTAATGTTGTGTGTGAACGCGTTAATTGAACCAATGACGAGTAAGAGAAAGCACTGCAATTAAAAAATAATTTGAATATCTCACGAAAAAAGTAAAATGAACTGAACTAGTTCAGAATTAAAATTGTGAACTTTGAACGTGAACTGTTCACTTTGAACATGTATGAACTAAACTTGAACTAGTTCAGAAAAGCTGTGAACTGACACAACACTGGATATTATTAATGTGGCATTAGTATGGACAATAGGGATGTGGAGATTCACCGATTCACATCGGTGAATCGGTACACATGTCTGCGATTCGACTGCACCGGTAGATTCAACGTGCATCGGATTTAATTTGCGGGCGAATTCACGATGCATCGCCTCTAGCCTTTTTGCATCGGCAAATACCATGATTAAATAGGGTGTTTTGTTTTCCAGTATCTATTCCTTATTATAACATTTTCAGAGGCAACATATTTTTTATTTTTATTGATTTCTTTTTTTTTTCTCGAGGCAACATAAATGCACCATCGTGTCCTCAGGTACTAACGCAAACACGCAGACGTACACAACAAAGATGGAGGGAAACGAGAGCATTAGCAACGACAAAGATATTTAATGCACCAAAAAAGACACACAAATCAAACGTGTGGCAATATTTCGGGTTTTTTAAGCGAGGTGGTCAACTTGACAAGACGCACACAATCTGCAAACAATGCCGTGGGCCTATCAAATACGTTAGTAGCACAACGAACCTGGCGACACACATGAAAAGACGGCACGGTGTGGACATCTCTGCGGCCGCTACCTCCTCGTAAGTCTAGCAGACAGTAGTGTTGCAGATCATAATATTCACTATGTTAATAGAGAGTAAAGTAGAATTGTGCTATTGAGTTAAGAAAACTGATGGGTTAGGCCAATACATCCTGGCCCGGTCCAACTCGTTCATGTGTTTACAGGCTCAGTCCGCGGCCGCGCTGAGCAGGTTTGTCTGACTGGAGCGGGGGAGGTAATAACACCGTTAGACAGCAGCGTGACTACGGAAATCCCCGGTAGCAATGTATGCCAGTCCGCCCCTGCAACGAACCCTTAGATGTCTCGGCACCGCTGACACCAGAAAGTGTTGAAATGAAAGTGAAACTGAAAGTGCCCGTCCGTCTGCCCCACCAACTACAAAAAGTACTTAAAGTCAGTCTCATGTAAGCACAACTTATTTGGCAGCACAGAAGAGTGCGAATCAACCAAGTGAGTTGAAAAACTGTTGTATTAACTTTTCGACATAAATTAATGCTTTAAATCATTTCGTACTGCATGCTGTGTATCAGTGAGCCTTGCATAAAATCTTGTTCAACATTGTTTAATTTTGAAACATTTGTAGTAGTCTACATTGGAGAAACCTTTACGTTCTGGTATTTTATTCGAACTTAAAAACTTGAGAAGACGGCTATAGACTATTCAATGGTCTTAGGATGTTTCCATGTAAAGTACGCTGTTTATCGTTTCTATCTTTTAAAGTTTGCGAGTGGTCTGCAGTTACAGAATAAAAACATACTAATGAAAGAATTAGAAATAATCAACAATCCCTGTTGAATAAGTCACAACATTTGTTCTTCTATCAGGTCAATATGATCCACATCTTTTCATCTCGGTAAGCAGGCTACTTAAGAACCTGATTGGGTTTTACACAGAAGTAATAAAGTGGATATATGACCTATTAAGACATCTAAAGATGTCTGCTTCTCTGCAGGGTTTTGCTGAAGAACTCAACCAGGGCCGTTATCATTCCTCTGAAGAACGGCATCATCTCCATGACCAGAGTCTACGAGTCCCTCATAGATGCAGATGTAGATCCCATTAGTGGACAGTGCTCCAACTACACCTCCATCAGACAGCAGATAGTGGAGACCCACCAGAGTCTGGAGGAGTCAGAACAGGCAGCCAGTACAGGACTGAAGGGTCTGGATGAACACCTTGAGAAACTTACAGAAGTTGAAGGAAAACGTGAACAGCAAATAAGAGATACAGAATCTACCTTAAGTAACTTGCTAACACAGCAGATGTCTAATGAAAAGTTAATGAATGACAGTTATGTTGCTTTAGAGCAGGCCAGACACAATCTGGGCTCAGCTCAAGAAATTCAACGCAATCATGAGAAGAGGACACGTGATGCTGACATAGTCACAGGAGTTGGAGCGAGATTTTTTGTTATACCAATTGTTGGATGGATTGCTGGTAAGAATTACAATTATTACTAATTAAATTATACAACATGAAGATGAGATTTTGTTTTTACAAGATTACACTGTCACGGCGAGGACCCCGGCCCCTCCCTTTTGGGCGTGTGTTTACGTTGTTTACGTCTACTCGTCTACGTCTGTGGATCTCCGTGATGGTGGTTGTGTCTTGTGATAATCCGTCTCACCTGTGGCTCATCTCGTCATCACGCGGGACTTGTGTGGTTTGTCTATTTAATGTGCGCTCGCAGTGTCCTGTGCTCGTCTTTGTCTAAGTCTGCACGTTGTGGGCTTGTGTATACGTTTTCTGTGCACTAAACGGCGCTATATCTGTTTCATAAAAGTGATGTTTGTCGCCAAGGAAGGATTCCGTGTCTCATCCTTCGCCGCTCCGCCACCGTCACATACACTTTATATGTGTGCATTTGGTTAAAATAATTAATTCACCTCCTCTATTTACAGGGGCCGCCATGTTGACTGCTGGTGCAGTAGAAATGTCTCAAGCGTTATCAGATATCAGAGAGGCAGAAGAGGAGGTGAGAGAGTCTGAGTCTGAAGTGGAAACGTACCAAAGTAAAGTGTGTGACTACATGCTCACGATTGTCCAGTTAGAGTTCAAAATCGGACAGAAGCTGCATGAGATGGAGGAGATCCATAAAGAAATCCAGCAGGTGAAGGAGCAGAGACAGTGTGTAGCTGAGTTTCAGAAGAAAGTGAGAAGTGTCGTCCAACTCCTGAGTGACCTGAGTGGGAAGACCAGAGTAGTTGAGTGTCAAACTCGCAGATTCATCCACCAGGAACCTGTGATGAAGATGATGGAAGAAGTGATGAAGGCAGCAGAAAAAATCACAGGGAATGAGCTCCTGCGTATTAAGGGCCTACCACAACTCATCAGTACCATGAGGGAGAGGAGGAGGAGACTGGAAGCTCTCTGTACCTCACATTCCCAGTGAAATTATTAAAGCGTTTTTTACGGACTTCGTGGCAGACATTCTTCCCTGGGTCCTTTATTCACTCGGGCGGGGATAGCGAGCCAGTGTGCTGTGCAGGACCCGACAGATGCTACAAACCTACTCTTTCCTCAATCCGGCTTGCTAATGTTCAGTCATTGAGGAATTAACTAGATGACCTGCGGGGACAGATCTGTTATGAACGGCATACGAGAAACTTTTGTTCCTTTACGGAATTGTGGCTGGAGCTGTCTATCCCTGACGGCCCCGTAACACCGGAGAATTTACCTACCGGCTCGACAGAACCGATGTCTCAGGCAAGTCCTGCAGAGGAGGAGTGTGCTTTATGGTTAACTTGATGTGGGCTACATCAACACCACCATTTTGGGCGTCATCATGGACTATGATGAGTGCCTACAGAAATGAGGTAAAATCACTGACCAGCTGGTGTCAGGAAAATATCCTCTCTGTGAGCGTCAGTAAAATTAAGGAGGATATAGTGGACTTTAGGAGACAGCGAGGAGGTCAGCACCACCCTGTCTACATAAACAGTACAGAGGTGTAGCAGGTCAGCAGTTTTAAGTTGCTAGGCGTTCACATCACTAAGGATCTGTCCTGGTCATACTGTGATAAAGAAAGCTCAACAAATCTTTTACATCCTGAGACGATTGAGGATGTTTGGTGTGAACAGCAGCATCCTGTTAAACGTCTACAGGGGGATCTTTGAGAAACTGCTGACAGGATGCATCACAGTGTGGTATGGGAACTGCACCAGTCAGAGCTGGAAATCACTAGAGAGGGTGATACTAATGGCAGAGGACATCACAGGTAGCAATGTGACCACCTGTATCAGTGTGACATCACTGGTAGCAGTGTGACATCACTGGTAGCAGTATGACATCGCTGGTAGCAGTATGACATCACTGTTAGCAGTGTGACATCACCAGTAGCAGTGTGACATACCTGGTAGCAGTGTGACATTACCAGTAGCATTGTGACATTACCAGTAGCAGTGTGAAATCACCAGTAGCAGTGTGACACCACTGGTAGCATTGTGACATCACTGGTAGCAGTGTGACATCACCAGTAACAGTGTGACATACATCGTAGCAGTGTGATGTCACCAGTAGCATTGTGACATTACCAGTAACAGTGTGACATACCTCGTAGCAGTGTGACATCACCAGTAGCAGTCTCCCCACCATCTAGGACATATACAATAACTGGTGTGTGTGTGTGTGTGTGAATCACACTGATCCAGCACAGAAACTTTTGAGTCTAAGCCACATCTACTTCTACTGCACTGTTATACTGTTATATTCTTAATATACTGTTTCCATATCCCCTTGTATTTTTTCTTGTACTTTTCTTGTTTTCTTGTCTAAAATTTATTTGTTTTTGTTTTTATTTAAACTTATTTGCTGTTAGTGTCTCTGGCTAGTTGAATGGATATTCTCATCCAATACTTTTCATTGCATTGTTGAACTGTGTTAACAGCATAACAGGTCCTCTATGCAGTCCTCTACCAGTCATGTAGTATACACACCTACCTTAATAACATGATAATAAAGACAATAAAGACACTTTTGATCTGACCGTCTCTGGCACCATTTGTGTAAACAGCTCCTGTTTCTGCTCCCACAGACAAATAAATGTCCTAGTTAAAGAAAAGAACAGATTCATATGTGTCTTACACTCTAGCTTAACTTAATGAATAAACTGGTGTGGAGTACACAGCTGTCCTCTCTCATTTAAAGATGTTAATAAGAACCTCACATTGGTTTAGTAAAGATGAAGGTCTCTGCTTCTCCTGTTGTCTTCTTCAGCTTTATTTGAATCATTTCACACTTTCAAATTTTCTTTCTGAAGAATTCTAATAACACCTGCGAGAAAGAGTAAAGTTTGGATATTATCTTCACATATAAAGTCACATTGTTAAAAACCTTAAACCCTACAGAGTACATCTAACAGTGTCCCAACCCTACACTTATACCAGTCTCTGTTAAATGTCTCTTGATTCCAAGGTGAATCTCAGATTAAACATACATCTGTCCTGCTCGTCAGTCACAGTTTCTTTCAGTTATGTTTTCCTGGAACACACAGCATTTCTTCTCTGGCTGCTGGAAGTGGATCTATTTATAGGGACTGGGGTCATTCTGGGGTCACTGTTTTCCAGAAAGTTCTCATGGGAATGAAAGGCTGTGTTTCACTTTCACTTTCACCCCTGTAGGCAGCTTTGTCCCACTCTGCTGCTTCAGTCAGGGAGGTCATGGATGGAACATCACCACTTATCCTTCACAGTGAAAGAGGAAACCTGAGAAGGTTTTTTTTTTGGCATAATGAACAATTCAAACCCTACACAAATGATCATACAAGTATTAGATAGTTAAGAGCTAGTACCTGTACAACAAGGTGTGACGGTGAGTGCGGCTGGAAGGATGAGGCATGAATCCACTTCGGCTGGCACAGACGCACGTTTATTCTTGACACACAACGCAGATGCGCACGTTTAACTACAACACTCAAACAGATACACATATAGACTCCAACAACGACGAGCACAGGACACTGCGCGAACGCACATTAAATAGACAAACCACATCAACCCCACGTGATGACAAGATGAGCCACAGGTGAGACGAATTAACACAAGGCGTAACTGCACCCACGGAGATACACAGACGCAGACGACGTAAACACTCGCCCAAAGGGAGGGGTCGGGGACCTTAACGTGACACAAGGATAACTCTCCAATCCCACTTCTGTTCTCCTGAAGCAGCGAGAGTGTAAAGGCAGACTTTTTTTGTCTATTTATTTATTTAACTTTACGGGTGTTCTTGAATAAAATGTTGTAATAAAAAATATTTTAACAAAGTTGTGATTGTAATATAGAACAGACCAGTCACTGCTAACACACCAAAGATGGGCATAAGATTTAGGGGGTGTCTGCAGTTGGCTGCTTATTGCCAGCTGTTCTAAACGGGGAGGATTTTAGAGGAGGAGACGCTGCTGTGTTATTATAAATAACACTACTATTGTAGTTCCTCTAAGAACTGAGACAGCATTGTTCGTTTGTCCACATCACATCGATTGCCAAGGTAGGTTCATCTTTTGCACATATTTTCAATTTGCTGCATGTACTTTAACTCAGCTCGTAACTTTTTTAATTTTCAAAAAGTCCAGCCATCGCAGAGACAGCCAAGAATTTTTGAGTAGTTGTTTGTATTATGATTGACGGCGGTGGGTGGGGCCGTCTGGGTGTCAATATAATGTTTTTGCTGTTACCTGACTAAACTGCAGTATTCCCACGTGCTGGTACCTGACTAAATTACACTGTTCTCACGTGTGCTGGTACCTGACTAAATTACACTGTTCTCACGCGTGCTGGTACCTGACTAAATTACACTGTTCTCACGTGTGCTGGTACCTGACTAAATTACACTGTTCTCACGCGTGCTGGTACCTGACTAAATTACACTGTTCTCACGCGTGCTGGCACCTGACTAAATTACACTGTTCTCACGTGTGCTGGCACCTGACTAAATTACACTGTTCTCACGTGTCCTGGCACCCGACTAAACTGCAGTTTAGTGGGCTCATCTGACTGTTTAGTTACGCGCACATGTCTGAATGTGTGTGTGTGTGTGTGTGTGTGTGTGTGTGTGTGTGTGTGGATTCCTTCCTTTTTTTACGTGTCTTGTTAATGTCAGTGTACTTAAGCGTGTGTGAGTGTTCTTTGTAAGTTGTTGTCCTGACTTGTTCCCGATGGTTTATGTTGTATGGTCTTCATTGGAATAAAACAAACTGTTATGTTTGAACTACTCACCTCAGCATCCTGCCTTCACCCATGACTGCGTTACATTCTGGAGGTCAACACAAAACATAACTAAAAAAAGCCAACTTTTGTCATTTGAAACTGGCTCTTGGAACATGAAATGTACCTCTCAGATTGAAAATGAGCCTGAGCTGGTGTGTGAGGCTGAGAGATACCAACTAGACATACACCAACTAGATATACAGCAACTAGATGTACACCAACTAGACGTATACCAACTAGATATACTCCAACTAGATCTACACCAACTAAATATACACCAACTAGATATACACCAACTAGATATACAGCAACTAGATGTACACCAACTAGACGTATACCAACTAGATATACACCAACTAAATGTATACCAACTAGATATACTCCAACTAGATCTACACCAACTAAATATACACCAACTAGATATACTCCAACTATATATAAACCAACTAGATGTATACCAACTAGATATACTCCAACTAGATATACACCAACTGTATACCAACTAGATATACACCAACTAGACATATACCAACTAGATATACTCCAACTACATATACACCAACTAGATGTATCAGCTCAGCTTCATTCTCATGTTTCACACAATGATCTTCATGAAAAATTTCAATCTGGTATCCGTCACTAATGATCTCTCTGCAGCCGATTCTGGCCTTCTTTCTATTCTTATTCTTCTGGATTTGAGAAGACTGTCCTCCATTGAGATAACTCACACACCATTAAAAAAACAGAGGTTTTACTTGTTGGCACCAAATTCAATCTCTCCAAAGCAAATAGATTTTCTCTCACTGTTGATAACTGCTCTGTTTCTCCTTCAGTTCAGGTGAAGAGTTTGGGTGCCATCCTGGATAGTACTCTCTCATTTCAATTACACATCAATGATATCACTCCATCTGTTTATTTTCACCTCAGAAACGTCTGCGCCCTGCTCTTTCCTCTCACACTACTGCTCTTCTGGTTCAGTCTTGTCACTTCCCGCTTGGATTATTGTAATTCTAATTATTGGTCATCCTCTTAAATCACGACACAAACTTCAAATGGTTCAGAACTCAGCTGCACGTATCATTACAAGAAGTCCTTCTTCATATCACACCTGTTTTACATCAGCTGCACTGGCTCCTGGTTAGACAACACATCATCTACAACATTTTAATCCTCACTTTCAATTCACCTAATATCACTTAATATCACCTTTCTCTCACTGATCACACTGATCACTGAGATCACCTGCCTCCACTCACCTGTCTGGTCACCACTCACCACTATACTCAGCATCAGCTGACTTAAGGAATTCTGACTCTATTTCACATTCTATTTCACATTTTTTCCCATCCTGTCTCTCCTCATATCTCCATCTCCCCTCATACTGTCTCTCCTCATCTCTCCATCTCTCTGCTCCCATCTCTATTTCACTCTCTATTATTGTTGGATTTGCTCTCTGATGTTAGATTAGTGTCCTTTTTCAGAAAGACAAGAATGTCTGGATATGCACAAAATAAACAACAATCTAATTATCAACACGGTCTCCTGACTTTTCATAGCCACATTACCAACAAATGTTATGCAGTATTAGTATAAAAGACTAAATTATAACCAGCCAGCAGAGGGCAGCATAGAATTACAATAAACAGCAAATCTTCCACGGTCTGAGGAGGACGAAGACTGACCGTACTACAGTTGTTTAATCGCTAACTTACAGCCACCAGAGGGCAGTATAGAGTTCCAGGAGCAAAGGCTGACAATTCAACTTTCCTTTCCAACATGTCCCACCGTTAATGCTGCACAGGTGAACAGGGGAAATAAAGCCAGAAAGGAAAGCTTTTGACAAAACATCAGGCGATATTTACCAGACACACACAAACTGTCGGTCAGTTAAACTCTTTTTGTATAAAACACTAATTCTATCACAAAGCACATTTGACCTCAAGTTACCATGTTATCATTACGAACACAAAAATTGTAGTCCAGTGAAACCAAGATGCTTTTTCAGCATTGTTTTTTAATGCTAATACAGTCCTGCATACCTGAAGCCTGTGTACTTGTGCAAAACTCAAAACACATTTACAGCACACATGATTTCATGCATAGATGGTTTATGGAGTTCTGTTTATGTATTTTTATTCAATGTTTTTTGTATTATAAAAACATATTGTTTAATTCATTTAGTGACAACTAACGACAGATTAATGTCAGATCCATTTAGCTTCAGTGATAAAACACTGCAAAGTAGTTTTACTTTCATATCAATTAACCTATAAAACAACATTCTTTTGTGGCTTCTGAACTTGGCTGTAGCTCCTGTTAGTGATTCTGGACTGTTAGTGATTCTGGACTGTTGGTGATTCTGGACTGTGGTATTGTGCATCTCTGCCTGCTCTGGTTTAGTATGCCTGATGTTGTGATGTTGTGATCTTGACATCTTTACTCTGCTCTTTTTCAGTTTGGAACCAACTAGAGGCCTGAATCAGTCTGAACTTTCCCCTCACAATCAGTCCATGAACAAGCAAACAGAAATGTATGGCATTCTTCACACAGGCAATTTATGATATAGTTTGTGTGTCTACAATTGAAAGATGAATTTTTTATTCTGTAAAATATTTACCAGTTTAAGAACAATGTATCCAGACCTTATTCTTCATACACTTTATGACACCATGAAGTCATTGTTTTGTCATTGTCATTGTCAAAACTAAGTCTAAAATGGCACAACACAGAAAGATGTGAAAATGAATGGTGATCTAGACCTCTAATGTGGCTAATTGAGTTCAGTAAAGATGTGTGTCCTAGATTTCATTTTTTAATTGATTTTATCATTTTAGTAAAACACTTGTACCAATGTAATCAGTCTGGTTCGTGTGTGGAACGTCAGACAACTAACAGTTCTAGACTATGATGCAACAATAGCTATAATGTAGCTTGTAATGTTCAGTTTTATAACATACAAAGAAGCAAACAAATAAACACAATAAATTAGATGTGCATAACTTTCTCTGAAAAGAGATTTCCTGTTTACAGACAACAGAAAACAAAAGAATCGTCGTTATGACTGACCGGTGTGCAGGGCCGGCCTTTCCATTAGGTAATATAGGCAAATGCTAGGGGCGCCGTCTGTCCAGGGGGGCGCTCACGTTTTTTTTTACAAATGAACAATTAATAAATGTGAAAACAAGCAGAGTCCACATAATCATAATTTCATTGTTTAATAATATTAGTCAAATTAATTATTATTATAATAACAACACACGACACCTATCACCCGCGCGCCAACCCGCCCTCCCCCGCGCACTCTGCGCACTTTGTTACTGTTTCTCTGGGGGGAAAAAGACACCACAGAGTGAGTGACATCTCCCCATAAAGATGTCAAAAAGGGAGAAGTCCTTTGGTGCCCAGGGTAGAAAAAGGAGAAAAGTGGAGGAAGAAATGTGGCAAAAAACCAGAGATAATATATTGGTAATATGTGGTGAATTAACACTATACCATTGGTGAACCGTCAGGGCCTTCAAGGCCTTCTCTGAAGGTCCATTGATCTTAAAAAACATGCTTTATCTATTATATGTAATATATGTTAATAACGCTTCACCAATAATTTGTATTTTACCTGTATTTTACCGCTTTCAAATCCACTTTTCGTGCTTGTGCTGAAAAAAAAACCTTTTTTTTAAGATGGCTGCCAGTGTGTGGACAGTTGCAACATGTTGTTGTGACAACTGCCCATCTCACCGAGGTCCAGTTAAGTGGTTTTCTGGCCAACACACCAGATTGAACGCAGTGTAAAAGACAAACCAGTGCCTCTAACCCCACATTGGATAGAAGTCTCCCCACAGGGGGATGTTTTGGGGTCACAGGTAAGTCTACAAGTAGGTCATTAACTAAATGCAGCAGGTTTCGCTGAAGGATATGTCATGAGGCATTTTCATGTGCTGCCCTGTATACAGAATTCAGTCTGTGACCTGCTGACTCCAATATTATCCCTCATTCACTTCCTATTGTTCTGGACTCTTTCCACTTTATTAACTTTGGTTAGTGTAGCGCTCGGATATATTATAAGGGAAAAAAAATGCCAACCACATTGTTTTATGTTGATTATACATTTATTTCATAATCAGTAATGCATTGTTTAAGAAAAAAAATAAGTTACGTGAGAATATTGAAATATCTCTTTAAGAATGACGAACAGGTTGATGGGAAGCGATACTCGTGGGGGGGATGCGTAGAAAGAAAGCAAGCGATAAGTTGGTTGAAAACTGAATACGCTGTATTACCGAGCCGTGGGTTTAACAGAATAAAGTTGCACAAAACGAGAAGACATACGTGTTTCATTTGGGGGTGCAACATAAATTTTGGTGTTTCCGCCCGGTTTGAAAAAAAAAAAAGCAAAAGTGTTCAGCGAAGAAAAGTTTTTAAGTAGAGCACAGCGACACTGAGGTAAAAACAGAAGAAAAAAAAAAAAACGCTAGCAAAGTAAGCGACCATTCCCGCGAAGAAAAACTAAAAGCTAAAATAAAATATCTGACGAAGAAACGGACACTCATCCCTCCAAACTGTGAAACTGCCGAAGGTCAAGCATCATGGACAGTGAGTGGGAATCTTTGTTAACCGATATTGAGAAAAAGCTAGTTACACTGTCACTGGAAGAGCTAAATGCCGTAAGCGAAGTGCTAGGCTTGGAGCTGAGTGAAGAGGTAAAAGTATCATGTCGGTTAATAAGAAGGAGAATGCTTGGTCACTTGGAAAGCGAGGAGGTCACATCCTTAGAGGATGATGGACTGTCTGTTTTATTAACATGTAATGACTTTATCGATAACTTAAAGGAGCAAACAAACGTCGGTGGTTCGGCAAATGCCTCGCAGAATGTCGAACAGAATGCCGTTGAACAACAAGCGATTGCGCACCCTCTGCTGGTACAACGGGGTATAACTCCGCAAGGTTCATCACCACAAAGACCAAACAGCCTAGTGGGTTCAGAGAGAGAGTCATTACAAGCCAAAGACCAATCGAGCTTACACCCAATATACAGAAAAGATTTCCGAATTATTGGACAAATTGGTGAGGTTGGACAAAAGGATAAGCTGAACTTCATGAGCCTTGAAAGACAAATTGAACGTGGACTAAAAAGAGGATATGATGAGGGTGAGATTGTTGAGGCAGTGATCCAAGCCATTGCACCTGATGTAAAATTAAAAAGTTACCTCGAGAGTAGAGCAGAGTTATCTTTAAACTCCCTCAGACAAGTGCTTAGGACACACTTTATTGAAAAAGATGCAACAGAGCTCTATCATGCCTTAACCCGTGCAGTACAAGAGCCTAAAGAAACCCCTGTTCAGTTTCTTATACGCATCATGGATCTGAGACAGAAAGTTCTATCTGCATCCGACAGAGCCAGAGCAGGACTGAAATACAATCCTGAGCTTGTGCAAACACAGTTCTTACAAACTATCCTGACCGGATTACAAGACGACGCTGTAAGAGTGGATATTAGATCTTACTTGCAGGATGCATCTATAGAGGATGAAGTGCTCCTTGAACGAATGAGTGCTGCTTACAGTGTTGAACTTGAAAGGAGGGCCAAACTGTCCACCAGACAGAAGAGTATTCGAATAACCGCAGTTCAGGAAGAGAACTACAAAACTGAAAAGAGTGATGGTGCAAACAAGGAAAAAAAACAGATAACTAAGCCAAACCCCATTGTGGAAAGACTGGAGGCTAGTAACAAAGTAATTTGTGATGCTATCCAAAACCTTACCACACAGGTCGCTAGCCTTACGCAGAGAAAAGTAGATCCTGGGGACAAAAACATAAAAAATAAGCCATACAATGCAAGCAACGCTAATAGGAGCCCCAGAAAATGTCGTCGATGTGAGCAGACAAATCCAGAAGGAAAATGTACGCATTGCTACAAGTGTGGGAGTAGCGAGCATTGGGCTATGGGTTGTCGGAAAAAGAAAGACCCCGCGATTAATGTCAACAAAATAGAGGTGCATACCGCAGATACCCATGACAGCATTATTCAACAGAAGGATGTACCCTTGTCAAAGAAGCAACAGAGGACAGCAAAACTTATAGGACATAAAAATCTTGTCCAGTGTAACATTGGAGGTGCTCCAGCTGCGGCGCTTTGGGACACAGGATCACAAGTGTCAATTGTGGATCTAAATTGGAAAAAGGAACATCTACCTGACGCTGAGATACGACCAGTAAGTGAACTTCTTGAGGAAGAAATGCTAGACCTCTATGCTGCAAATGGGACCGAGATACCGTATGAGGGTTGGGTAGGAGTTGAGTTTAGTCTAGCAGGAAACAGAGACAGTGGACTGTTAGTGCCTTTCTTAGTAAGCACGCAGTCTATCACCAAGCCAATAGTGGGTTTTAATGTTATAGAAGAGCTTGCAAAGACTAATACATCAACGGACAGAACTCTTCCTAATAGGTTTTTGCGCAGTCTTGGGTCTGCACTAGATATGGGACAAAAAAAAGCCAAAGCTGTGTTCTCAGTGCTCAGCACGGACAGAGGAATGTCCGAAAGTCAAATAGCAAAGCTAGGAAGACATGATGTTATCATTCCCAAATGCCAAATGTTCAAAGTAATCTGTGGGAAGCCCAATAAAATCGTGTTAAATGGACAGTATGCAATGCTAGAACCAAATGAAAGCACACCATGGCCAGAAGGATTACACATAAGACAACAACTGGTGCATCTACCAGGTGAGGAGAGAAATGCTATTTCAGTTGTAGTTGAAAACCAGACAGACAGAGACATCAGATTACACAACAAGACAATACTTGGCTCACTATTCACTGTGGACAGAATTCATGACGTAGGAGTAGACACGGATGAGTCACGAAGGGCAGATGAACATTTAGGCACAACTGACACAAAAGTGACGCTGGCAAATGAAGGGAAAACTGACGAACAAACATGGGAGCCGCCAGTTGATATTTCACACTTAACAACTGAACAACAAGAGAAAGTGAGAAAAATGTTGAGAGAGGAAAGTGATGTTTTTGCACAAGATGAATGGGACACGGGATGCATACCTGATCTGCAAATGAAGATACATCTCAAAGACAATAGTCCAGTGACAAAAACATACAATTCCATCCCTCGTCATTTGTATCAGGAAGTGAAGAAGCACATCCAGGATCTACTCAGTAGAGGGTGGATACAGCATTCAACATCCTCTTACTCATCACCAATAGTAATTGTTAGAAAAAAAGATTCTACCATCCGACTCTGTATAGACTACAGGCAGCTAAATGAGAAAACACACCCTGATAGACATCCCATTCCGAGAATACAGGAGATTCTGGAAAATCTTGGTGGAAACTCTTGGTTTACCGTGTTAGATCAAGGTAAAGCTTACCACCAAGGCTTTGTCAGTCCAGAGAGCCGAGCATGCACTGCCTTCATCACGCCGTGGGGTCTCTATGAGTGGCTGAGGATCCCTTTTGGACTAACCAATGCACCGGCTGCCTTCCAGAGGTATATGGAAGGTTGCCTTGGGGACCTCAGGGATGAGATCTGTGTGCCCTACCTTGATGATGTTTTAGTTTTTAGCAAAGACTTTGACCAGCATGTGGAGAATGTGAGAAAAGTCTTACAAAAACAAAGGGAATGTGGGATCAAACTCAGGGCAAAGAAATGTGATTTCTTTAAAAGAGAAGTGTGTTATGTTGGCCGTATTATTTCAAAAGATGGATACTGCATGAACCCAAGAGAAGTGGAGACTGTTCAAGCTTTGAAAAAGTCAAACCCCAAAACAGTCAGAGAAGTGAGATCCCTTGTAAGCTTTTTAGGCTACTACCGATCGTTCATTGCTGATTTCTCAAGAACTGCAAAACCGCTTTATGACCTGTTATCACATCCAAAGACAAAGAACAAGTCATTAAAGAAAAGGTCACCACAGTTGCCACCATCTCAGCCAATAGTGTGGACAATATTACATCAGCAGGTGCTTGAAAGACTGGTAGATGCGTTATCAGACCCACCAGTAATGGCATACCCAGACCTCGAAAAGCCATTCGTGTTACATGTGGACGCGTCAGAGGAAGGTCTTGGGGCTGTTTTATATCAACGTCAGGAAGGAACATTAAGGGTGATCGGTTACGGGTCACGTACACTCACTCCAACCGAGAAAAATTACAGACTTCACTCAGGGAAGCTTGAATTTTTAGCCTTGAAGTGGGCTGTCACTGAGCGATTCCGAGATTACCTCTTTCATGCAGTGCACTTTACAGTATACAGTGATAACAACCCCCTCACATATGTGATGAAAAGTGCCAAACTGAATGCGGTAGGACATCGCTGGGTATCAGAATTAGCCGATTACTGTTTCACTTTAAAATACAGACCTGGTAAGGTTAACAGGGATGCTGACTTTCTATCTCGTAAACCAACACAAATGGACAGGATAATGTCAGAATGCACAGAGGAATGCAAACCTGCTGACATAACTGCAGTAAGGCAAGGACTTGAAGCAGACTACAATGGTAACACTGACTGGATATCAGCTATTACATGCGATGTAGCTGTGCTGTCACAGTTAACCTCTACAACTCCAGTTGAGTCAGTAGCAGTCAAAGACATTCAGGCAAGTCAACAAGGAGATCATGTGATACAAAGAGTAATCACACTAAAGCAGAAAAATGAAAGACTTAAGTACAGAGACAAGGTAAAAGAGTCAACTGAAGTAAAACGACTTCTGAGAGAGTGGCCTCATCTTTACCTGGACGAAGATGGAGTCCTACGCCGAAAGACAATTACCAGAAACCAGCTCGTGGTTCCCACTAAACTCAAGCCACTGATCTATCAGCAGCTTCATGAGGAAATGGGTCATTTAGGTGGGGACAGGATGATCTCGCTAGCCAGAGAGAGATTTTTTTGGCCAAAAATGCGAGAAGAAATCGAACATTATGTTACAAAAGTCTGCCGTTGCTTGAAACAAAAGAAACCCAACCGGAAGACTAAGACCCCACTACAAACCATTATGACCTCCACACCTTTTGAGTTAATCTCAATTGACTATTTGCATTTAGAAAGAAGCAAAGGTGGAGTTGAGTATATCCTTGTGATAGTAGACCACTTTACTAAGTTTGCTCAGGCTTATGCTACGCCTAACAAGTCTGGTAAGACAGCAGCACGCAAAATATTTGATGACTTCATTCTGAGGTTTGGATATCCTGCCAGAATCCACCATGATCAGGGAAAGGAATTTGAGAATGAGTTGTTCAAGAAGTTGCAGAGTTACAGTGGGATAAAACATTCGAGAACAACCCCCTACCATCCTCAATCTAACCCTGCTGAACGTTTTAACAGAACTTTACTCAGTATGCTCAGAACACTGGAGGAGACTCAGAAACCTAACTGGAAAGACTATCTGAACAAAGTGGTGCATGCATACAATTCAACAGTTCATGAATCAACGGGATTCTCACCCTTTTTCCTGTTGTTTGGAAGAGAGCCAATTCTACCTATTGACCTATTATTCCCAAAAGAACAAACACTGTCACAGTCCCATCAAGACTATGCAGAGAAATGGCAAAGGTCAATGCAGGAAGCTTACAGTGTTGCACAAGAAAACATCAGAATTTTTTTTTTTATTGCAGTTGTTTTAGTGAATAAGTACGTTTGCGGCAACATCATGGTAAGCTTTAAACTGTTATTGTGGGTTACACTCTCTGCCCTGCTATCTCCTACCGCCACTACTGACAGAGTGAGATACTCACTGGATGAATTATACCGGCTCCGGAAACACTGTGAACCTCTGCAGAAACTTCAATTTCATGAAGATGTTCCACTCCGGCGCCCAAAGTATATCCATCGAGGATCGCGTCGTAACATCAGGATTAGCGGTGGCAACTCTGGGACTATCTCCACCCTCTGGTCTGCAGGTTCACGCAGGTATAAGAACACCACCAGATATGTAGACCATAGTGTGCTAACTCCACTGGCTAAATCTCATGCGTGCGTTTCAACTCGTAAATTTGGCCTCTTCAACATCAGATCCATCACTAACAAAGCTCCTCTGGTTAATGACTTCATCATGGATCATAAACTGGATTATTTATCACTAACTGAAACATGGCAGCCACATAATGACTTTCTACACCTAAATGCTGCACTTCCAGCTGGATTTGTTTACATATGCAAATCGCGCTCTTCCGGTCAAGGCGGTGGTCTCGCGCTGATCTACCGTGAGAATGTGCAGCTGACGTCACTCTCGCTACCTGAGCAGAAATCATTCGAAATATTGGCTGCAAAGCTCCATGGACCCATACCAACCATCCTTGCTGTGCTGTACAGACCTCCCAAGTCATCATCAAGTTTGTTTATTAATGAACTGTCAGCACTTTTAACTACTCTCAGTGCAATGTCTCCTAACATCATGTTAATGGGAGATTTTAATGTTCACTATGATAACACTGAAAATATGTGCACAAAAGATCTTAAAGCAACGTTAGACTGCTTTGGTCTTTCTCAAAGTGTTAATTTTGTAACACACAGTAAGGGTCATATCCTTGATTTACTTTGTTGCTCTGGGATCACACCATATGACATTTCTTCAGCTGAGTTACCTATCTCAGACCATAAAGCTGTGATGTTTAATGCCGATTTGCAAATTGGTAAATTAAAGGTGCTTCGCACAATGTCATATCGAAACATCAGACATGTTATCCCAGAGGACTTTGCCAGGTCATTTATGGCTAGTCCCGTTTGCAGCACTGTTTTTTCCCCCACAGAGTTAGTGGAATATTACAATAACAACTTAGCCTCAGCAATAGATTGTTTAGCTCCTCTAAAAACACGAACTGTTTCATTTGTCCATACTGCCCCCTGGTATACACCTGAACTGCGCAAACTAAAGGGCATTGGCCGGCGCTTGGAGCGTCTCTACGCCAGGACTGGACTGACTGTGCATAAACAAATGTATTCTGATCA
This sequence comes from Brachyhypopomus gauderio, assembly GCF_052324685.1. Classification (NCBI taxonomy): domain Eukaryota; kingdom Metazoa; phylum Chordata; class Actinopteri; order Gymnotiformes; family Hypopomidae; genus Brachyhypopomus; species Brachyhypopomus gauderio. The sequence continues at coordinate 33,410,261 of NC_135216.1, forward strand.
TATCCAGCACTACAAAAATGCCATTTCAGCAGCAAAATCCTCTCATTATGCATGCATTATCAATTCAGGTGAAGGGAATACTAGGTCCCTTTTTTCAACAATGAAACGACTACTCCAGCCACATACTCCAGACATGAACTGTAACACCAAAGAACAATGTTCAGCTTTTTTGGAGTTTTTCAGCTCCAAAATTTCTACTATCCATGAACAAATATCATCGGAAATGACTGCACAGTCTAACTTACTGTCAGCAAGTATTACAGAACTGTTTTCACCATCTGTTTTATGTGACTTTAGTCTTCCTACTGAAAGTCATATACTGGAACTCATTTCCAAATCAAATACATCGACATGTTGTCTGGACCCGATTCCCACATCATTACTAAAGGCTTGTTTGCCTTCAATCATCTCCATCATAATTAGAATTATTCACGCTTCCTTGATCACTGGTATAGTTCCGCCCTCACTGAAAGTTGCAGTAATCCGACCTACTCTCAAAAAACCTGGTTTAGACCCCTCGGACTTAAATAACTACCGACCAATCTCAAATCTGCCATTCATCTCCAAAATCATTGAAAAGGTAGTTGCAGCTCAACTCCAGTTTTACCTTCATAAAAATGATCTTTTTGAAAGGTTCCAATCTGGGTTCCGTTGTAAGCACAGTACAGAAACTGCATTAGTCAAGGTAACCAACGACCTCCTGAGAGCAGCTGATTCTGGCTTACTTTCTATGCTTATTCTCCTCGACCTCACTGCTGCCTTTGATACCATATCTCATCGGTTTCTCATGGATCGCCTGGCTAGCATTGGGGTCAGAGGTACAGTTTATAAATGGGTTGCTTCCTACCTTACCAACAGGACACAGTTTGTTCAGATCCAGAACCACAGGTCAGACTGCTCAACAGTCTGTAGTGGAGTCCCACAGGGTTCAGTATTGGGACCGCTCCTGTTTAACATATACCTTCTACCACTTGGCAATATTTTCCGTCATTATGGCATTCATTTTCATTGTTACGCTGATGATACACAGCTTTATGTATCCACTAATCCTAATTCCACTACTCTCCCAAATAATCTGCTTGCCTGTCTCCGTGATGTGCACACATGGATGACAAAAAATTACTTGAAACTTAATAGTAAGAAAACCGAGATACTTCTTATTGGATCCAAAGCTTCACTCTCAAAAAATACCATTAGTTCACTTTCCATTGCTGAGGATGTTGTACCTGTTTCCACTCATGTTACAAATCTTGGTGTGATTTTGGACAGCACGCTCTCTTTTTCCACTCACATAAACAATACCTCCCGGATTGCTTTTTTCCACTTGAGAAACATCTCCAGATTAAGGCCCATCCTATCACAACACTCTACAGAAATACTAGTCAATACATTAGTTACATCACGGATCGACTACTGCAATGCAATACTGGCAGGCCTTCCAAATAAACTCATCCAAAGACTTCAGCTTATACAGAATTCAGCAGCACGGATAATTACACGCACCAAGTCCACCGAGCACGTCACACCCCTGCTTATCCAGTTACACTGGCTCCCAGTATCACAACGGATCAGTTTTAAAATTGTGTTACTGACATTTAAGGCACTTCACAACCTGGCACCTGACTATCTTACAGATCTCCTTCAGTTTTACACTCCCTCCCGCACTCTGCGCTCCTCTTCTGCAGGATTCCTGGTAGAACCAACTGCTAATCTCCGCACAATGGGCGCAAGGGCTTTTTCCCATGTTGCTCCAAAGCTTTGGAACACACTCCCCACACACATACGAACATTGCACTCTATTTCAGAATTCAAAACTGCTCTTAAAACTCATCTGTTCAAACTGGCTTTTTCACTTTAACAAATGTAATTTTATCTCTGTTGCTGTGTTAGAATTTTATATTTATTGTATGTTTTAATTTTGTTTCAATTTTGTAAGGTGACCTTGAGTGCCATGAAAGGCGCCAAACAAATAAAATTTATTATTATTATTATTATAACATGAGAAAAGCATGTAAGAGAGGACAAAAGGGTTATAATCAGAAAGTCTGGAGTTCAGAACTGCGACCGGGAGATCACGTGCTTGTCCAAAACCTTTCGGAAAGAGGAGGACCGGGTAAAATACGTGCTTACTGGGAAAACAAAATACACATAGTCAAAGAAAGAAGAGGAAAAGATAGCCCAGTTTATGTCATAACACCATTAGATGGTGAAGGGAGGGAAAGAGTCCTTCACAGAAATCTCTTACTACCCTGTCCTTACCTTATCGATGGACTAGACTCAAAAGGGTCGAGAGAAAAGCACCAACGAAAGGGAACAAGGGTAAACAAACAAGCACACAAAACCAAGGACAGTGTCCACGAGGATTCTGACAGTTGTAGTGAAGAAGAGTACTCTGTGTGGATCCCCCATAAAACCCAAACGGCCAGCCTCAGTCCACATGCCACAGTCTTTCAACCCAGATCAAGTAAACCTGCAGTAGAGACACAAACTGAGAGACAAGAACAAAGTCAGTTTCAGGATGAAGACGTCTCTGCAATGGCTCACGGTCGAGGGGACGAAAGATTCGAAGAAGAAGACATGCATGAACTAGACACGGGGAAAAATGATGACACGGACTCTGAAAGTCAAGCATCTGAACCTGAGATGTCTACAGACATTAATGCTTCTTCAGAGGATGATTATAGGGTGGAGCAGGAACGACGTTCCACGAGAACACATCGACCAAAGTACATTCTCACTTATGATGAGTTAGGGAAACCTAGTTTCACATCTTTCGAGAAGTAGAAATATTGTTCTGATATTGTTCTGAGTTACAGATAAGGTTAATTGAAAATGTTTCTTTATTCATTTGAAACAGAGGTACAATAACAATAGTCATTTTTCAGAAATGTATTTCTAGTGACTAAAGCTACACTTGTAGGTCATTGATGTATTTACGGAAAGAAGTGTGTTTACAAGGTAACACAAGGTAATATGTAAATGGTTGTACTACATTTGGAGCATGTTTAATGTGGATGCATTTAAGAAGGTGGAATGGTAGATATAGCCATATGTGACTTAATGGACTTGGGAGGCCTACCAATGTACCAATTATTTAAGTTAATACACCGAAGCAGAAGTGTTAATTATTTTAACTACCCTGTACACATGCAATTGTAGTCATCTGGTGTGTAGTGTTGAGTGGCATCCGAGTGAGGTTAGTGTTAGAAGCTGAAGGTAACAACGCACTCTGAGTTCCAAAAATGTTAAAATGTTTTGTCAACATTTTTTGTTATTTTAGTGGGGGAGGGTGTAGCGCTCGGATATATTATAAGGGAAAAAAAATGCCAACCACATTGTTTTATGTTGATTATACATTTATTTCATAATCAGTAATGCATTGTTTAAGAAAAAAAATAAGTTACGTGAGAATATTGAAATATCTCTTTAAGAATGACGAACAGGTTGATGGGAAGCGATACTCGTGGGGGGGATGCGTAGAAAGAAAGCAAGCGATAAGTTGGTTGAAAACTGAATACGCTGTATTACCGAGCCGTGGGTTTAACAGAATAAAGTTGCACAAAACGAGAAGACATACGTGTTTCATTTGGGGGTGCAACATTAGCACACTGATGCAGAATGATCTTCTAACCCTTTGGAAGTACTACATCTTCATTTATAAATGTTCATGTGATGATCGAAGGAGGAGGCACGACGACCAAAGTAACAGTGAAACATGTACTTTTAATAAAGACACAGGTGAAGTCCAGCGAGACAGTCAACTCACGCAGGCACGAACTTAAGACAAAGACGAGCACGAGACATTGCGCAAACGCACATTAAATAAGTGCAGAACACATCTCTCAGTGATCACAAGACCACAGGCACAGGTGAGACCAACGAACACGCTCACTAACGACCCACACCCACAGAACTACAAACATGGACATAACTGCATGCAGACGACATAACACGCCCACAAGGAGGGGTCCGGAGCTGTCACCGTGACAGTTCAACCTGTTTTTGGCTTGGCAGTATGGTCTATTTTAAAGTTTTAATTGTCTACAGAAGATGTCCCTGTACATATATTTTAAATGTCCTACTATCCAGCCAATAGTGAAGTAAATAAATTTTGACCCTGCTGTGCTTAAAAACAGCACACATGAATATTCATTCATATTTTGTCCTCAAACAATTCAGATTTTTGTCAAATTCTGAAACAAACTGCACATGTGAATGCAGGAAATGTCCACTGCCCGTGTTTTATGTGTCACTGGGTGCTGGCCCTTCCCACACAGAGGCAGGTCTGCACACATACACTCCTTCACTGTCAGTCCCCCACTTATACACTTATTGTGTATTCCCCTCACTATTAAGAACACAGGTCCCCATCGTCTGAGCTCCACATTGCCAAACAGACACATTCTTCCCTGAACAGGCCGAGACAGTCAGTGTTGCGCTACGTTTCGTCTTCGCATGACTCTCACTCATGCGCTGGCTGCCTCAACAGCCATTTACTTTCATTTCTCTCCAGTCACATTCAGTTGGCCATATTGTACAAGTTCACTGAATATCAAATATTAAAGAAAACAAATCAGTATAGTGTTTATTTAGACACGTATATGTGTAGGAACACTGACAAATGACAATTTATCTACCAATTCTGAACAAAGCTGAGGACGCAGTTCCACATTAACATCCATTTCTTCAAATTATCCATTTGACCTTAAATCTTGTTTTTCCTTTTTTTGTTTTTTCCTCTTTTTGTTGACTGAAAATGAGATCAAAAGACTTTATGACAAACCTTTTCTGACCAGTGAAATTACAAGATCAGAGAGATTAAATACAAGATCAATGTCACGTTCAGAGAGATTAAAGACAAACAAAAAGCTTACAGGGTAGCAAAACAAAAAGACAAAACAAAAAGGGTATTCATGTGCTGACTGGCAGCTGATAAGAACGTTATTACATTATATGACATTTCTTTACATCTCTTACAGATGTGCACAGCTGTATTTAATCTGTTTCTGTTTTCTGTAGATGTGCACAGTAATACTGGAAACATTTACTTCCAGACTAAATAAGCTACACATCATAATGCAGGAAATTGTCCCAGGAAACTTAAGATCGCCTGCTGGGGTTTTTTGCAGGGAAGTCTCAGTGCTCCTCCTGTCAGCAGAAAACCTGCTGACAGACACCCGAGGTAGAAAGACCAGCCCGGGCGCCTTTTCCCTGACCATGACTCAGGATGCATGAATGAGGCCACGAGTGTGTACACACACCAGCCCAAGGGGACCAGCATCATTACTGCAGCACAGATTAGTGTCCCTGCGGCGGCCATCTCCACCGTGGTCCTGGTCTTCTCTACGCAGTTAATGTTCTTGGAGCTCATAACAGCCAGTAAGACACCAGGCAGTCCCAACACGATGGAGATCACGCAGAAGATGCGGTAGGCCGGCTGGAGGGGCAGTGTGGAGTCATACATTTTACACCTGGTCAGCTCACTGCTCGTCAAGACCCCCTCCACATTTTTCATACGTTCACTGCAGTCAAAGATGGTTTCCATGGTTTCTATCCACATGGGCACAGCACAGGATAAAATTCCAGTGATGCATCCAAGAAATGCCGCTGTGACACTTGACTTCTGCATCCCAGTAATGAAGCACACAGTTGTGATGCTGAAATGAACTCTGCACAGTGTCTCAGTGCTTCATAACTGTGAGGAGGTGGAGTTTTACACAGATGAGCTCTCACGGGGATTGGACAAGGTATAATAACCTTGGTACTTCCCACATAAACAGAACTGTTTGAACTTGTCTGGGGCTGATCACTGAGTGCTGTTATTGTGTGTGTACAGCCTGCAATGTTAACGTGTCTTTGATACTGCTATGGTTTGTGTTTTTGTGTTTGGTATGTCTTTGTGTAACGGACTCAAATGTAACGGATTCACAGCGCCAGTGTGGTAGATCCGTTAGCGGTTTCGGCTCTTGAATTTCACCTCTCACCAGTGGAACAGGAATTTACACGCGCACACATTCACCCATTTTTCCATCTTTTATTTGGTGTGGTATAACGCAGCACTGGAAGACAATAAGAAAATGAGTTTTCTTATATTGAAGTGACTACTGCAGTTAACGCCAAGCCGCAACATAGAAATCTCAGACTGTTGCTAAGGAACATACACGGCAACAGCATATTAAACTGGCTACAAAAGAGTTACATATATACACATATACACTCATACATACATACACATACAATAGCTTTTACGAATATAAAATACTAAAATACTTATAATAAGTTGTCTCTGCATTACAAATAGGATATTGTACCACAAACAAAAATACACACTGAAACGGATGGACATGAGCACATTTCACAAGCAACAATAGAAAATAACCGAACTTTAACAGATTAATATTAAAGATATCAACGAAACACATACCTGGAAGACAATAAGAAAATGAGTTTTCTTATATTGAAGTGACTACTGCAGTTAACGCCAAGCTGGGTAAATAAATAAAAATATCTCATTAATGAAAAATAAAAAGATTAGTTCATGCACTGCTAGCACGGCGGCAGAAAAACAGTCTCATACTAGTTTCACCTGACTTTAATAGAAGAAATAAGTCCATAAACTTTTAACAATTACCTAAAACAATTGATTCTCCACAAAAAAATAGTTTTAAATATATTTTATAATTAAATAAAGAGCAGTATTTTTAACTTAAAATGTGCTTTTAACTACTATTTATTGATGAAACACGGAGCTCAGAACCTACCCGCAACATAGAAATCTCAGACTGTTGCTAAGGAACGGTAGCTCAGAAAAATCAAACGTAGCGTAACTGCAGTTCACCACTTAACACTAGGGGCGCTAAAACTCCATTTAATTTAATGAAATTCATCAAAACAAAAATAGTATTTTCTTATTCTGTTACATTTGCGTGTTGCATATGTTTCATGTACACTGTAAAACATTACAGCCACATTAAGTTATGTGAACTCACTTCTTTTCAGTTCCAATTGCCATGGTAAGTTTAGGATATTCAACTCAAGTTCCTTTGTCTTAAATAAAAAATAACTTAAAATACCACGTTGTCTTAACTTCTGGTGAGTTTTTCAGAATTGCCCAAGTTTATTTAACTTATGTTTGTAAGTTATTGGTTAAAAAAAGGAAAGTGGGAAGATTTGAATATGCAGAGATGTAGGCACCATTTTAGAATTTAGAAAATATTGGAATACTTTTTACAACTTTAAAACCATGGGAGCATTGGGCTAACCACTTTTTTTACAGCGGCATAGCAATTAATATTAACAAGGAGCGACAAAACATCAACTATAGGGAAGTACTTTCAGCGGCGGAGGGACATGCCGGACTCTATCTGTTGGTGTTGAAGAATTTGTCTTTACTTTTTAGACTCTTTTAAATAATTAAACTATCGTGGCGTTGCCACTGGTGTATAGGGGTGGAGCATGGAGTACGCTACCTCCCATGAGCACTTGCAGCAGTAGGGAGTACGCTAAAAGAGTAAATGTTTGGTTAAATGTGATAAATTTTGTTATTATGTGGTTTGTTTTGGTCGTACGTGTTTGTTCCGTACAGTCACTTGTGTTTATTTTAGCACTGTTAGGCTCACCGTGTTCATGTTATGTTGGAAGAGTGATGACCTAGTTTGAACAGCGTATGTAAAAGAACAACAAAAATGTTGAGTGACTGTGTGATCCTCTCCTTATTGTCTAAAAAGGAGTTAATAAAGAATTGAAGTGAACATGCAAAATCTGTCACATTTTCCCTTCAGTTTATTTTGGGTACACTTTTTTTTTAAAGAAAGATGTATCAACAGCCAAGGTGAAAGCTTAAGTAATAACAATGTTAGAAATAACTTAAAAACATAAGCATGGTTAACTTAAAATAATAAGTTATGTGAATATTGCTGAAGTTTTAATAACTTGAAATTATGTGTTAAACCAGTCAGGAATTGCAAGTTCATTTAACTAAATAGAAAATTTTTTAAATGGATAAATTAAACACAGTAAGTTGTTTTAATTCAGTACATCAAGTTGAAACAATGAATAATCAGTATTTAACTGATGTTTAACTTAACATCTTGAGTTGTAACAAAGGTTTCCTTCAAGTTGAGTTTACTCAGCTTTTTAAGGCAGCAGGGAAATTATGTTGCTGAGTTTAACCAACTTGAAATTTTTTACAGTGTACAGACTGTCATACAGAATTTACTAATGCCTGTTTATATTAAATTCATCAGGGCTGGAAAATGTTAACTGTTTCTTTAATTCTCTAATGATCAACAGGGCTACTAACTTACAGTCAAGATCTCCAATTCAGCATTACAAACAAGCCTCTCCTGGTATCTGCATATACCACTACAAACTATCATTCCTACCACTCCTGCTGTGCATCGCAGTGTTGGTTCAACAGCTGATGACGACCTGGAAGGAATGACCTGTCCAGATGAAAGCACGCACATGGGCAGACCTGCTGTCAGTATCTACCTGTCTTGGGTCCTGGGAGTGATCTGCCTCTCTTTCTCTACCAGGATCAGCAGGTGTCTTGATCCCTGCTGTTACGGGTCTTACTGTAAATCCCTGCAGTTGATATTAATCTCTTGAACTCATTCTGGCCTTAAATGGTTTAAGTGGTTTAATGGGTGACAAAAGGCAGACTTAGCACAATTTCAAGACAAAGGGAATTCCCTATTCCTAAATAAATTGACTCACGTCTCAATGAGCCATCCGAGATAATTAGGGACTTTTCTCTGTGGGGTAACCTAAATAACAATACCAGGAATCTGTGTAAGTGTCAATAATCACTAGGTATCCCACAGGTTCCCTTAAGTGGCGGTGTCACATAGTACTCAGCCTACACATTGAACCACTCTTAATTTCCACTTTTGGACAATAAATGACACATAATGCACAGACAGGCATGAATGTGAGGTCACATAAGCACACATGAGAATGATTACATTTGATGAGTAACATACAAACTAATACATAGATATGCATATGCCTAATATAGCACATTACATGTTGATACTTGATTATATATAAATTAAATTAATACTACATATTCAAGAAAACATGTCTTGATAGGTGTAAAGTAATGCAGCACATGAGTATGGGAGTATGCAGGTCTCTATGACTCACACAGAATTAATGAGCATGCATATCTAAACAGCAGAACACACAGGAATATATATATATATGCATGCATGCATTCATAATCCAGTTCAAAACTACAAGAACAGGTATATCTAACTACTGAAACACACAGTAATACATGGATATGCATCAATGTGGGGTGATTATACAATAACAGGTATTCTGATAAGATCACTTAATACTGAGTACATGAAAGATCATAAGTTGTGTCTTTATATCCACCACAGATCACAGTGTTCAAATTCAGAGGCACTTTGTCCTGGTTCCTTAAGGGCTAGAAAGCCGAATACTGGTTTTAGGAATAATTATCCTTTCCTTGGTTGGAAGGTTGTCGAGTTTGGTGTCTTTAAATTGAGTTAGCTGTCTCCGCTACATTTCCATGTAAACTACACAGTTTAAGGTATCTTCGTTTTTAATTAATGTTTGTGAGTAGCCTGAAGTTGCAGAATAAAGGCAAGGTAATGAGAGAAAGAGAAAGAAAGCAAACATTCCCTCAGCTTGAATAAAAATGATGTTTCTTCTTCTATCAGGTTAAGATGACCCACATCCCTTCATCTGTGTAAGCAGGCAACTTAAGATCCCATCCAAGCTTTATACAAAAGTAATAATCAACATGGAAATCTGACCTATTAAAATATAGTTTGATATGTCTTGTCTGCTTCTCCACAGGGTTTTGCTGAAGGATTCAGCCGAGGCCGTTATCATTCCTCTGAAGAACGGCATAATCTCCATCACCAGAGTCTACGAGTCCCTCATAGATGCAGATGTAGATCCCATTAGTGCAGTGATTCTCAACTGGTGGGTCGCGACCCAAAAGTGGGTGGACACGTTCTGGGTGGGTTGCGGACAGCTTGTAAAAAATGAATATGCTACTCTTCTAATTTTGTACTCATCTTTTATCTTGAAAAAAGACAGAGACACATACCAGGGCTCCAGACTGCGACTAAAATGGTAGCAATCACGACCATTAATTAATTAATTAATTTATTTATTTGTGAGTAATATGGGGTGGGTGGCGAACGTAAGTTGTTGAGCGAGGGGGGGGGGGGTGTTACTGGGGCACAAATTAAGTATTATATCGCTCGTCTGTCAGTCGTTGGCGCCAGAGCGAACTAGTAACTCATGAATTTTTTCGGCATGAGATATCGGAAGTGTGGCGTGAGAGCGTGTGAAGACGGTCAAATACGTGTGTCTCACGCTCAATGCGTGAGAGTTGGCAACCCTGCAGACGTGCTAGCATACGTATTTTAAATGTGCAACTTTCATGACTGCAACGTCTAAGGCACCATCTACAAATTCCCTTAAGACGGACGCAAGTGGCGGTCCCAGAACCCAGAACACTACACAGTTTTTTGCAGTAATTTGAATAGCTTTTAAACAGTCCTTCATAAGACCACCAAGTCACGTTGAGGACCCCGGCCCCTCCCTTTTGGGAATGTGTTTACGTTGTCCACGTGCATCGTCTGCGTCTGTGGATCTTCGTGGTAGTGGTTCTGTCCGCCAGCCGAGCTGCACCAGGCGCGTCCGCCAGCCGAGCTGCACCAGGCGCGTCCGCCAGCCGGGCTGCACCCAGCGGAGGGTTTGCAGTGAGGGCAGGAGGAGGACTGCCCACCGCAGCACCAGCAGCTCCCGGTCTCTCTCCCCTGATCGCTCTCCTCCTGGCGCGAAGCCTGGCGCGTGTTTCATGTGTGTGTGCCAAACCCCTTTTTCCCGTTTGTTCCTGTGTGTGTAAGTGTTCCTGTGTGTGTGTTACGTGCCAAGACCTGGTACGCCCTGGTGGGGGTTGTTTGCATTGCATGCATGACTCTTATTTTGCAGGCTTTCCTGAGCAGAGGTGGGGCTTGCAATCAAAACTAATGGATAAAAGCAGATGAAGATGAGGAGAGAGAGGAGGACATGGGGGAAGCCATTGTGTTTGTGCTGTTGTTCTTATGTATAATGTCATGTACTCTTTTAGTGTCGTCTTTTTCTTTGGTTATGTTGCATTGAGAAGAGGTGATTGTTACTCTTTTGTCTGCTCTGGGCTGGGCAAGAGTAGATGAGTGCACTCCTACATTTAACACCACGTAGGTGACCTCTTGTCTAGACACCCCCCCAGAACACCCGAGGTGGTGAAGGAGGTAGCCATGGTGGCTCCGGTTGAAAGGGACCACGAAGAGTTGGTACTGGACGCTGACACATCGACAATCAATATGGGTGTGCGTCTTGTTAATTTGCGGTTGTTGCAAGCTCTGGAGCAGGGTAAACCGTCTGTGTTGCATGATCTTACGGAAGGACAGAGAGCCAAATTAATCGCGGTAATTAACACTAGAGCTCCTGAGAATTCAGGATTCTGAGGACATCACCCCTCCTTCTTCTCCTTCTTGCCAGCAATTAGCAAAGCCAAACATCACCCTTTATTATGTTAATTCACAGAGCAAGACTGAGGCAGCAGCCTCACCCAGAAAGTCTCTGATCACAGAGATCACAGATCACAAACAAGCAGAAACACAAATGCTTCTATCAAATGCTTCTAACACAAATATAGATAGATAGATAGTATAAGAAATGTACAAAGAGCAAGATTCAAGCCTGCTGTTTAGATCATAAACAAGCAGAAACACAAATGCTTCTATCAAATGCTTCTAACACAAATATAGATAGATAGATAGTATAAGAAATGTACAAAGAGCAAGATTCAAGCCTGCTGTTTAGATTACAAACAAGCAGAAACACAAATGCTTCTATCAAATGCTTCTAACACAAATATAGATAGATAGATAGATAGATAGATAGATAGATAGATAGATAGATAGATAGATAGATAGATAGATAGATAGATAGTATAAGAAATGTACAAAGAGCAAGATTCAAGCCTGCTGTTTAGATCACAAACAAGCAGAAACACAAATGCTTCTATCAAATGCTTCTAACACAAATATAGATAGATAGATAGATAGATAGATAGATAGATAGATAGATAGATAGATAGATAGTATGAGAAATGTACAAAGAGCAAGATTCAAGCCTACTGTTTAGATCATAAACAAGCAGAAACACAAATGCTTCTATCAAATGCTTCTAACACAAATATAGATAGATAGATAGTATAAGAAATGTACAAAGAGCAAGATTCAAGCCTGCTGTTTAGATCATAAACAAGCAGAAACACAAATGCTTCTATCAAATGCTTCTAACACAAATATAGATAGATAGATAGTATAAGAAATGTACAAAGAGCAAGATTCAAGCCTGCTGTTTAGATCATAAACAAGCAGAAACACAAATGCTTCTATCAAATGCTTCTAACACAAATATAGATAGATAGATAGATAGATAGATAGATAGATAGATAGATAGATAGATAGATAGATAGTATAAGAAATGTACAAAGAGCAAGATTCAAGCCTGCTGTTTAGATCACAAACAAGCAGAAACACAAATGCTTCTAACACAAATATAGATAGATAGATAGATAGATAGATAGATAGATAGATAGATAGATAGATAGATAGATAGTATGAGAAATGTACAAAGAGCAAGATTCAAGCCTGCTGTTTAGATCACAAACAAGCAGAAACACAAATGCTTCTATCAAATGCTTCTAACACAAATATATATAGATAGATAGATAGATAGATAGATAGATAGATAGATAGATAGATAGATAGAGAGCACATGAATTTGTTTTCCTGTCTTTTCCTCTCCTTTTCCAGCCTGCTGTTTAGATCACAACATTTATCAGTGATGCAGTGATGCAACGCGACCATGCTAATTTTCGCTAGCAATGATATGGGATTTCCTATATAACATTAGCATCAAGCTAATTGCGCCATACAATTTCTTAGCTTTTCAAACGCGAATTCAAACGCGGAAACAGAAAGTGTTTGATTACAACAAATATTATATAGTATAGTATATGAAATATACAAAGAGCAAGATTCAAACATTTTTATTTATTTTTATTGTTTGACGGGACTCATTAGAGAAACTGTCGTCTCTATGTGCGATTGAATTGTAACTTTTGAAACACGAGTCTACAAATTTTCTGCCGTTTGTTGTAGTATCGGTAACATACAGTCTGCTTGTAACTTCAACTTTTTCGTGAAGTATCACGTTTGGTGTTTTGGTCATATGAGCTTGGGGGTGAGCCAGCTTGTGCTTTGGCAGGCGTATGAGCTGGGGGTGAGCCGCTTCCACCGCATTACCAAGACAATGGGCGTTAATCCCTTCACAGCAGGGGAGTGGGCTACATGGACCCTACCAAGCCCTGTGAAATTTTTCGCTTCTCTAGGAGCTCTAGTGTTAAGGAGTTTCCTTCCGTCTTTGGTGACGTGCCTACACGTACTGCAGAACTACCGCATGACATCAAGGTGACACGGGAGATCCCACTCAAGCAACATCCATACAGGGTGAACGCCCAGAAAAAAGAAATACTCCGTAACAGACCCGGCTGCAGAAACATTTTAAAGGGGGGGCATTGTATTTTTTCAGGGGGGCACATTTTTTTCAAAAAGCCTTTTATTTTCTTAAAATTGAACAGCGGCTCTATGGCGACTCCAGTGCTGAGAAACAACAATCTGTCAATAAAATCCCAAAATCTAAACAAACAAACAAAAAAAAACAATAGTGCAGTGCTTTGTTCATTCAATTAAATTAAAAGTCAAATATATGCAAAAACACATGCAGTGAAAAACATAAGCACTGATGTCAGAACACTGACTGAAGTAAACATTTATGCTAGGAGGGTTAACTACAACAGCTAGCTAGTCCATACCATGAACTGCAGAATGACCTTTTTATCCCGGAGAAAATGCGCGAAGGAAAACTGCAAGAGTGGTCTTTCTGGGTTTTCAGTGCCTAGGTCATTAGGCTGCGGCCTGTTTCCATTTCTCCTGGCAGATGTAATGTTACCACAAACATCAGTGTTGTTGTTGACGTCGTCACTCACGTTTGGCTGAGCACTGCTTGGTTCTGCTCCTTGTGCTCCCTAGCTGCTGTAGCTAACCCTCCTAGCATGAATGTTTACTCCAGTGTTGACTTCAATGCTTACGTTTCCAACTGAAATGAATGGTGCTGCTTCCTGTCCATTCTCATGTACTCCAGTGTCACTTGTTGTCCTCATATTTGTTTGGAAATAAGTCCGAATATCCATGCCACACGAACAACGGTGAGCGTAGCTGTTTCTCAAGTATGAACTTTAGTCAGTGACCCGCCCCCCTCCAACTGTAATTGGCTAGAATGTTGCCTTCCTTCACTGATTGGTTGAATTGTATGACTGACAAACTGAGATAGGAAAAATAGAAAGATGGTCACTCAGAGGTGAAAACAAAACAAAAAAAAAACATATACGGCTTCCAGTCCAGTCAGGGGGGGGCATAGCTGACTCTGTGGGGGGGCACTGCCCGCCAATGCCCGCCCATGCCGCCGGGTCTGCTCCAAATGAGGTATCATATTTACTTGAGCACGGAATAGCTATCCCTAGCAAAAGTCCATGGAGTTCTCCGTGTGTTCTGGTTCCGAAGCCTGACGGCAGTTTTAGATTATGCACGGATTACAGGCATTTGAATGCAATAACAGTGACCGATTCTTTCCCCTTGCCTCGCATAGACGATCGTGTGGACGCTATAGGAGATGCTCGTTTTGTAACCAAGCTGGACTTGCTGAAGGGGTACTGGCAAGTGCCGCTGACCCCCAGAGCGTCCGAGTTTTCCGTGTTTGTTACGCCGGATGCGTTCTTACAGTACACTGTGATGCCTTTTGGCCTAAAGAACGCTCTGGCTACATTCCAGAGACTCGTAAATGGAGTTTTCGCTAACCTACCGGGGTGCACAGCCTACCTAGATGATGTGGTTGTATATTCCCGGGATTGGATCAGTCACTTACAGTTGTTGCGAGAAGTATTCACAAGGTTGGCATGTGCCACCTTGACAGTAAATCTGGCGAAGTGTGATTTTGCACGGGCAACTGTTACTTAGGTTTGCAAGTCGGCCAAGGTCATGTGTGTCCGCTTGCTCAGAAAGTGAAAGTGATTCTGGACTTTCCTCGTCCTACTACCCGCCGAGAACTGCGGCGATTTTTAGGCATGATGGGATATTACAGGGGATTCTGCAAGAACTTCTCCACTGTTGCTGAGCCTTTGACGGCTTTGTTAAGTCCTAAAGCGACATTCCGATGGCCTCCTGATGCTCAGGCGGTGTTTAATAGTGTGAAAAGTCTGTTTTGTTCTGCTCCTGGTCTGAAGGCTCCCGATTTGCGAAACCGTTTAAGTTAGAGGTTGACGACAGTAGAGTGGGAGCAGGAGCTGTCCTACTACAGGAAGACAAGGGACTTGACCATCCCGTTATTATTACCATAAATTTAGTGAATGTCAGACTCGGTATTCAACTATTGAGCGGGAAGCACTAGCTCTGTTGTTAGCTCTCAGGCATTTTGAAGTTTACCTGGGTTCCAGTACGTCACCGGTGGTGGTGTACACGGACCATAACCCTTTGGTGTTCCTTTCTCGAATGTATAATCAGAACCAACGATTGATGCGGTGGTTTTTAATTATGCAGGAATACAACCTTGAGATGAGACACAAGAAGGGCGTGGACAACAAAGTAGCCGATGCCTTGTCACGATGAGGCTGTGAGACGATCTGTAACACTCCCTCTCTATTTGTGCTCTGTTTCTCTTCTTTTATTATTTTTTAGGGGGGGTGTGTTACGTGCCAAGACCTCGTACGCCCTGGTGGGGGTTGTTTGCATTGCATGCATGACTCTTATTTTGCAGGCTTTCCTGAGCAGAGGCGGGGCTTGCAATCAAGACTAATGGATAAAAGCAGATGAAGATGAGGAGAAAGAAGGAGGGGCATGGAGGAAGCCATTGTGTTTGTGCTGTTGTTCTTATGTATAATGTCATGTACTCTTTTAGTGTCGTCTTTTCCTTTGGTTATGTTGCATTGAGAAGAGGTGATCGTTTGTTACTCTTTTGTCTGCTCTGGGCTGGGCAAGAGTAGATGAGTGCACTCCTACATTTAACACAACGTAGGTGACCTCTTGTCTAGACACCTCAGGTAAGCGGCAGTGATGTGTTTATTGTATGTGTACAGTAGGTTAGTGTTGAGAGTGGTTTTGTCTGTTGTATGTGATGGGTTGTTGGGAGGTAATGTGTAGGGTGTAGGATAGGTGTTTTTTTTGGTTTGGTTTATTTCATCACCGCTCCTAGCCCTTTGCCCAGGGCTGAAGGGTTGAGTATTGCGCACTGAGTTATTACTTGCAATACACTGAGTCTTGATCCCTCCAACCTTGGCTTTCGTGTATTAATATTTTTATGTGGGCTCTCCGGCCGGCACAACACAGAACATTCTAACATCATAGGTTGCCTGAGGTGTCTAGACAAGAGGTCACCTACGTTGTGTTAAATGTAGGAGTGCACTCATCTACTCTTGCCCAGCCCAGAGCAGACAAAAGAGTAACAAACGATCACCTCTTCTCAATGAGTTCACCTTTGTGGTGCCACGGGTCGTAACAGTGTGTATTTGTGACCGTCCCGTTAAATGTGTCTAACGTCTTCTCCCCGGTCTTCCCAGGGAGTGTGTTCTAGGCGGTTCGTGGTGGACGCTTCGCCAAGGGTGGTCACCTCCCAGACGCAGGACTGAGCGCATCGGATCCACCCATCAATGTGGGTTCGGGCACTCGGTCCTGTTGGCACCCCGGGACGGGTAGTGCCCTTGGAGGGGGCGTCTGTCACGTTGAGGACCCCGGCCCCTCCCTTTTGGGCGTGTGTTTACGTTGTCCACATGCATCGTCTGCGTCTGTGGATCTTCGTGGTAGTGGTTCTATCCTGTGATGATATGTCTCACCTGTGGCTCATCTCATAAATCACGTGGGGCTAATATGGTTTGTCTATTTAATGTGCACTCGCGCAGTGTCCTGTGCTCGTCGTTGTCTAAGTCTGCACATTGTGTGCCTGTGTCTTCCTCGGACTCTTCCTCCTCTTCCCCGTAGTCGACGGTGGACGCGTTGTCTAGCGACGGGGGTAGTCCTCTCCCTCTTCACCATAGTCCACCGTGGAGGCGTCGTATAACGACGGAGGGTAGGCCTCCTCTTCTCCCTCTTAGTATACGGTGGGGGCAGAACAAACTGAGGGAGCCTGGTCTTCCTCTTCCTCCTTGCCCTCTGATTCCTCCCCCTCGAACTCGCTCTCAGGGGTCTTCTCCGTGGAGCAGAGTTCGAGGGAGCCTACCCTCAGGGGCGAGAGGTCTCTGGTGGGAGAGGGGTGACGCTCCTTCCAAAACCGCACCGCGGTCTCGCGGAAATAGTCCGCCAACTCCTCCGTCTTGGCTTCCCAAGCCCGAAGCAGCATAACCGCACATAACGGGTCCTGCTGCATCACTTCGAGGGTGACGGGGGCTCCGCGGTGCTGTGCAGGGGAAGAGGCGTGGTGGTACTTGCTGGGCCTCTTCCCTTCTTAGGTCGGGTGGTGTAGCCTGGCATGGTGTTTCTGGTCGGCTCGTCGTTCTGTGATGTTCGGGGTAGGGCGAAGGACGAGACACGGGATCCTTGGCTGCGACAGACGTCACTTTTATTATCACAGAGATATTGCGCAATAGCGCACGAGGAACACGAAACATTCACACAACGTGTAAACTTAGACAACGACGAGCACAAGACACTGCTCGAACGCACATTAAATAGACAGACCACATCAACCCAACGTGATGACGAGACGAGCCACAGGCGAGCCAGATAATTACAAGACACACCCGCACCCACGGAGATACACTGACACAGACGAATAAACGCAGACAACGTTAACACACGCCCCAAAGGACGGGTTCGGGGACCGTAACGTGACATTGCCTATTTGTAACCGGGCAGAAATATAAATGCAGTGTCATATGTCTGATTTTGTGGTCAGGTTGTTAAGATGTTTCTGTCTCTGATGATCAGTGAAGAATGACAATACGCATGTAAAGATCTTTAGGCTTTTAGACTGGATTCCTCTGTGTTTCATAATAATAATACTAAAAATCATCATTATCATCATCATCATCATTATTATGTTTTATTATGCTTTCCAGAATTTGCAGTTAAAAGCCTAAATAATGCAGCTTTGTTTGAATTTCAGAAGAATCCAGTGAGCAAAACAGAATGTAAACCTGAAAGGAAACTTCCCCCAGAGTAACAGTGGTCATTTCTGGATATGTGTACCTAGCCTCCTTTACACACTTTGAACATCTCAAAGTGTCTTATGTTAATTTGTTACAGTTTGATCCACCATGTTAATATATGAACACCATTAGCATTATTCCAGTGTGAATTTCTCTGTGATACACTAATGGTGTTTGTCAAATTAAACACGTTAGTGTTGCGACAATGATAATCTTTGGCAGACGAATGTCTTTTATTTGTCAAATAGACGTACAGTACAATGGCATTATGTGAATAACAGGGGTAGGCACATTTACATTGTAGCAAAGAAAATAGATTGTCAATGCATGAAACAAAGAGGAAAACAACTTAGGTGACTTGGAGCTTTGACTGCTCAGATGAATTACTTCAGTCTCAGTACATTTACCAGGTGACAGTTTTATTGGAGATACTTTCTAGATGTGATAAACAGATCATGTCAGAGCGTGTTTTTCAAATAAACTGAAGGTTAGGAGCATCAAGGTGAGCAACTCCTGCTTTCACATTAAGGTTCACCTGGATTCATTCAATTCTGTATGATGGTTGGTTTTGAAAACAAGGAATCTTTCCACACCCTGCCTGAACCTTCCTGTAATCTCAGTAATAACAGGAACTAAGAGAGAGCTTCCATTTTAGGAATTGTAATAGAAATCAGAAATATAGACTTCATAAAACTGCTTTCCCAGAGAAGTGTTTTAAGAACATGATGTGCTACCGAAAGAGGAAGTTTGAGGTCATCCACTGGGTCAAGGAGACTAGACAGAGAGAAGGCGGGAGTGAGGACATGTTCCAGGCGGGTGACATGTTTCATGTTCCAGACGGACAGCAGGCCCAGCAAGAAACGTTCCCCTTAGATTGCAGAATTATTCTTACATTTGATGTTTGGCACACATGCATTCAATCATGCCATGTATTTACGAATACATCATCTGACTGTAATTGTGCTGATAATGTTTCACATGACCAACCAGCCCTAAAACTGTATAAAAGGGTTGGAGGTTTGAACAATAAACTAGAGTGATTTGGTAAAGTAACCAGTGTGTGTGTGTGTGTTGCTTTCACTAATTATCACTCTCCGAGCTTGTATCTTTTCTTACAGAGAGACCCCAGTTGTTGTGACAGAGAATTTCCACAACAATTTTGGCGACCCAGATGGGACCTCCTGAGTGAGGATCTGACTCATCAGAGAAAAGTACTTCACCAGCGAGGTTTACGAATTATTAAGGCAAAAGTGTGAATTGTTTTAGATGCCTGTTGTGCTGCAGGTCACCCGGACGCTGTAGTGTATATCCACAGTTGGTGGATCAAACTAGGGAAGAGAGCAGGGCAGCCGATACTAAGACAGGGTAGTCTAGTATCTACAATCTCAGTTGCAGCGAGGCTGACTGAGCGCTTGTGGTGACGACCACTAATAGCGTAAGGGAATAACTGGACAAGGGTCGTTATTCGCCTAGAAAATTCGTACCGGTACGTGAAGAAATAGGCGCCCAGCGTAGGAGTTCGTGGCGGGTGCAGCACGAAGCCAGGCCTAAATTTATTTTTTAAAATAAAATAAGGTCTCTCGGTAAGAACTGAAAATGGGGAACAGAAACACAAAACAAAGTAAAGGGAAGCCTGAGAATGTTGCAATGAAATATACACCACCCAATGTCAATTTTATGATAAAAAATTATGGTACAGAAAGTGTTGAACAGTTTCCAAAATGGGTTTCGGATTTTGGTTTTCCAGCCAAAGGGTCGTTTAGCTCAGAGCAAATAAATGCATTGAGAGATAAACTGGCTGAAGGGGAAAAGCAAGTAGATAGGAAAGGTAGATGCAAGTTTTGGGCTGATTGGAAGGCAGTTGGAATGTGGCAGGAAGAGGCAAGTAAGAGAATCAGGCAGGCAGGTCTGTCTCAACCATCTCAGTGCTTGAAGTTGCAGGCTGATCCCGACCTGGACGCTGCCCCCCCGAGACCTCGAGCCAATCCAGCACCACAGAGGGACCCACCAGCACCACCACCGCCACCAGCACCACAAGACGAGCAACCGGTCCAGGCGCAGCCACCACTCCCTCAAGAACAACACCATCAGCGAAAACCTGACATAAAGGTCGAACCGGGAGTGGAAGCGCAAGCAGTAACCCAAGCGGCACCCATTCCACTGTCAGCACCAACAACAGCAGCGGCACCAACTCAGCTGCTGACGCTGCCATCAACACCAGCAGCACCTACTTATCTGCTGGCACTACCATCAACACCAGCAGCCCCAATCCAGCTGACAATACCACCATCACAAGCGGCACCGCCCCAGCTGCTGGCTGCCCCATCAGCACCAGCAGCAGACCTGACCACAGCTGCGAGGTTTCAACTCCCCTCGCCGATTTCCATGTTCCCCCCGCCTCCAGATCAAGAGACACTCAGAGCAGTGACAGTTTGTGAGCTGTGTTATTGTACACAGTGAGTTCACTCCTATACTGTAGGGAGTATAGGAGTGAATTATTAATTGAGAGGTTACAAAATGAAACCATTAATTCTGCCTTGCTGTACTGGTGTTTGATATTTTTCATAAAGTTGGAAGAGTTTAGTTGCAGCTGTACAACCTAAAAAATTTTACACATTGTAAAGCTGAGTATAAAATAGTTTAAAGTAGCTACCAATAATTGAAATGGATACAAGATTAACACTTCGTCGGGTCCTTGGTTGACATTCTGTGGCATGGTGTGGAAAGAAGAGGCAGCAGACAGATCCATTGTCAATGCAACAAGGCTCTTTTAATAAATGCCTCAGCAGCGTAATAACGTAAAGGAGCCGTGATCAAGCAGAACAGACTCAACAGTACACGAAACACGAGGGAATAGCATGAATGAGATGACAACACACACACGGCAGGGAATAATCATGACTGTACAACTGGATAAAATGACACGGCAACTTAAACTAATAACACTTATAATCACAACATAATCAATAATCACACAACATAACCATGACATAAAACACAGGGCAATACCCGAGCCGCGGGGCTCATGGGAGTTAAAGTCGTCCCCCATTGGACCGACGCTACAATACGTTGGTTAACAGGTGAAGTGCAATCTGCCATTTAGGAAGAATCAGCTACAGTAAAGGGGTTGCCTCTTACATCACATACATTGGCTCAAAAATATATTACGGTACATACTACAAAATGTATTACACATACATATTACATACTTCACACATACTGACTGGAACAAAAACAGTATTCCATATGCAGTATGCGACCAAAATGAAATGTCCCAGTAGCCTACATGAAAGATACACAGATACTCTGATATTCAAGTACCTGACCAGCAAGGCGAAATTTTTTTGACAAGTGGACTGAATCTTCAGACGTTCATGTGACATGAAACTGACAGTTCTTACTGCCTTTATTTACACCAGTGGGGAACCGTCAGGGCCCTCTATGCCCTCTCAGAGGGCCTAAAATATTCTTAAAACATTATATATATATAATTATCCAATTTAATTTTATCTACTTACAGTTTTACAATCGACATCTAAACAATTACAGAAATATAAGCAAATAAATTATTCACCCGTGTCTATTCAATCTGTGTTGGAAGGTGAGGGGTTAAGTGAGCCTGTGTCTCCCCCTATCAGGACTGTGATGCCCGCAGTGAGGTTATTATCTATAATAATATAAAAATAATTATCTATAATCTACATCTATAAATGAGAGAGGACAGCTATGTCCTCCATAACAGTTCATTTATTACGTTAATATCGTATATAAAAGAATACGTGAGTGAGTACAGCTTCTCAATTAACACAGTGCTTTAAAAAACAAATATATAATGTAATGAAACTAAAAACTGCAAACTATTTTGTGTACTATTCTCTACTAGTCATCTATTTCAGGAATATTTAAATGATCATTGATCCTACACCACCAGTTACACTTATATTTAACCGAACTCAAAAGATAACACTTACATGTATTTTGGTTAAAATGTGTGTGAGATAGAGATGGTGTATGTCTGTGAGAGACAGGAAAGGTGTGTGTGTGTGTCGGTGTGTGTGTGTGTGTGTGTGTAGCACAGAAGTCGGATCCATATGCAGAAACAGACTTTAATGGGAGGGATAGGCAGAGGCAGGTCAGAAACATTCTTAAATCCAAATAACAGAGACAGGTGAAGGCACAAAGGGGCTCGAACCAGGGGACACACACAACCAGAGGTAGTGCGTCAGATCCAGATAAGCGTAGGGAAAACTGCTCCGTATGCTTTGGGGTTAGATACATAATGCAATAGCCTCTTCACTCTTGTTTGTGTTAAACGCTAAAATGGCATGGACCTACAGTATAGGAGTGAACTCACTGTGTACAATACCACAGCTCACAAACTGCATTCTTAAAATGGAAGCTCTCTCTTAGTTCCTGTTATTACTGAGATTACAGGAAGGTTCAGGCAGGGTGTGGAAAGATTCCTTGTTTTCAAATCCAACCGTCATACAGAAGTGAATGAATCCAGGTGAACCTTAATGTGAAAGCAGGAGTTGCCACCTTGATGCTCCTAACCTTCAGTTTATTTCAAAAACATGCTCTGACATGATCTGTTTATCATCTATAGAAACTATTTCCAATTAAACTGTCACCTGGTAAATGTACTGAGACTGACATTATCATCTCTGACATCTGTTGGAGGCACTCCTTAATCTGAGCAATCACCCAAGTTGTTTTCTGTTTTGCTTGGGTTTCATGCATTGACACGATACTGTGGGACCAGACCCATGGTCTTATAGACTGGATTCCTCTGTTTCATAATAATAATAATTGTTATTATTGTATATTTTTTATTATTGTTTACATTTAGCTGAACTTTGATAAAAAACTTCAATAATGCAGCTTTTGTAAGTATTGTCTCTGCACACAAGGAAATGCTGAACTCACTTTGAGTTCTTAAAGCACTGAATTCTCTCTCACTCACTTATTTTCTCTTATACACAATCTTAACGTAATTAATGAACTGGTATGGAGAACACACAGTTGTCCTTTCTCATTTAAAGATGATAAGAACATCACTTTGGTTTAGTGGAGATGTTCTCATACAGGGTATAAATAAAGGCAGTAAGAACTGTCAGTTTCAAGTCACATGAATGTCTGAAGATTCAGTACACTTGACACTGAAATTTTGCCTTTCTAGTCAGGTACTTGAATATCAGAGTATCTGCGTATCTTTCATGTAGGCTACTGGGACATTTCATTTTGGTCGCACACTGCATATGGCATACTGTTTTTGTTCCAGTCAGTATGTGTGAAGTATGTAATATGTATGCTTGTTATCTGTAGACTGAAGAGTCATCTATTTCAGGAATATTTAAATGATCATTGATCCTACAGCTATGGAATTTCCTACACCTGCTGGGTAACAAACTTTGGCATATATTGATTGTTTGTTATTGTTTGTTAGTGCACTTACCGCTGTGTGATATAGAGCTAATGCTTAGTTCACACTTCTGGCTAACATAACTAACTACTGTATTCTACTTCAACTCAATCTCTCCTCTGAACTTTAACCTATTGTATTGCCTAGGACATACAAAGATGGCAAAACACTTTTGTACATTTCTCTGAATAAGAACATCTACTAACTGGCACAAATGTAAATGTCAAGTAGTAGTTTATTTTATGGCTTAAGATTACAGTTACACCTAGAGTCAGGGCCAGAATACTGATAAGTTTTGGCTTAACCATGATGTGTTTATGTACACTAAACTAATAAGATAACACTGTGTTCTTACATGTATTTTGGTTAAAATGTGTGTGGGATAGAGATGGTGTATGTCTGTGAGAGACAGGAAAGGGGTGTGTGTGTGTGTGTGTGTGAGAGAGAGAGAGAGAGAGAGAGAGAGAGAGAGAGAGAGACGAAGAAATGGGTGTTGTTCAAGGGTGTCCATGTGTATGATGTGGCTCTTTGCTGTAACACAGTAAAAAAGTGACTATTGGTCTCTGACAGGTTGGCCACCCCTCTTGTAGGGAGTCTCTAATCAACGAGATTTGAGACATGCTTATTTAGTGAAAATAGGGGTGTTATGAGGTATTTTCAAATTTCTTTAATGAGTTTAGGGAAGGGGGTGACTGACGCTATCACTTGCTAGCTAGTAACTACCTTTCTGAAGAGAACTTTTACAACATACAGTATAGTGTTAATTCACCATTTTATATTACCTCTGGTTTTTTTCTGCCTTTCTTCCTCCACTTTTCTCCTTTTTCTGCCCTGGGCACCAGAGGACTTCTGCCTTTTTGACATCTCTACGGGGAGATGTCACTCACTCTGTGGCGTTGTCTTTTTCCCCACAGAAACTGTAACGAGGTGCACAGAGCACACTGGGGGCAGAGGCGGTCGAAGCGGGCGCGCGGGTTATAAGTGTCGTGTATTGTTATTATAACTATTAATTTGACCAATATTATTAAACAATTAAATTATGATTATCTTGACTTTACTTATTTTCACATTTATTAATTGTTCATTTGTTAAAAAAAAAAAAAAAAAAAAAACGCATGCACGCGAGTGCCCCCCTAGACAGACAGCATTTGTCTATATTGCCTAATGGAAGGGCCGGCCCTGGTAGTAGCATTTCATCATTTTATCACCAGTGCCCAACAAAACACTAATCTGTGTCAGCTTCATGCACTGATGCAGAAGAAGACTCAGGAAATTACATCTTCAGTCCCAACAAACAAAAGTTATTTATTGATAAATGTGTGAATACCCACATACAAATGCTGAGAATGTAGGAAAACGGATGGAGAAAAGATAAAACTAAAACACACCTCCACAACAACACCTAACGCTATAAACCTGACTAATAGACACAACTTTATGAACAAATCACATACACAAAATTTTACTGTGAACAGACACCAAACTTCAAATTTCACTAAACACATCTGCGCTGTGACCCTCCGCCTCCCGACCACTGTCATCTATGGCAGTGCCACAGGCCAACCATAGGGGGCGCAGCGCGGCCACCGACAGTCATTTTAACACAGATCACTGGGATGTTTTATTAGTCCAGATTAGTGATGGGATTTTCGGCTCTATTTTGAGATGCGGCTCTAATGGTTCTTCTTACTGTGGGGAGCCGGCTCTTTTCGGCTCCCAAACGGCTCCCCATAAATATTTTTTACATTATTAATTAATTAATAGCTTAAACCTAATTTTATAACATTTTGTTTCATTATTGACATTGTTAAGCACTTGTGATGAGTAAAAATGCTGCATAACAATGCTTTACAAATAAAACTTTTATTATAACCAATTATTAAATTATCACAAAATAGCACCAAAATAGAACGCAATACAGCTTGGCCAATTGCCTGCCGTTTCCACAAAAAATGTGGAGATAACTTTTTTTTTCAGTGTTTTCCCACCACATTATTAATTGAAAGCTGCGTGTGATTGGTCAGATGTGTGGAGCACACGCTTGACATGCGGGCAGTGGAGACGTTCTTTGCAGTGTTGTCCGAAACGATATGTGGTAGTATAAAGAAACACCCTTCAAAAACAGGGGAAGGAACATTTACCTGACGAAAATTAATGTTGCATTGTGTTCCAGGTTTTGAAAAGTGCTAAAGTACTTGAAAATGTAACTGTATTTTCAGTGGCGTGCACAGACATTTTGGGGGGCAAGTGCTTGGGGGGGGGTGTTGAAGGGCACTTTTTAGTGCACGTAGAACACTTAATTATAAAAAAAAATTACAAGCACATGTTGAATGAAATTTGACATTTTATTTGTAACATTCTCTAAATGTGAGTTTTCAATGGAGAAAAGTCACACAGCCAACTGATAAAATTAATATCCAATTTTAACTATATAGTCATGTCCTTCAGTTAACTTCTGTTTACCCTCCACTGTCTGCAGGCCTTGTTGCATATATTTTGCAATTAGTAAATCAATATAGGCCTACAATTAAGACAGTAAAAAGACCAAAAAGTAGGAGAAGGAGTTATAGGCTACTGAGTGTTGTCATGAATGCAGATGGGCATTTTTCACAGGTAATGGGGAACTTCCCGTTTCTTCTTTCACAAACGAATGTGTTAATGTTGTCTAACAAAACCTATACAACAGAAAACGTTCAGCTTAACACATAGATTTGCAAACTCTACCTTAATAATAATTTGTATGTGTCAGGAATGCCACCTGATCTTTCTTTATCAACCTCACCTGCCCCTCATTACCACGCCCCCTTCAGCCTTACTTAAGCACTTCACCAGCACATCTCAGTTGCGAAGTATTGCCGACTCATGCCGCGTACCAAGCCTTTCTATATCCTGTCTGCTCTCCTGTGTCCTGACCCTCGCTTACGTACCCGACCTTGTCTCCTGCCTAATCCCTCGGTACCTCCTGACTTCTGCTCCCCCGGTATGACCCTGGACCGTCCTGACCACGCCAAGAAAACGCTGTTACTACTGATCCTAGTACTCGTGATTCACCTGCCTGTGTTTGTACCAGCGTCTCATTTCAATAAAAGCGGTGTTCTTCCGCATTTGGATCCCTCTCTGCCTGTTCACTACGTTACAGTATGTGGTCGTGATCACGTTATCTATCATTGATTTGGGCTAAAGCGACTAGTTTATCAGGTGACCAGTCGGCTAAAATGCTTAGTAGTTTGGTGCTGTATGAGACATTTTACTGCACAACAAATTGATTTCACGTTGGGCTTAGAGGGCAAACGGTAGATTTTACTTGATGTGTATGTGACCTGGCTGGTGGGGACGGGAGAAGAAGTCTATCTGTGAGCGTGTGTGCTGTGCTGAAGACGCTTCCTTCCACTCGCTGAACTGAACTGCTGCTGCAGCGCATCTGGTGTTAAAGGAAGAGAGAGGTCGGGTGTGTGCGAGGTGGCGGCTCATTTCAGGGCATTGTTTTTAATCGCTCAGGTTTTCTAAAGATCATTTCAAACCGACCTCAGTAAAATGAAAACCGAAGTTTCAAAAGAGCACTTTCGTTGATAAAGGGCAGAGTTGGTGGTGCTTTAGCACCACCTGATGTCTATGTGTGCACGCCACTGTGTATTTTGTTTCACAACAAATAGCTGTCTGACTGAATCGATGTGATAAAAAAGCGAATAATTTCGAGTATATGTATAAATATTTAAGTTTAAGGTGCTGGGAAATATTGAAAATGGCCTTTTTCAATATTGAAAAGTTACGTACAAGTGCTTGAATTCCACCTTGTAAAGGTGTATGAACCCGGCATACATAACTTTGTTCATTGCGCTGAAGAGGTGCACGACCTCGCTTCGCACGGCGGTCCTCACGCAGGGGCGGAGCCACCGCGATTGCGTCATTTTCGGCGCACGGACCCGCTGAGTAAACTTAGCTTAAGCACCGATTGAGGAAATAAACTCTCCGCTCTCTACCACTGGCAGAAACAGAGCAATACGCGCAAGGAGAGGGAGAGACAGCGAGGCACCGAAGGACAAATAAAAATGATGTTGGAAAAAAACTGTGGCACTTGCAGAGCACAAGCGCAATACTGAAGGAAAAAGCGGCTCCCAAATAGGATCCTAAAACGGCTCCCATTGCGGAGCCGGTTCCCATCGTTCACTTCAAAGAGAACGACACATCACTAGTCCAGATGAACTGAATGTCATGGCTGGTCAAATATACTCTCTATACACCTGAGTATATTATTTTGCCCTTGTGACATTCACAGTCTCTAATGTTAAACTGTTAAAATCATCCAATTATACTGTAACCTTTCTGTCACTTGTACAAAAAAAAAATCAATAAAATTCTAAGAGCAATTATACACATGCTTCTTTTTTTTTGGAAACTGACAGACTATACATTTTACTGTTGCCTTCGTTTCGGAGTTGGTAAAATGTGAACATGTCAGATAGCTACCTTGATATATTATAAGTTCTCTAGATAAATTAGTCAGATGTTAGATGTTCCTACAGATATTTTATGTGCGCATGTTTTTTTTCTGATCTCCGCTGCATACCGTCAGCCCGCATCAGCTGGCCCAGTCCGCGGCCGCGGTCCAACTCGTTCAGGATCAGTCCGCGGCCCGCTCCAACTCGTTCATGTGTTTACAGGATCAGTCCGCGGCCCGGTCTAACTCGTTCATGTGTTTACAGGCTCAGTCCGCGGCCCGGTCCAACTCGTTCATGTGTTTACAGGCTCAGTCCGCGGCCGCGCTGAGCAGGTTAGTCTGACTGGAGCGGGAGAGGTAATAACACCGTTAGACAGCAGCGTGACTACGGAAATCCCCGGTAGTAATGTATGCCAGTCCGCCCCTGCAACGAAGATGTCTTAGATGTCTGAGACAGAAAGTGTTGAAATGAAAGTGAAACTGAAAGTGCCCGTCCGTCTGCCCCACCAACTACAAAGTCAGTCTCATGTAAGCACAACTTATTTGGCAGCACAGAAGAGTGCGAATCAACCAAGTGAGTTGAAAAACAGTTGTATTAACTTTTCGACATGAATTAATGCTTTAAATAATTTCTTACTGCGTGCTGTGTATCAATGAGCCTTGCGTATAATCTTGTTCAACATGGAAGTTTAATTTTGAAACATTTGTAGCCTACATTGTAGTCTACATTGGAGAAACCTGTACGTTGTGGTATTTTATTTGAACTTAAAAACTTGAGAGGACGGCTATAGACTATTCAATGGTCTTAGGATGTTTCCATGTAAAGTACGCTGTTTATCGTTGTAAAGTAGCCTACGCTGTTTATGTAAAGTATGTAAAGTACACTGTTTATCGTTTCTATCTTTTAAAGTTTGCGAGTGGTCTGCAGTTACAGAATAAATACATATTTATGAAAGAATTAGAAATAATCAACAATCCCTGTTGAATAAGTCACGACGTTTGTTCTTCTATCAGGTCAATATGATCCACATCTTTTCATCTCGGTAAGCAGGCTACTTAAGAACCTGATTGGGTTTTACACAGAAGTAACAAAGTGGAAATATGACCTATTAAGACATCTAAAGATGTCTGCTTCTCCGCAGGGTTTTGCTGAAGAACTCAACCAGGGCCGTTATCATTCCTCTGAAGAACGGCATCATCTCCATGACCAGAGTCTACGAGTCCCTCATAGCTGCAGATGTAGATCCCATTAGTGGACAGTGCTCCAACTACACCTCCATCAGACAGCAGATAGTGCAGACCCAGCAGAGTCTGGAGGAGTCAGAACAGGCAGCCAGTACAGGACTGAGGGGTCTGGATCAACACATTGAGAAACTTACAGAAGTTGAAGGAAAATGTGAACAGCAAATAAGAGATACAGAATCTACCTTAAGTAACTTGCTAACACAGCAGATGTCTAATGAAAAGTTAATGAATGACAGTTATGTTGCTTTAGAGCAGGCCAGACACAATCTGGGCTCAGCTCAAGAAATTCAACGCAATCATGAGAAGAGGACACGTGATGCTGACATAGTCACAGGAGTTGGAGCGAGATTTTTTGTTATACCAATTGTTGGATGGATTGCTGGTAAGAATTACAATTATTACTAATTAAATTATACAACATGAAGATGAGATTTTGTTTTTACAAGATTACACTGTCACGGCGAGGACCCCGGCCCCTCCCTTTTGGGCGTGTGTTTACGTTGTTTACGTCTACTCGTCTACGTCTGTGGATCTCCGTGATGGTGGTTGTGTCTTGTGATAATCCGTCTCACCTGTGGCTCCTCTCATTATCACACGGGACTTGTGTGGTTTGTCTACTTAATGTGCGCTCGCGCAGTGTCCTGTGCTCGTCGTTGTCTAAGTCTGCATGTTGTGTGCTTGTGTATACGTTTTCTGTGCGCTAAACGGCGCTATATCTGTTTAATAAAAGTGACGTTTGTCGCCAAGGAAGGATTCCGTGTCTCATCCTTCGCCGCTCCGCCACCGTCACATACACTTTATATGTGTGCATTTGGTTAAAATAATTAATTCACCTCCTCTGTTTACAGGGGCTGCCATGTTGACTGCTGGTGCAGTAGAAATGTCTCAAGCGTCATCAGATATCAGAGAGGCAGAAGAGGAGGTGAGAGAGTCTGAGTCTGAAGTGGAAACGTACCAAAGTAAAGTGTGTGACTACATGCTCACGATTGTCCAGTTAGAGTTCAAAATCGGACAGAAGCTGCATGAGATGGAGGAGATCCATAAAGAAATCCAGCAGGTGAAGGAGCAGAGACAGTGTGTAGCTGAGTTTCAGAGTAAAGTGAGAAGTGTCGTCCAACTCCTGAGTGACCTGAGTGGGAAGACCAGAGTAGTTGAAGTTCAAACTCGCAGATTCATCCACCAGAAACCAGTGATGAAGATGATGGATGAAGTGATGAAGGCAGCAGAAAAAGTCACAGGGAATGAGCTCCTGCGTATTAAGGGCCTAGCACAACTCATCAGTACCATGAGGGAGAGGAGGAGGAGACTGGAAGCTCTCTGTACCTCACATTCCCAGTGAAATTATTAAAGTGTTTTTTACGGACTTCGTGGCAGACATTCTTCCCTGGGTCCTTTATTCACTCGGGCGGGGATAGCGAGCCAGTGTGCTGTGCAGGACCCGACAGATGCTACAAACCTACTCTTTCCTCAATCCGGCTTCAGTCAATGTTCAGTCATTGAGGAATTAACTAGATGACCTGCGGGGACAGATCTGTTATGAACGGCATACGAGAAACTTTTGTTCCTTTACGGAATTGTGGCCGGAGCTGTCTATCCCTGACGGCCCTGTAACGACGGCTCGACAGAACCGAGGTCTCAGGCAAGTCCTGCAGAGGAGGAGTGTGCTTTATGGTTAACTTGATGTGGGCTACATCAACACCACCATCTTGGGCGTCATCATGGACTATGATGAGTGCCTACAGAAATGAGGTAAAATCACTGACCAGCTGGTGTCAGGAAAATATCCTCTCTGTGAGCATCAGTAAAATTAAGGAGGATATAGTGGACTTTAGGAGACAGCGAGGAGGCCAGCACCACCCTGTCTACATAAACAGTACAGAGGTGTAGCAGGTCAGCAGTTTTAAGTTGCTAGGCGTTCACATCACTGAGGATCTGTCCTGGTCATACTGTGATAAAGAAAGCTCAACAAATCTTTTACATCCTGAGACGATTGAGGATGTTTGGTGTGAACAGCAGCATCCTGTTAAACTTCTACAGGGGGATCTTTGAGAAACTGCTGACAGGATGCATCACACTGTGGTACAGGAACTGCACCAGTCAGAGCTGGAAATCACTAGAGGGGGTGATACAAATGGCAGAGGACATCACAGGTAGCAATGTGACATCACCGGTATCAGTGTGACATCCCTGGTAGCAGTGTGACATCAGCGGTAGCAGTGTGACATCGCTGGTAGCAGTATGACATCGCTGGTAGCAGTGTGAAATCACCGGTAGCAGTGTGACACCACTGGTAGCATTGTGACATCACTGGTAGCAGTGTGACATCACCAGTAACAGTGTGACATACGTCGTAGCAGTGTGACGTCACCAGTAGCATTGTGACATTACCAGTAACAGTGTGACTTACCTCGTAGCAGTGTGACATCACCAGTAGCAGTCTCCCCACCATCCAGGACATATACAATAACTGGTGTGTGTGTGTGAATCACACTGATCCAGCACAGAAACTTTTGAGTCTAAGCCACATCTACTACTACTACACTGTTATACTGTTATTGTGACGGGCAGGGTGAGCGAAAATAAATGGAAGCGATCACGCCAAGTCTCAGGGAAATAGGATGGTTTAATATGTAAAGTGCGCAAACCAAAACCCGTGAACTGATCCGAATTAAGGATATAATAACCAGCAGTCAACTGGTACAAAGACAAGACATATATAGACGAACAAACGACCCTCAGGTGAGACGGATCGCGGGCTCCGCCCACCTGAGGGACGAACACAACGCCACACCCACATGACAAGCTGCTGCTGTAGACGGGGGCGACCAGTAGGGGGCCGCCGTACCGTGACAGATCCCCCCTCCAAGCCGCACTCCCCTCCACCGGCTGTGCGGCCTACAGCAGCAGCACACAAAACAAAGGGGCAGGCAGGCAGGGACAAGGGACACACCCCCTGTAGTCCCGGAGCTGAAACACAAAACACAAATAGGTTAGCTCGCCTACCTGGGCGGGACCCTGGACCGACTGGGCCGTCAACAAGACAAAACCACGCCCCGGTCGGTCACAGGGCCCTCACGCCCTAACCGGCCCTAAGCCGCATAGCCCCACAGGTGCGAGGACGGCGGGCCACGGCTCCGTGTCCGTCCGGGGTGTGCAGGTTACCTCCCTGGGGCGTGGCTAAGTCACCTCCTGGACCTACCTCCTCCCTGAGCTGGCCCCTGCCTTCTGCTAGGGGCCACCCCAGCCTCCTGGGGAGTCAGCCCCAGCCGGAGCCTGACTTTACGAGGTGGACTCCTCCACCAAACCCAGGAGCGCCAGAGACCGAGGCCCAGAGCACCCTTATCGCGGGCTGGGGAACAGCCCCCAAGGGCCTCCTGGTCACCCCGAGCAGGAGGGAGGATCTCCATCCTCAGCAGGAGCTTCTTCGGACCAGAGCCCTATCGTCCCCAAACATCCGGGGGCCCCAGCCCTCTAGGGAGGGGCTCTTTCCGACCGGGCTCCGGTCACCCTACAACATAAGGGGGCTCCTGCCGGCTGGAGACCCCCACAAGGTCCAGGACTGCCACGATCCACCGCCAGGGAGAGGCACCTGCACATAAAACACAAAATGCACACACACACCCACACACACCAACACAAAACATAGACGCGCACTGCCCTGATCCCCCTTACAATGGGGGAGGGGTCTCCGTCTTAGCAGGGGACCTCCACCTGCTCAGGAGAACCCCCCACGTTCCTGGTCAGGGCCTCCCTCAGGAGCGACGCCCTCCGTGCCACTCCCCGTGGCACGGGACCATCACTGGTCCACCCCCAACACACACTCAAGGGGGAGGAGCATGTGTGGAATTACATTCAACATAATCACGGGCACGCAAGAACACCACACACGCAAAGACTAGACAAAAACGGTGTACAGACGACGAACGGACGAGACCCACACATGCGCGCTCGGTTTAAACACATAACAGCGACGCGCCGCTCGTGTTCGCAGTCACTCCCCACATGAAACACAACACAACGGGGAGCGAGGCGACAGTGAGGAGCGGCTTTCGCGCTTTACACAAACATTGAACATTCAACACCACGAGCACGCACACTGATCCAGACGCCCGTTCACACGTACACACTTTACACTCACACAACATGAAGAGTTTCCCGGGGAAGACGCCCCAGTCTTCGCCGTGCCACTCACAACACTAATGCACGGCGAAACTCTTCAGACAGACAAACAATGTACAGGAAGAGCTTTCCCAGGGCAGACTGCCCTGGTCCTCGCCGTGCTACACACATACACAAAACACATAAGCACGGCGAAGCTCTTCACATAAAACACCACGCAGACAAACACTTACCACGAGACATGACCACGAACGAAGGAAAAAGCAAAGGAGACTGGCGGCTTCCGAAGGTGGCTGGTTATTCTGTGACGGGCAGGGTGAGCGAAAATAAATGGAAGCGATCACGCCAAGTCTCAGGGAAATAGGATGGTTTAATATGTAAAGTGCGCAAACCAAAACCCGTGAACTGATCCGAATTAAGGATATAATAACCAGCAGTCAACTGGTACAAAGACAAGACATATATAGACGAACAAACGACCCTCAGGTGAGACGGATCGCGGGCTCCGCCCACCTGAGGGACGAACACAACGCCACACCCACATGACAAGCTGCTGCTGTAGACGGGGGCGACCAGTAGGGGGCCGCCGTACCGTGACAGTTATATTCTTAATATACTGTTTGCATATCCCCTTGTATTTTTTCTTGTACTTTTCTTGTTTTCTTGTCTAAAATTTATTTGTTTTTGTTTTTATTTAAACTTATT
Organism: Brachyhypopomus gauderio; assembly: GCF_052324685.1. Taxonomy (NCBI): domain Eukaryota; kingdom Metazoa; phylum Chordata; class Actinopteri; order Gymnotiformes; family Hypopomidae; genus Brachyhypopomus; species Brachyhypopomus gauderio. The sequence continues at coordinate 33,444,488 of NC_135216.1, forward strand.
TGCTGTTAGTGTCTCTGGCTAGTTGAATGGATATTCTCATCCAATACTTTTCATTGCATTGTTGAACTGTGTTAACAGCATAACAGGTCCTCTATGCAGTCCTCTAACAGTCATGTAGTATACACACCTACCTTAATAACATGATAATAAAGACAATAAAGACACTTTTGATCTGACAGTCTCTGGCACCATTTGTGTAAACAGCTCCTGTTTCTGCACCCACAGACAAATAAATGTCCTAGTTAAAGAAAATAACAGATTCATCTGTGTCTTACACTCTAGCTTAACTTAACGAATGATCTGGTGTGGAGTACACAGCTGTCCTCTCTCATTTAAAGATGTTAATAAGAACCTCACATTGGTTTAGTAAAGATGAAGGTCTCTGCTTCTCCTGCTGTCTTCTTCAGCTTTATTTGAATCATTTCACACTTTCAAATTTTCTTTCTGAAGAATTCTACTAACACCTGCGAGAAAGAGTAAAGTTTGGATATTATATTCACATATAAAGTCACATTGTTAAAAACCTTAAACCCTACAGAGTACATCTAACAGTGTCCCAACCCTACACTTATTCCAGACTCTGTGAAATGTCTCTTGATTCCAAGGTGAATCTCAGATTAAACATACATCTGTCCTGCTCGTCAGTCACTCACACAGTTTCTTTCAGTTATGTTTTCCTGGAACACACAGCATTTCTACTTAGGCTGCTGGAAGTGGATCTATTTATAGGGACTGGGGTCATTCTGGGGTCACTGTTTTCCAGAAAGTTCTATGATCGATAAAGGCACTTGATGAAAACTTGAATCTAATGTCATTATAATGTTTCTTTGCTTAGAAAAATAATGATAATTATTAGAAAAATACTTGTCACTAGCTAGTTTGTGCCATCATAGATGGAATTATCCGTAATTGTTCAGCCTCTGATTCTTTCCTTTTTGCAGCGAAAAATAAGCTGAGTCACGATTCTTGTTCATCCCCCACTGCCCCGCCCACCGCCACACCGCCCCGCCCACTTCTCCGTACAAGTGCACTAATCTGTTTTGCAACACGTACACTGAGATATGTGTTGCAAAAGTCGAGCAGAGCAGATTTGAAGTTGTGCGGTGTAATTTTTTAACATTCACGCTCAGATTTTTATTCTACAAGTTCTCACATCAAAACTACAAGTGCAACTTTTAGTTTACAGGTTTTCAAATTAAAAATACAAGTGCAACTTTTAGTTTACAGGTTCTCAAATTAAAAATACACGTACAACTTTTAGTTTACAGGTTCTCGCATCAAAAATACAAGTGCAAATTTTAATTTACAAGTTCTCAAATTAAAAATACACGTACAGATTTTGTTTTACAAGTGCTCAAATCAGGTCATTCACGCTCTCAAGTTTTGCTACAGAATTATCCCCATACATCTACTTCTACTGCACTGTTGTACTGTTATATCCTTAATATACTGTTTCCATATCCCCTTGTATTTTTTTCTTGCACTTTTTTTGTTTTGTTATTAAATTTATTTGTTTTTGTTTTTATTTAAACTTATTTGCTCTGGCTAGTTGAATGGATCTTCTCATCCAAAACTTTTCATTGCATTGTTGACCTGTGTTAACAGCATAACAGGTCCTCTATGCAGTCCTCCAACAGTCATGTAGTATACACACCTACCTTAATAATATAATATAATAATATAATATAATAATATAATATAATTTTAGCGCACGTGGAACACTTCATTATTTAAAAAATTACAAGCGCATGTTGAATGAAATTTGACTTTTATTTGTAACATTCTCTAAACGTGAGTTTTCAATGGAAAAAAAGTCACACCGCCAACTGATAAAATCCATATCCAATATTAACTACATACAGTCATTGTTAAGTCCTTCAGTTAACTTCTGTTTATCCTCCACTGTCTGCAGTCCTTGTTGCATATATTTTGCAATTAGTAAATCAATATAGGCCTACAATTAAGACAGTAAAAAGACCAAAAAATACGAGAAGGAGTTATAGGCTACTTGCATGTGCTAAATGAAAATGAGCACTTTCTTCATTTATTTACAACTTTAACTACCACCTGATTCACCCTGATGGGTGAAGAAAAATCTACAGAAAAGCTGCACCACATTATAAGCTGTATGGTTCAAAGCGTGGGGAAAAATTAGCGGAAAATACGTAATTAAGGGACACCATGGGAGCTGGACCTGGTGCTCGCACGAGAGAGAGGAAGAAGAAGCGTGTGCTACTACCAGTTATCCTGTCCTGAGCTGTTCGGATGGAAATAAAGATAATTCTACTTTACTTGTAACCCAACTATATTTCTTCCCACCCCTCGGAAAAGAGACCAGGAATAATAGTGACATTCAAATTATAGGATTACACAAGCATGGCAAATGGTATTAGACAGCAATACTAGAATATGATCGATAAAGGCACTTGATGAAAACTTGAATCTAATGTCATTATAATGTTTCTTTGCTTAGAAAAATAATGATAATTATTAGAAAAATACTTGTCACTAGCTAGTTTGTGCCATCATAGATGGAATTATCCGTAATTGTTCAGCCTCTGATTCTTTCCTTTTTGCAGCGAAAAATAAGCTGAGTCACGATTCTTGTTCATCCCCCACTGCCCCGCCCACCGCCACACCGCCCCGCCCACTTCTCCGTACAAGTGCACTAATCTGTTTTGCAACACGTACACTGAGATATGTGTTGCAAAAGTCGAGCAGAGCAGATTTGAAGTTGTGCGGTGTAATTTTTTAACATTCACGCTCAGATTTTTATTCTACAAGTTCTCACATCAAAACTACAAGTGCAACTTTTAGTTTACAGGTTTTCAAATTAAAAATACAAGTGCAACTTTTAGTTTACAGGTTCTCAAATTAAAAATACACGTACAACTTTTAGTTTACAGGTTCTCGCATCAAAAATACAAGTGCAAATTTTAATTTACAAGTTCTCAAATTAAAAATACACGTACAGATTTTGTTTTACAAGTGCTCAAATCAGGTCATTCACGCTCTCAAGTTTTGCTACAGAATTATCCCCATACATCTACTTCTACTGCACTGTTGTACTGTTATATCCTTAATATACTGTTTCCATATCCCCTTGTATTTTTTTCTTGCACTTTTTTTGTTTTGTTATTAAATTTATTTGTTTTTGTTTTTATTTAAACTTATTTGCTATTAGTGTCTCTGGCTAGTTGAATGGATCTTCTCATCCAAAACTTTTCATTGCATTGTTGACCTGTGTTAACAGCATAACAGGTCCTCTATGCAGTCCTCCAACAGTCATGTAGTATACACACCTACCTTAATAATATAATAATAATATAATATAATAATATAATATAATAATATAATATAATTTTAGCGCACGTGGAACACTTCATTATTTAAAAAATTACAAGCGCATGTTGAATGAAATTTGACTTTTATTTGTAACATTCTCTAAACGTGAGTTTTCAATGGAAAAAAAGTCACACCGCCAACTGATAAAATCCATATCCAATATTAACTACATACAGTCATTGTTAAGTCCTTCAGTTAACTTCTGTTTATCCTCCACTGTCTGCAGTCCTTGTTGCATATATTTTGCAATTAGTAAATCAATATAGGCCTACAATTAAGACAGTAAAAAGACCAAAAAATACGAGAAGGAGTTATAGGCTACTGACTGTTGTCATTACATGAATGCAGATTGGCATTTTTCACAGGTAATGGGGAACTTCCCGTTTCTTCTTTCACAAACGAATGTGTTAATTTATGTTGCCTAACAAAACCTATACAACAGAAGACGTTTACCTTAACACACAGATTTGCAAACTCTACCTTAATCATTTGTATGTGGTCGTCCTCATGTTATCTATCATTGATTTGGGCTAGAGCGACTAGTTTATCAGGTGACCAGTCGGCTAAAATGCTTAGTAGTTTGGTGCTGTATGAGACATTTTACTGCACATTGGGCTTAGAGGGCAAATGGTACGATTTTACTTGATGTGTATGTGACCTGGCTGGTGGGGCACGGGAGAAGAAGTCTATCTGTGAGCGTGTGTGCTGTGTTGAAGACGCTTCCTTCCATTCGCTGAACTGAACTGCTGCTGCAGCGCATCTGGTGTTAAAGGAAGAGAGAGGTCGGGTGTGTGTGAGGTAGTGGCTCATTTCAGGGCATTGTTTTTAATCGCTCAGGTTTTCAAAAGATCATTTAAAACCGACCTCAGTAAAATAATAATAATAATTATTAAAAATCGAAGTTTCAAAAGGGCACTTTCGTTGATAAAGGGCAGAGTTGGTGGCGCTTTAGCACCACCTGACGTCTATGTGTGCACACCACTGATCCTGTGTATGATCTACACACAGACAGAATAAACATGTTTGAATATCAGCCTCATCTATAAAGAATAAGATTGCTAAAACCTCTAACTACATGCTGCATTCAATAAATAATCCATGTTCCACCCCAACATTGTTTCAGTCTCAGTGGTATGTCAACTGGTTCTGGGATGTAAACTCCCATTTGTGAAATTCAGTCACTGTATTATTAACATTTTCTTTCTGTTTCAATTTCCTAGAAAACACAACATTTCTCCTCTGGCTGTGGGCAGGAGCCAACATCTATTTGCAGGGATAGATCATTCATGGCGCAGTATTGTCAGCATCAGCAGAGAGGAGGGAGGGGGAGACTATATAAGCAACACTCTGCAGTGCTGTAATGATGTTCCATTCCCAAAGACCATCTCGTTCAGTCGTCCACATCACATCTATTACCAAGGTAGGTGAATCTTTATCCTCACTTTCTGTATACATGGGGTATTATATGATTTACCTTCACACACAATTTAAATACATACATTTTATTTAAAGGTAGTATTTTTAAAACACACATTCCTAACATCTTCATGTTCTTTCAAGTTCCATACTGGAATTTCAGCATACGGTACATTTATCGCTTGTACATGTAAAACATGTGAACTATTTAAGTCAGCTTGAACTAGATGAGCGTCACTGTGGGCTAAAACAGAGGGATGAACAAAGAATAACAAGCAGGTGCAGATAATCAGTAATCAGGACACAGGGAGGTGTGTGGGTGTGGGTGGTGGACTCAGACACGGGTGATGGAGATGATGCCGTTCTTCAGAGGAATGATAATGGCCTCGGTTGAGTTCTTCACTGCAGGGAAAAAAACATGTACTTATTATTAATAAACAAGACAATGGACTAAATGTATCAAATATGTGATTATTTCTATGCTATTTCATTTCAGGGAAATTTGGTTCTGATATGTTTGAAATGCTGCAGCTGATTGGAACTATTAAAATTAGACTATAGGAAGGGTAAATCACATCACATCTATTACCAAGGTAGGTGAATCTTTATCCTCACTTTCTGCATACATTGGGGTATTATATGATTCACCTTCACACAGGGGTTACAGCAGTGACTAGTTCCTCCTCCTATTCATTTACCACTTTGCTTGCACAGCTGATGAGGGACCTCCGTTTGAAACGTGCTGTTCTTCCCTGTGGACTTTACTACAATTTATAGTATCTCTACACATCTTCCCTAAATATCTTGCAGTTCCTTAACTAGAATCTTCATCTGACGTGCATATGGGGCTCCATCCGAAATTCCGTACTTCCCTATGTGAAGTATGCATACATAATATGCATTGAACAGTAAGCGAAAAGTACCCAGATGGCTTACTAAATTGCGAGCCATACTGAAGTATGTGACCGCAGCACACTGTCCTATCCCATGATTTAGCTGGAGCATTTAGCAATGATCATGTGACATTATGTCATATCACGTAGGTAAAATGGCAGACATAGTATGTCTGAGGTTGTAGCATACTGCCTAGTCACCTACTGAAAGAACGTACTGCTTTAACGTTTGAGCAGAAAGTACTGCGTTGAAATCTATTGTGTTCTGGTTAACCTTATACTGCAGATTCGCACGCCTGGTGGCCATTTTTAACATTTTTGACATAGTTCACATTAAAACTAGATATCTCAAGTTGTACATATAGGAAAATTATCATTCATGGCTCAAACTGAAGTAGGCAGTTGGGGGAACATATTAATACACTTCAATATCATATTCACATAATTTGGTTTATTTTAGAGCCTCTATTGCAGATGCTAATATGCCAGGAATGTCACAAATGCTGACTTGAACTTGAACATGACTGGAATGTATATTCACATAGTTATTCAAATGTGGTATCAGAAATTACAATAAATTTCGCTAGGGTCTTTTCTAACAACACAGAAAAAATGGAGCAAATCCATGCAAGCATTGAAAAGTTATTCAGCTTTATCCAAGGTATGTCAAGTGCACCACACCCATGTCTAAATATGCCACACCCGACACACACCATTAGCCAACTAAGCTAACATGCCAACAAATTCCTTACACGAAACCGAGGAGCTACGACAAACAACAATGCTGCACATATTACAGCAAGACCAGAAAATTCCAATGACTAAATTTCATGTCCAAATATGAACGTTATGATATCATATTTATGTCCAATATAGTCCGACAGCATAAGCTAGGTTACCGTAGCCAACTCCGGTAGCATCCGACACGATACAGAGTGCTGCAGCACTCAAACGCTCTAAAACTGTTTATAATCTAACGCTTAGTTAATGTTTAGTATTAGAATATATATTTTGTACAATATCGCTTATGAAAAATTATCCATTGTTACTCACAGTACGTAGAATCGCGTCGTAGCCGGTGTACCGTCTCACTTCCGGGTTGGCGAAAATTCCGAAAATTGCTCATATATTCCACACAAAGTAATCCGTTTATGTTCAAAAGTAATCCGTTTATGTCCAAAAGTATCCACAATCCGCATAAAAACGAACAAAATAATCCATGGCTGCTTCAGTTTCGCCGAACAGTGTGTTCTGGGGAGCTTAGCTTAGGTTAGCAAAGGGTTAGCTTATGTTGCTATGCTAGCGGCCGAAATTGGAAATGAAGCGCCAGTTTCCGAGGGCTCAATTTAAAAATATACTTGACCAATCATGTCATATGAGGGCTGGTTAGCTTCGGAAGGATGTACACTATTGGTTAGAACAGCTTTCAATCACTTCTGAGGCGCCAGCTTGTCTCTGTGGGCTTATTGGTTCACCCTCCCCCCCTCCCCTTCGCACCTCGCCGTGGGAGAGGTTGTAAAACCTGTCATTCAAAGTCACTACCCCACTTTAGACCAATAAAAACCACTCAAATCAAAGCAGAACCGCTGCAGCTTTGTAATGAGGGGTCAAATCAGCGTTAAGAATGCTTCTGTGACGCTTAGGGGGCAGATTTGTCGGAGTGTCTCATTCAGGAAGCGGATTTTGGAAAATTTTGCAGTGAGGTGAGCAAGCTTTTTAAGGTACTTAACCACAACGGATCTACGCTGTTAAGGTCTTAAATTAAAGCCTTATTAGTAAACGATTTTTAGGTGACAAAACATTAAGACATTTCACAACATAAATATGTTTTGTAAACGGATATGTCGGGAGACCCCCTCGCGGGGTGCACTTTTGTGGTCAACTTCAAAGCCGGATATCTCGCGATCGGCTGCACGTAGACGGCTGAAACTCGGTAGGCATGTAGATGGGATAGGAAATTTTGATTTAAGCGCTTTTGTTCGGAGATTCATTAATGTTTAATATGTTTTATATCGCCGTAAAGGAGCTGGGCCCGCCGGCGGGCCCACTAGGGGGCGCTTCTGCATAATACGACATTTCGGACACAAGAAAATGTGAAGGGTAGCTAACCAGATAGTTAAAAAAGTTAAATTAGCTATCTAACTTTAGCTGATAAAGCTAACTTTAGCTGATAAAAGTGATCAAAATGACAATCAGTACACAACATTTCACAAATGCGCACACACTGTGCACTTTTATACACTGCACACATCGACTTCACACTCACCTTCTTTCATGCCATATACATACCATAATTCACATACAATCACTCTCTCACACACACAGACACATACCTAAGGAGGTGTTCTTCAACTACATAGACCCACAAACACACACTATGCGCACACCATATACACATACACACTGCACACCATTTTACAGCCACACACACACACCTTCATTCATGCTGTATAAACGCCATCATTCACACACAATCCTTCTACTCTACACACATTACACTGTAATCCTCTCACAACCAGCGGCTCAAATCTTTATCCCAGACAGGGCATTGATATTATGTTTCCTCACTTAGGGTTATTAGCCATAACCTTAGTCAGAACAGGCCACATCTTCAGGAAATGCTAATCAAATCAAATATATTTGTATAGCGCTTTTCACAACACATGTTGTCACACTAATCTAGTTGAATATAACTCTCATGATATTAAGGACTTACAATAAAGTTGCCACTTTATTCTAAGTTAATACTTTCTGTAAACATTGTGATATCTCAAAATCATATACTTTAGTTTTTTACGACTGCTAACATGCGTTTGTCCAATCTGTAGTCACATTTTCAAAACTTTAAACACAGTAAACACAACATCAGTCTTCAGTGACTATACTATTAGTACAATTCATGTAGTTTTTGCACAAAATGCAGTCATTTTACATGTTTCTACAATGCTTACATTTTCTATACACACAAGGTTATCCAATAACAAAATTCTGGATTTTTGTCTTATTTACAAATGCGTACCCACAGCATGTCAAAAATGAAAACCTAAGGTTCAAAACCTTAAATACTGTATAAAATGCAAAGTTCTGCAAAAACAAAGGCAGCTGAAAAGCTATTACTGTAATACATATTTTTTGCACATATAGATCAATGAAATAAAATGAAGTACAGTAATGTACTGGGTCAGAGAGGAGCAAATATAACAATTTGTCCTGCAATCTCAAGTGCTGGTTTTGTCCTTCACAAATGCCAGATTGGTCCCTATAACAGTGACCTCCTTCTTTAGTTTTTGAATGAACTCTACCAATAACTGGTTCCAGAAGCAGAAAGGGAACAGGTGGGAGGAAACACGAGGACATTTGTGATGGGACAGTGTAGCATTCTGTCATTCTCATGTCATCACAAACTGGTTTATAGACCATCCAAGAGTGATGTCCTTTTTCCTCCCACCCTACTCGCCTTTCCTCAACCCCACTAAGGAACTTTTTTCAGTCTGGAGGTGGAAGGTGTATGATCATTGGCCCCATGACCAAATGTCCCTCCTGGATGCAATGGATCCCGGCTGCAGAGACATTTCAGATGAAAACTGCCAGGGGTGGATAAGACATACCAAGCTTTCCCAGGTGCATGGCAAGAGCCAACATCAGATGTGATGTGGATGAAAACATGTGGTCAACTGCTGAAGACCGTTTAGATTACACGTAACAAGACTGTTCAGTTTTATATCCTGTTTTTTCCCCCTTGTGTGGGTTTTTTTGTACATGTGTATTTTTACTAGGGGTGGGCATAGACAGGGCCGGCCCTTCCATTAGGCGATATAGGCAAATGCTAGGGGCGCTGGCTGTCCAGGGGGGCGCACGCGTGAATGCGTTATTTATTTATTTATTTATTTTTATTTTTTACAAATGAACAATTCATAAATATGAAAACAAGCAAAGTCTACATAATCACAACTTCATTGTTTAATAATATTAGTCAAATTAATAGTTATAATAGCACACAATACCCATCACCCGCGCAGACCCCCCCCCCCCCCCCCCCCCCCCCCCCCCCCGGTCGCTCTGCGCACCTCGTTACTGTTTCTCTGTGGGGGAAAACAACGCCAGAGTGAGTGACATCTCTCCAGAAAGATGCCAATAGACCGAAGTTCTCTGGTGCCCAGGGGAGAAAAATGAGAAAAGAGGAGGAAGAAACCAAAGGTAATATAATATGGTGAATTACACTATACTGTATGTTGTACTTGAAGGGTGCTTCGTTTTAATATGAGAATGCATGTTGATGTGTTTCCATCTTTGGCGGAGAATATAAGCAGGTCTTACACACTGACTCATATAGGATTGCTGGCTCTCCCTTTTAATTTGAAACAAATCCAAAATGCTGCCAATCTGTAGCAGTGGTGTTTTTCTTTGAAACCAGTTCGCTTCATAACTAACACTCATCATCATTATGGCTTTTTCCCCTCTGTATGATCCTAGTGAAAACCGCCACTCCATAACCAATCAGTGAGCTCCAACTGCTGACCCCGCCCACAGATCTTTTTAATGAATGTGCCAAATTTACAGAAGTACAGATTTGGCACGTTGCGTTATGTCACATGGTTAATATACTGCCACAATTTTACAATACTGTGGTCATACTGCCCAATCCTAGTAGGTGCTATTATTAGCTTAGCTCAGCAAGTTTTTTAAATAAATATATATTAAAACCCTTTCAGATGCACTTTTGAAATATTTAAATCCTGTTTCTACACATCCTGGGCCACCAGAAGACACATTCTCAACCTTATCACCTTCCAGTGAAGCAGCATTACACCATCATATCCCTCCACCTCAGTACACCATTAGTTATTTATTATTAATATTTAAGAGTTGTTCTCTGCACTACTTTATCTAAAATAGTTTTAAAATATTTTTTAGCAATATATTTATTGTTATACTGTAATATTTATAATTAATTTGGTTTTTATTTGTTTCTTTAATACTGATTTTATGGTTGTTTTCGTTCTAAAATAAAAAAAAAAATTTTGCAGTGTATGTGTGAGTGTAAAACCAGATGACTGATGATGCAGGGGGCGCCAACCAAAATCTCGCCTAGGGCACCACATTGGTCAGGGCCGGCTCTGGGCATAGATTAATTTTTTTAATCTAGATTAATCTCACTGAAATCTTGAAATTAATCTAGATTAATCTATATTAAAATGGCTCATATGCGTGCTACCAAAGTAATGACTAAAAGTCAGTTTTTGAGATAGGGTTTCTTAATACAGAGGGTGCCTTAGACCAGGGGCTCATCTCCTGTTTCCAAAATGCATCAATGACTGCTTGAGAAAGCTGTTTTACTTTGATACTTGAAGAAAAAAAACATGCTCAATAAAATGTAGGCTACTCGTGTTCAACGGTTTATTCAGTTAAACATGAATTTGTAAGCCTACATACTGTACATTAAAAGGGGTTGATAACATGTTTATTCAGCTAAACATGATATTTGAAATGTAAGCCAACATTTAGTACATTTAACCTCACGGACGTAATTTGGGGGGGACTTTTTCAAAAGCCGGTTTTGGTCCTCTGCAGTATTAACGGTTAAAAATAAATATTTAAATAGCAACGAATAGCGCTAGGACCATGCAGAAAACGACCGCTCCGAGCTCCGCTCCGGTAACACTTTACGTTCCTAAAATGAATTTTCCATGAAACAAACCTGGTGACTTTGTGGCTGCATCCATGTAAACACACACGTACGATTTGTAATTCACAGGTTTAAAAACTCGTTCTCGCCCCTACTGTGCAATTTAGTTAGGAATACAGCCGAGCTAAACTATCAAGTTGAAAGTCATCATAGTTTGCTTACCCATTTTGACCCAGTTCCCAACCCAACTTTAAGAATAGAATAACGGCGATAATTTTTATATCGCCCGATAAGAGTATCAAATTAACGAACGCCGTTAACGCCGTTAACGGCCCACCACTAATTTTTACACATATGGGACCATGGTTAATTATGTTTACAATTATGGTAATTGTTTTTTTGGTTAGGCTACAATTTACAGTAATGTCCCTAATACAGTAAAATATAACCTTTACTGCAAAACTGTTACTGCCTCATTTTTTGTCTAATCTACATTCCATATAGTACCTAACAGTAACTATCACTTTTGGGTAGACAGTATGTTGCCAAAAATGCACGCATTTGAAAAAAAAAGTCCAAATGAAGCGGACTACAGTAAAAATGAACTAACTAAATCAAAATCAAATCAAATATATTTGTATAGCGCTTTTCACAACACATGTTGTCACAAAGCGCTTTACAGGATTTACAAGGTTAACAATACTATGGGTCCAAATCCCTAATGAGCAAGCCAAAGGCAACAGTGGCAAGGAAAAACTCCCTAGATGGTGGGGAATAGGAAGAAACCTTGGGAGGACCAAGACTCAAAAGGGAACCCATCCTCCATTGGGCGGCCCGTTAACACACAAATTACACAAAAATAAATTATACAGATGAATACACAAGTCACAAACAAATCACACAATCAGGCTAAGTATAAGGTAACTAGAATGAAAAAAACAAAAAAAAACGAACAGATGTTACTGTAAAATGTCTGTTGTTTGCTGGGAGAGAGTAAAATATTAAATATGTAAAACTGTTTCTGTATTGCCATCAAATGTTTTTTTACAGTGGTTGTGCAGTGATTGAATATGTTCATCTCGAATAGAGAATCTGTGCTAATGTTTGAAATAATGATTGGTTACTGAACTAGGTTTGCTGTGTTTTAAAAAGTTGGTGCATAAAGAGAAAACTTTGTTTGCGTTGTGAAATGCAGACTTTTGAACAGGATATTAAGTATTTGGCTATTTGTATGAGGTAAATGTGTTGCTGTGTTTTGAGTTTTGAAAATGTATCTCAAGTATTGGGAAACGCATGTTAGCTGTTGTAAAAAACTAAATTATTTTTAACAGTAGAACTAAACCTTTATACAACTGAAGTGATGAATGTTAACTTTTAAATGTCTTCTCATTTCCATTTTTCCCAGAAGGAACAGACAAAATGGATTCCCAAATTGTGAAGATCAACCAAAGCCTCACCACAGCTGAGTAGATGAGAAACCAAACCAAGCTTATAATGCAGCCCTATGCCAACTGGGAGGGGTACCTGACTCCTGCACCACTCTCCATAGCCATCATGGGAGAACTGGTCTTCATCTCTTCACAAACTGATTTCTCCATCAACAAAAACCCACCCAAGGGAGGCTACCAGTACATCAAGTACCCAGAGTCCTTTCGTGCCTGACTCATGCAGGTGTGTAACTGGCTGGTGGGCGTTCAATGAAGCCCTCACTGTCCCAGATTACATGAAGACTGCTGTGAAGATTTTGTTCCAAGGTAGTGATGAGGTTGTTAAAACTCTACTGCCTGACCAACTGGAGAACATTCGTGTCATTGCAGATGAGTGCCTTACTCTGGCTTCTGCAACAGAACAGGGGTTCAGTGATGAGATCAACATAATCCAAGAGCTGCTGGAAGCATGTATAAATGCTGAGAAATGTTATGGAGATGAAATTGAAGCAATCAAGAAGAAAATGGTAGAGAACAAACTGAGGAAAAAGTCGTCAGAAGAAGCTGTTAAACGCTCCGAGAAAGCAGTGAAAGCCATAGAAGAGGAACTGAATGAAGCATGTGAGACTTACAGAACAGCAATGGCATCACTCCCTGGTGGCTGGAACATGCTAGCTATGGATTTCTTTGGGGGTCTGGCTGAGAGTTTCACAGGTCTGCTTAATGGACTGACATCTCTCCCAGCTCACCCAGTAACCAGAATGTGTAATGCTTCAAGATAAATAGTTCAAGCAATGAATATCATAAGAGGTCAGGATGAGACCGTACATGTAATCGATGAAATAAACATCTACAGCAAGTCTGCAGAAATCCTGATATGTGCAGAGTTGATTCAGCAGTTTGTACAGGAGGAGAACATACAGTGGACCAACCTGTATGATCAGAAGAATGAATCTTCCAAATCAGATTTCTCATTGGATCAATTGAAAAGAATCAATAAGAGGTTAGAAAACTCCCCACAATGTGAGGCAAAGAATCATGCCCAAAAGATATGTAAACAGGGCATCAACATCTGTAACCAACTGGCAAAATATGCACCAGATGGAAAATGTGAGGAAGCCAAAACAAAGGAACTGATTGAAGAAATACGAAAACTGATTGAATCAGCACGTGCATTTGACAGCAAAAGTAAAGATGTCACACATTCTCCTGCCCTGGTCCCAAAACCACCCATGATGAATAAAGAAGGAAGTAAATATGAGATGCAGACTGCCTCACAGAGAGCTGCAGACAATGCTCGTTTCCGCATAGAGCAGAGCAGAGCTCAACTAGACAAGACCAGAGTGATGCATGAGAAGAGTGTGGAGAACATGGAGAAGAACCATAAGGAACTGACTGAAATCCTGATCGCCATGAGAAATTGTGAAGTCAAAGAGATAGACTTTAAAACCACCATCAAGATGCTGGTGAAAGGTATGGATGCCATGGGCAGAGTGAAGGAGCAGTGGGAGAAGATGGTTCACTTCTTTCAGATGGTGTCCAACATTGTGAAAACCAGCCTCACCATGCATCTTGAAGATTTTGTTTATACAACTGAGAAGACTCAGTCACTTTCCTATAATGGAAAGCTCTTCTCCAAAGACTTACTCTACAGCCAAGCCTTTCAAGCCAGTAACATTGCTAGTCTGGTTCACATGATCTCAGCAACCTACACTGAAGTGTCTGATAAGCACCTCATGGATCACATCAGCTCACTGGGGAAACTTATGGTCATGGACAAGGAAAAGCCTGAGTTCATACAGGAACGTCTGCAGTTACAGAACGGCTGTGATGCAACTCAAAAAGACATATTAGAACTTGTTAAAAAGAACAAGACTGAGTTTGAAAGGAAGACAGACTCAAGACTGGAGAAGATTGATAAAGAGCTGCTGGCAATTCTGCCCTCCGCTGCCCCTGAAGAGATGAAGAGCATTCAAGTAGCTATTAAAAGTGGATTCACAGAGGAAGAGGAAGGAGACTACATCTGAACTGAGGAAGAGGAAGGAGACTACATTTGAACCAGTGGAGGTTCTAGATCATCTGAACCTGGGGGGGTGGGGTGCCAGACTGAGGCCAGTAGATCTGTTAGAGGGTCAGAGGGGGTAGGGGGATGGGTTTGGGAGGGATTTTTGCCTAATTCACTAACTATAGCAACAAAATCTCTAAGTTGCCAATACAGCTGCTGCTTTATCGCCATTCACAAAATTATTTGTCACACGCCTCATTTAGCACCCTTAGGGGGGATAAGGATGGGCTGACAGCCCCGTCCTCCCCTAAACATTTTTGGTCGGAATTTCCAGTGTTCTGAAAATTGTTTGCTCTGTTTGCACTCATCTATTGGTCTGTGTAGTAGACTGGCGGAAAAATAAACAAGATGTTGAAGTTTATGATTATGTTCATGGATTCATTCATCATTCAAACTTAAATTAATATTTCTCACGTTAAATACTGAAATGCGATTAAAATTTCGATTAATTACTTACAAAGCTTCTAATTAATTCGATAAATTTTTTAAATCGTGTCCCACCCCATGCATGCATTCACTATACATCTCAAGTGTAACACGCTCGAAGGAGGAGATACGACGAGCGTCGAACGATGAACATGAAACGTTTGAGGATGAGTACAAACATCCGACACTCACGCAGACACGAAGCTTTAGACATTGCACAAGACATTGCGTGAACGCACATTAAATAGGTGTTTAACACATACCCTCGTGATCTCGAGACACAGGTGAGACTACGAACACGCTCACGGACAACCCACACCCATGGAAGTACATACATGGACATAACGACACGCAGACAACGTAGCGGCACGCCCACAGGGAAGGGTCTGGAGCTGTCACCGTAACAGAACCCCCCACCAGGGGCTCGCTACTCCCGGAGCGTCCCGCGCAGCTGGAAAGCCACGAACCTACACCGACGGGCAGGTCCGGAACCACCAGGACTACGAGCCTCCGAGAGCCGTCTCCCCTGACGGCGGGAACCGCCACGAACAGCTCTATAAAACCCTCCCTGGGAAGACAGGGGAGAATACATTAAACAATGGCACAGCAACAAACACACACACGGGAACGTGAAACATAAAGGGCACAAGATGGAAACAGGGGGTTCAAACCGGGAGAAACACTGGGACTGACACACAGACAGGAACAGGCAGCCACGACAACAGTTGGGCTGCCTGCCAGAGCACTAATGGTGGCGCTACCCCTCCTGGGAATGCACGCGGAGCGGGCGAAGCAGGCGGAACAGGCGGCGGAGTCCCTCCGGTCCTCTGTGCCGCGCTTCCAGCACGCGTTGCGCTGTTCGGTGCGCCCGTTGGCCTCCTTCGGGGAGCATCGGCCGCCTTCTTGGGCGCTACCGGAACCCGAACCCGGCGCCGCGTGCTAGCGGGTATCAACGGCATCTCCAGAGGCGCGCCGAACCCCCAACTTGGACCGCGGTTCATACCGAGACCCTCTCGCGCTCCCAGAGTCACCGGGGCTTCACCCTCCGCCGTCTCCATCTCCTCCTCCTCCGAGACGCTCCGACCCACGGACTTCGGTTCCTCCGTGGTCGAGTCGCGGAAACGGCACATGCTGCTCACCGCTGAGGGGAACCGAGGAACCTCCTTCCTGAGGTGAGAGGTGCTGTCCTCCCCCTCGCTCTCGTCGTCGCGCTCCGAGGGTGATGCACAAACGGACGCAGGGCGGCTGACATCCTCTCCCTCCCCGTAATACTCGGTGGGAGCCGAGAAGATGGAAGGGGGAGGGCTGACGTCTTCCTCCACACCATGGCGCTCGGTGGAGATCGTGTGGCTGGAGGGAATAGGGCTGGTGTCCTCGTCGCCCTCCCCGTAATACACCGTCGGCTCCGAGTATAACGACAACGGGGGGTTGACCTTTTCCTTTTCGGATGTCCGGGGGGCTGCTGGAATGGAGGGGACGCAGCTGGTCTCACCCTTGCTCTCCTCCGAATAAACGGAGGGGGGGGGGGGGGGGGCTCTCTTCCTCTCCGGACTCGTCGCTCCCGAACTCGTACTCGGGAGGGGTCAGGGCGAAGGCACCTACACCCAACACAATTGGTGCATCAGACTCCTCCTCGGGGAATGCCTGGGTTGGTGCGCCGCGCCTCATGCTCCACAGCCTCTCAGCGGCCAGCAGGAAGCACTCTGCCTCTGCTTTGTCTTCGGCCGCCTGAGCTTGACGCAGCAGGCGTGCACATACTACGTCTTGGCGGCGTAGTCGGAGAGCGAGGGCTGCAGCGCTAACGCCAGCGCTAGCCCACCAGAGCACCACTCCCCGGTTCACGTGTCCAATAGGTTCGCCCCGCTCAGTGTTACACCCGCTGAGGAGACTCTGGTGATAGGAGAAACTAGGGAGTTTTTCCTTGCCACTGTCGCCTTTGGCTTGCTCACTGGGGGCTAGGACTCGGCACTTGTAAAGCTGCTTTGTGACAACAACTGTTGTAAAAAGCGCTATATAAATAAAATTTGATTGATTGAGACTCTATAGTTTGGCACGTGAAAGTCGCTATTCCTGTAGGGGCACCGGCAGTTACAGTTAGCTGTTTACCGGGAGCCAGAGCGCCGGACATTAGTGGCAACCTTAGACTGTTAGCCCATAGGAGATTCTCTAGGATAGTTATACATGTAGGGGCCAACGATATACGTCTGTGGCAGTCAGAAGTGACTAAGGCTAATGTTAAAGAGGTGGTTAAATTAGCCCAGACGATGTCCGATGCCGTAATCTGCTCTGGCCCCATCCCAATGCGGCGCGGTGATGAGCAATACAGCAGGCTCACATCGTTAAACCGCTGGATGTCCAAGTGGTGCTCCGAAAATCAAGTGGGCTTTATTAATAATTGGAAAGAGTTCGAGGGCAAGCCTGGTCTTTTAGGCAGGGACGGTGTCCACCCCACCCGGGATGGCGCTGCCCTGTTATCTTGCAGCATAGCCCGTAGCCTGTTAGTTAGTGGGCAGTGTAGTACTAGGAGCTGCTGACTAACCAGAGTCGCGACCAGGCCGCAGACTAACGGGCTAAACCGTCTGTCTGCGAGCTGCTTAGAGGCGTCTCCAAGATCCCATAGGATTGAGACTGTGTTTGTGCCCCGGGTTAAACTAAATCATAAGAAAATAGTCCGTCCTAAGTTTTTAACTAATATTCAAACTTCACATCCAATTATTACCTATATGACCGATCTGAAAATTGGATTAATTAATATTCGATCACTCAACTCTAAAGCAGTTTTTATGAATGAACTTATAACTGACCAGAAAATTGATATTCTATGTCTAACTGAAACGTGCATTCAATCTGGTGACTATTTATCTCTAAACGAAGCCACTCCTGTGGGATATAGTTATATACATAAACCTAGATTGTCAGGCAGAGGAGGAGGAATATGTATAATATATCGTGATTGTTTAGAAATTCATCAGAAATACTTAGATATCTTTAATTCATTTGAGATGCTGTCTATTAATGTAATTAGTCCATCTGAAAATAAAAGTTCATTTTCCCTAACAAATGTATATAGACCACCAGGGCCTTACTCAGATTTCTTAAAAGATTTCACAGATTTTACAGCAAATTTAGCAGTTAGTAGTGACAAAATAATAATGGTAGGAGACTAACATACATTTTGATAATGCGGAGGATCCACTGACAAGGGCTTTTACTTCTATATTGAACTCTGTTGGCATTACACAAAACGTAGTAGGACCCACACACTATCAAAATCATACCCTAGATTTAATCTTAACGTTGGGTATCGACGTAGATAATATAAATATACTCCCGCAAACCGTAGCTATCTCTGATCATTATTTAGTCCAATTTGAGATTCATCTTAACATAAATACCCGCCCGTCTCCTCGGCAGTGTATAAAGCGCTCGATAAATTCATTAACAGCAACACAGTTTATTGAAGCCCTCCCTGATTTAACTGCTCTAGCCCACTCGCCATCCGATCCAGGAGAGTTAGACAGTCTAACCAACTGCATAGAGAATACCTGCAGATCAGCTCTAGATATAGTAGCTCCACTCAAATATAAAAAGACTAGATCTAAAAAGCTTGCTCCGTGGTACACTGACCAAACTAGAAACTTAAAACAAATAGCACGTAAGTTAGAGCGTAAATGGCGATCTACTAAGTTGGAAGTATTCTACTGTGCCTGGAAGGATAGCATCATTGACTACAAACGGGCACTCGCTAAATATATGATTCAATACGTTACTAGTTCGCTAGCTCTGGCGCCATCCACCGGCGATATAACACTTAATCTGTGTCCATTTTTACGTTCCCCCCCCCCCGCTCAACAACTTTCCAACTTTCGTTCGCCAACACCCCCCCCGCCAACACCCCCCCCCCCCCCAGGTATGGCTGTGCCATACCTGTCAAAACTTGACAGGTATGGCACAGCCCTTTCATGGTTTTATTCTTACTTAACAAATCGTTATCAGTTTGTAGAGCTCAATAATATTCCATCCAAACGTACAATAGTTAAATATGGGGTCCCGCAAGGCTCCATTCTAGGACCACTATTATTTACATTATATATGCTACCATTGGGCACAGTTATAAACAAACATGGTGTAAATTTTCACTGCTATGCAGATGACACTCAACTTTACATATCAGCCAAACCTGATGACAAACTCAATTTAAGAAAAATTGAGGCCTGTGTAAGAGATATTAAATGCTGGATGTCTCTAAACTTCCTCCAACTTAATGAGGACAAAACAGAAGTTCTCCTTCTGGGCCCTAAGGCCTCAAAACAGAAAATTCCAGATCTAATGCTTAATCTCGCAGGCTACCCCATTACACCTGGCACAGTAGCCAAAAACCTAGGCGTCGACCTATCATTTGATAAATACATAGATAATACTACTAGGATAGCTTTTCTACATCTCCGTAACATTGCTAAATTAAGAAATGCATTATCACAGGATGCAGAAAAATTGGTGCACGCCTTTGTTAGCTCTAGATTAGACTACTGCAATGCACTACTGTCAGGATGTTCAAATAGGAATCTAAATAAACTTCAAATAGTTCAAAATGCTGCAGCCAGGGTTCTGACCAGAACTAGAAAATTTCAGCATATCAGTCCAGTCCTATCAGCCCTGCATTGGCTCCCAGTTAAATTCCTCAAATTCGTAGTGAGACTACGAACATGCTCACGGACAACCCACACCCACGGAAGTACATACATGGACATAACGACACACAGACAACGTAGCGGCACGCCCACAGGGAAGGGTCCGGAGTGGTCACCGTAACATTAAGACCACAAAACGGGTAGATCTAACTACTAAAACACAGTGATACATGGATATGCATCAATGTGGGGTGACTATACAATAACAGGTATTCTGATAAGATCACGTAATACTGATGTACATGAAAGATCATAAGTTGTGTCTTTATATCAATCACATATCACAGTGTTCACATTCAGAGGCACATGGTCCTGTGGTCCTTTGTCCTTAAGGGCTGGAAAACTGAATACTGGTTTCAAGAATAATTACCCTTTCATTGTGTAACGCTCACAATGTCTCACAGCGTTAGTTATCGTAAACTTAGGACTATGCCACCCTCAACTAGAGGGAAACCAATCAGTGACGTTTCACCCGCGCTAGATTACTGCCAGCGAAAATAAAATTGTTGGACTGCAGAGACTGAGATGCAAATCATTTATTGTACAAAATATAAAATACCATACATTCTTAAAAAGCACCGTGCGGTACAGCTACAAGCTTTTAGGAGCAGCTACCTAACACAGGTTACCTCACTCTTCCACCAGCGGGGGTTGGCACGCACCTAAAAGAATAAACCAAACAACTCAATAAACAAATAAACCACAACACACGTTCGCGTGAAACGATCCAAATAAACTCAAATCCACTGCAAATAAACCCAAATATGTAGGTGCCGCCCACACCCCACTCACTCTGCTCCCACCGTTCCCCAACAGTACCGCCAGGCTAAAAATAACAACGCATCAACAATAAATCGCATTCCATAAAAACACTTAAATTCCAAGCAATCTGACATAACAAATACAGGGGAGAAAACAGTGGTCTAGCTCCAACTCGCACTCTGATGGCTCCTATAAAAAATAACACTTTAACTAGGACAAACATCATTTATAACCACTGTCTGCGCTCAAAGCTCGGCCCTACCGTGCATTGGCTGGAATAACTCTAATCGCCGGTTACTGGGTCACCTCAGCGACTTAAAGCACGCGAATAGACGAATCAAATTAATTTATTCCACCAACATGGAATGTATCCCATTATCATCCTACTTACCACTCACATGCAGCTCAAAACACACCCAGTCAAGCTTCTAAAAGCCCCGAACAATCTCAAACTCTGTGTGAATGGGTAAAACTCACACCACAGACCCAAGCGCATCTCTCGTCCCATCCAATCAATCAGCTTCCAGCTATCGAGAACAAACAAGAGTTTAAATACCCTTCACGATGGGCACTAATTCAATAGGGGCGGTGCCCTTAATTATCTTCAGGCATACTCTGTAACGGAGTCTTCCTGTTACAATTGGTTGAAATGTTAGGCGTAGGCCTAGGCTAGGCTAGGTCCCAATTCCATGTACAGTTTGCATTTGGAGTTACAAAGATCTCTGAAATATTTGCATCTTCAGTTCTGGATTTTAACACAGGACTACCAAGGTGTTGTAAATTGGGTTTAAACTTTGGTCAATCAGATAAGGTTGGAATTTAGAGTTTTATGAGTGTAGGTCCTTCCTGACTGCAATCCCAGTATCCTCCAAAAGAAGGTTGATTTTGACCAGAACTCTTAGATGGCCTTTCTCCCAAACTCAGGAGATCAGATAAGGTCTGAATTCTAAGCTTTGGGAGACGAACACCATTGTGAATGTGGATTCTTTAGAGCCTGTTGATGAGTGAAGAACCAGTGTTTATCTTTACATACAATCAAAGAGATTTGTATGGGTCAGTATCTCACATTCAGCAGGGAAAGGAATCCATTCTGGGTGTCATAGTAAAAATGCTTTTGACTGTCTCCACTACACAACCTTATATAATGAAGTGAAAGATGGCATTCTGAAGGAGATTAAAGACATTTCATATCTGCCACTACAGATATGTGGTCAAGCTCAAATATGACCCCATATATGAGCTTTACAATACATTACATTACTGCAAACTGGTGTAATTGTATTATTATGCTCCTATATTATTATTGTTGCACATTGTCTTAAATCTCCTTTGGGGAGCCCAGAAGCAATAAAAAATTCTATAATGGCACTTTAAAATGACATTATCGTTTATCGCAATAATTTCTGGGACAATATATTGTTCTGAAAATTTTGTTATCGTGACAGGCCTAATAACGATCATTTTAAAGAATGACTCTTTCAGAATATGCTCTCCCCATTCTCTTTAGTCCATACTTAAAAAAAAAAAAAACAAAACGATTAACAAACTCTGACCAATCCTGGGCAAGCTTTTTAATTTTTCCGTGCTGAACCGGGGGACTAACGCTCGAGCATTTAAGCCAGGAGGGCTCTTTGGGGCAGACAATCGAGAAGGAAACATTTTCTTGGAGGAATTGTTTTATCAACATGCGGTCGGCGGTATGCGTGTCCGAATGCTCCTAAAAAACCACATCTCGCCGGGAAAAGAAGCGAGACCACACTGTATAAACATAAAAATTATATTATATATATATATATATATATATATATATATATATATATATATATATATATATATATATATATATTAGGGCTGGGTATCGATTCAAATTCCAAGAATCGATCCGATTCCGATTCTGAAGATTAAGAATCGATTTATTTCGATTTAATCCGATTTAATCGATTCGATCCGATTCGGGGTTTAGTGTTATTAAAAATGTATTTATTTGAGCTGTTTCCTGACTATGTACAGAAGTAACATGTTAAAACTAGTATTATATCAATATTAATCAGCAAATAGTTACTGGTAGTTGGTAGTTACTGATGGCTGGAAGACTGGTGAAAAGGGTAATCATAAATCTACCTTCAAGAAAGGTAATCCAGGACAATAAACAGAGGACATCTTTGAGGTGTCTATATCTGCAACAGTGGACTCCTACTGGGACACTAACCAGTGCATTATTATTATGATTGAAATAATTAAGAAGTCACCCAAAAGCTGTTGCTACCAAATGCATTTTTATTTTAAAAGTGCTCACACTTAATAAACTGAAAGTATAAAATGTAAACGTGTATTTTTCTTTAAAGTAAGAATATAATAACAGAACTGTCACGTTACGGTCCCCGACCCCTCCCTGTTGGGCGTGTGTTAACGTTGTCTGCGTCTACTCGTCTGCGTATCTCCGCGGGTGCGGGTGCGTCTTGTGATAATCCTCACCTGTGGCTCGTCTCGTCATCACGTGGGGTTTGTGTGGTTTGTCCATTTAATGTGCGTTCGCGCAGCGTCCTGTGCTCGTCGTTGTTTGAGTCACATGTTCTATGTAAACGTGTTTTATGTGTGCTGTCTGCGCTTCGGTAAATGTAATAAACGTAACGATTTGGAAAGTGCAAATGATTCTGTCTCGTCCATCGCCTTGCGCCCAACGTTACAAGAGCATTTTTAACTTTTTTAAACTGTAAAAACACTGGGTAAACTGTCAGTGACATGGACTAAATGTAAATAGTCACTGACACTGGATAAACTGTCCTTCTGTTTTTAGTTTGCCGATTTGACTATCGTCGTTACCGTCACTGTCCGTCGCCATGTTGTTTTACAGTTAGTTAGACCGAGCACGCCTGCGTGAATTCAGTGACGAGGCGGGGGTAAAAGTTCACTAAAAAATCGATCTTTGGACGTACGAATTGATAATCAGATCATCATATGCGAATCGATTCTGAATCGGAAAATCGATTTTTTCAACACAGGCCTAATATATATATATATATATTTAAAAATTTATAAATTGTTATATATATGTGTGTATATATATTAATACATACACAGCTTCACTGTTTCCCTGAAGGTTGTGACCCAAAACATGAAACTCAGATTTCAGTCTCCCTACATCAAAGAATCTTCCATAACTTTTTATCAATTGTTGGAATATCTCTCAGGAAACACCTGACTCTTTTACAATAAATAAGAACCCTGATTACAAAATGCAAAATAGAATGTACATTTCCTAGGACATATGTTATGAAGGTAAAGTTGGTGCATTGAGATTGCTGTTTATCCATTTCTATTCCTGTCACTAAGTGGAGGCCACACAATAAATAAAATAATATGGCGGATATCCAGCAAGGTCTTCACCCCAAACCTGGCAAAAAGCCTTAACTGGTGTGGAAGGAGACTTAAAACAAACAGCCTGTGGACAGCTTATTATTGGTGAGTATATTGGAATGACTTACATGTTGCATTATTAGCTTTAACATGAAGCGCATAGTATTTACGGACGCTTATAGGTTATGTGGTTTTCACGCGTTTTTTAAGTTTTCCGGTGAAATGACCGGTAAATTACAACACCTTTGTATATTTTGGAAAATACTAGTCCCCCCTCCAATTAATTACTATGCTTAATGTAACCTAATACCTTAAGCCTAGCCTAATAACAGATACATTAGATGATTTATTTCTTACATGCAGTTTAATTAATATATTCAGGGTAATACAGCTGATAAATGTGTAGCCCTTATGCCTGTTTAACAAGAATAGTAATAATTCTCACAGTCCCGCCTCCCTCCTGTCAGTCATGTCTTCTGTTTTTGTTCTGCGTTTGTGTCTTTTATTTTGAAATTCCTAGTTGTCTCTGTCTTCACTCCCCTGTCTTGTTCTCCACCCCTCGTTATTGCTTTCTGGTGTGTCTTGTTGAGTTCCTTGTTTGGTCAGTGTATTTAAATCTTGTGTTTAGTCTCTTGTGTGGTCTGTTATTGTACCTCTTGCTTGTATGCTATTTGGTATCTTGGTCTTCTGTGTCTGTAATTCTACCCTGTATTTTGCATTCTCTGTTAGAAGTACTTTGTGTGATTTTGGTTTCTCTAGTGATTTTGCTTGTTAATGTCTTTTCTTTTCTTTACCCATGTCCCCCCAGTAGTGATGGGCAAATGAAGCCTCATGAAGCAATGAAGCTTTCCAACCCTTTGCTTTGCAAAAAGGTTCATTACTCGAGGCTTCATTCATCACTCACTAGTGACATCTGCTGGTGAAACTGTAACAGCCTCGTCATTCAGTTGGATCATACTTTCAAAAATTTGTAAATGCAATATTGTCCCAAAGTTTCCTTCACACTCATGTTTAGTAACAGGAGAATCAATTAAATCATACTTAATTGTCATGTTTTAATTATTAAAATGATTTGTAGCCAATCTAATTCTTGACCATCAGTGGTTGTGTTGGGTTTTCTTGTATGTCATGGACTTATTTGACAATGAAGATATGTTGTACTTTACTATATTGGAAATTGAGTGATTGTTGAGGCAGACTGAATATTTTGAGTTAGAAATTGAGTTAAAAAACAGAATGTGTTTAAAATAATCACTTCTTGGGGGTTCTAGATCTGGTTTTTAACATTGCAAATAAGGTTTGACTCTTCCAATGGTTTGAGTCTGTGTGAATCTGATGTACATCCTGATCAAACAAAAAGAATTTAGAACGTTCCAGATTTTAAATTTAACCACCTACTACAACCCATGAAGCAACAGGGTTCATAGCGCTTTTATTTTGAAAAACGATATGCAAAATGAAGCAATGACGTGGCCGATGTTATGCGAGGCATAACATTTTAAGTTTATCTACTTAGTTAATAAATCTTTGTTCAGTCTGCACTTCCCAGCCCACTCTCCTAATTTGTTACAATAATATTCAACATTTTGACACACAGCTGCCACAGTGAAGAACCTGGTGCTATCAGCTCCCACGGAAGCAGAGGCCGAAAAATGCCTAAAAGACTACCTCCACCTGGCACCAGCAAGACGCTAATCTTTTAATTTGTTAATTACACTTTTGTTGCGTATTGTTGATTTTCTGTTAAATAAACATGTTAAAGGAAAATCCCTTTCACTTAATTTTGTTTTGACGTATTAATATTAATAATATTAATTAGTGGTGGGCCGTTAACGGCGTTCTTTAATTTGATAATCTTATCGGGCGATATAAAAATTATCGCCGTTAAAGTTGGGTTGGGAACTGGGTCAAAATGGGTAAGCAAACTGATGACTTTCAACTTGATAGTTTAGCTCGGCTGTATTCCTAACCAAATTGCACAGTAGGGGCGAGAACGAGTTTTCAAACCTGTGAATTACAAATCATACGTGTGTTTACATGGATGCAGCCACGAAGTCGCCAGGTTTGCTTCATGGAAAATTCATTTTTAGGAATGTAAAGTGTTACCGGAGCGGAGCTCGGAGCGGTCGTTTTCTGCATGGTCCTAGCGCTAGATTTGTCGCTATTTAAACTGCAGAGGACCAAAACCGGCTTTTGAAAAAGTCCCCCCCAAATTACGTCCGTGAGGTTAAATGTACTAAATGTTGGCTTACATTTCAAATATCATGTTTAGCTGAATAAACATGTTATCAACCCTTTATAATGTACAGTATGTAGGCTTACAAATTCATGTTTAACTGAATAAACCATTGAACATGAGTAGCCTACATTTTATTGAGCATGTTTTTTTTCTTCAAGTATCAAAGTAGAACAGCTTCCTCAAGCAGTCATTGATGCATTTTGGAAACAGGAGATGAGCCCCTGGTCTAATGCACCCTCTGTATTAAGAAACCCTATCTCAAAAACTGACTTTTAGTCATTACTTGGGTAGCACGCATATGAGCCATTTTAATATAGATTCATCTAGATTAATCTAGAAATTAATCTAGATGAATCTAGATTAATTTCAAGATTTCAGTGAGATTAATCTAGATTAAAAAAATTAATCTATGCCCACCCCTAATATTAATTAATTACATAAAATAATATAGCATAATTTTTCCAGTGTAGATTTCTGTTTGAGTCTTTAGGCTTCTTAATGGCTCATACAATCTCGCTGCTTGTGTATTTCATAGCTTTAACTTAGGGAGGAAGAAGAATATAAAATCTAGCTTTAAATGTAATTTAATGTAAGAAGGTTTGATTCTAAATGCCACATGCAGGTACATTCAGATGCTGCATTTTAGCTATACTGTAGGCCCTACATAGTCTAGGAGAGATCTCGTAAGCATCTCCGAGAGGCAGGCACGATCATGACGCAGCCAGATAGGTCTGGAATGCAGCTGCTGAAGGTCTTTCACAATCCATCAGAGATGTACTGCAGATGAGCAGTATTCCAGATGACCTGTTACATCCAACAGACATCTCTGAGATGTATGTGTGCTATCAGGGATAGTAATAACCAGAGTTGTATAGTAACGATAGAGTTGTATAGTGCTAGCATCAAACTTATAATTGATTCACATATGATATAATACAGAATTTGTTATAAAATAAAACAGGAAAACAACAGTAACAAAACAGTGCAGTGTTATTTTCATGAGTTCTTTGCTGATCGGATACTATGTTACATATCTTTCAGTAATAGTCTTCAGCAGAGTTGTTATCAGCTGCTGTCTTCACTGAACACTTGAGCTTCGTAATCTAGGTTCACTTGACACGTCGTGACTGCCGCAAGGGTCCACGCAGCAAAAATGTAAAAATGGGCGGCTCAGCCCATGCACGTTGGCCACGAGCACAGTCACGTTGCGAGGTCGTACACCTCTCAATTTTTGTGCGTGCAAAGTTACAAGGTGGAATTCATGCACTTGTACGGCACTTTGAAGGTCCATTTTCAGTATTTTCCATATTTACATATTTATACAAATACACATATACTCGAAATTATTCCAAATAATTCACTTTTTATCTCATTAAAAGAGATGGTACCGTGTTTGGTAACAGCAGATGAGCAGCATAAGTGCTGCATAATAAGCTTGTTGGCGTTTTAATGTACATATATTGGCACCTTCCACACCTTCAACATCGAGTGATCGTGGCGGTGAGGGTGAGGAAGGAGACCACCCTGGCCCTACATAGAGACAGTGTTTGCGTTTGCTGGAGTGAAAGTAAATTCCTATAGGATGAAGTGCCATCTCTGCCTCCCTAAAGAGTGTGAAATATTGGCCTTCAAAAATTCACTTTCGAACTTGAAGAAACAATACATCAATGTAATGTAAAAATATAACGCACAGAAGACACACCAGCTTTAGCTGTCAGTAAGTGCTAGCTAGGTTAGATATCTTAGCTAACTAACCTAATTATGTTCATGATGTGCTGCAGTATTCACTTAACATTAGCTGGCAATCATAAAGGCGATGTCACGCTGAGTTGTGTTTTTAGCAACATTAAGCTGTGTCTCTTTTCATGCTGACTATTCATGTGCCCATTTTTATAGTGTAGAGTTTTTATAGGGTAAGGGCATTTATTGAGGGTAAACGGAGGGCAGTAGGCTCACCCGTAGAATCCGAAGGACGGATTTTACATCCAAAATACACCTAGTTTTCTCAGCTAAATTAAAGCGGACTTGTACTTCGGCTTCAAACCTACAATGTAGCGGGACATAGGTTATCTGTTTTTTGTGTACGAAGTGTTAAGCCCAGTGTTTGTACATACAGAACACTTGTATTTGTGGTCTTTGACATCTTCGATTTGTAAGTGATATATACAAAAACAATTGATAATCAAACTTTGATGGCTTTTTTAAAATTAATTCAAAATACAATAATTGTACTTTTTACTTGCAGTACTTGAGTAATAAATTAAAATAAACTACTTGCAATACTTAAGTACAAAAAATGCTGAATACTTCTGTACTTCTACTTATGTGAAGTTTTTAAAGAACACGTCAACTTCTACTCAAGTAAATTTTTTGATAGAGTACTTGTACTTTTACTCAAGTATGGGTCTCTAATACTTCATACAACACTGGTAATTACTGCCTTCCATTGTGGGGTTTCACTGCTACAATACGAACCCGGCGGCGTGGTGAAAGGCAGTTATTGGATGGACATAACTTTTAGCGTGTCGTGATCATATGTCAATGTTAAACAGTCACGGGATCTGAGCTGTCAAATTGCAGATCTGGTGTAGATGTAAAAAAACACCGTATATCCGTAGACATCTGCAGCACTATGATAATACGATCAATGTAAGATCAATCCAAAAGGAACAAGATGTTACAACCTTTTCCAGATGTAAAGGAGATGTACGTGTGCTAGCTGTCAAATTGCAGATCGGGTGAAGATGTCAAGAAGACGTATATGCGTAGACATCTGCCACACGATGATAATAAGACCAATGTATGATCAATCCAAATGGACCAGACTAGGGATGTATATCTTCACCATTAAGCTAGATTTGATACACATCTCGATACACTGCCACCGATGCAATATAACTGCAATACTCTGAAACCCCTTGTCGATATGATGCGATACAAATCACTCCTGTTCACGATATGATGCGACTCAAAAATGATTGGTAACGATATGACTTATTATATGAGGATTCGGTTTGATAAGTGATCATTCAATATAGTTAGTTGAGGTTTGAGGATGTATTGGCCTAACCCATCAGTTTTCTTAACTCAATAGCACAATTCTACTTTACTCTCTATTAACATAGTGAATATTATGATCTGCAACACTACTGTCTGCTAGACTTCCGAGGGGGTAGCGGTAGTACCCCGTAATCTTACTTACCGCAGAGATGTCCACACCCTGCCGTCTTTTCATGTGTGTCGCCCGGTTTGTTGTGCTACTAACGTATTTGATAGCCCCACGGCATTGTTTGCAGATTGCGTGCGTCTTGTCAAGTTGACCACATCGCTTAAAAAACCCGAAATATTGCCACACGTTTGATTTGTGTGTCTTTTTTGGTGCATTAAATATCTTTGTCGTTGCTAATGCTCTCGTTTCCCTCCATCTTTGTTGTGTACGTCTGCGTGTTTGTGTCAGTACCTGAGGACACGATGGTGCATTTATGTTGCCTCGAAAAAAAAAGAAATCAATAAAAAAAAAAATATGTTGCCTCTGAAAATGTTAGAATAAGGAATAGATACTGGAAAACAAAACACCCAATTTAATCATGGTATTTGCCGATGCAAAAAGGCTAGGCAATGCATCGTGAATTCGCCCACAAATTAAACCCGATGCACGTTGAATCTACCGCTGCAGTCGAATCGCAGACATGTGTGCCGATTCACCAATGTGAATCGGTGAATCTCCACATCCCTAGACCAGACGCATTTAAGATGTTATGACCTTTTCCAGACGTATTGGTGACGTATATGTGCTGTCAGGGACGGTTGATTTGGCTAGTAGCATACTAGCTAGTTAGCTTAGTTAGTTTTGAATTAAAGATAATGTTAGTCATCATATCCTCAGGTAATTTTCTTATTGTAAATTTGTTCTTGTTTAGATACTATTTAAGTGGCAAAAATACAGAAACTGTAACAGAACTGGAAACTGGAACTTACCTTAACATCTTCAAAGCCGTTAAAAAAATCTTACTTTCAGTCACCGTGGGAGAACGTTCTAGACTTCCGTGGGGGGCGCATGAGTGGAGGTGAGGGGTATTGGGCCAGTGGTTTATTCCACAAATCAGAACCCTTCAAAAAGCCCTCTCTAAGCCCATGCCCAGACTGCTCCCCGGGCGCCGGGCTAGGGCTGCCCACCGCTCTGGGCATGTGTGCACCACAGCCCCCTAGTAATCACTGGTTTTGCGGATTTGCGGAGGACAAATTTCGATTGCAGTGTAAAAAATCACAATTGACAAATAAGGCACATTTACATTTACATTACATTTACAGATAAAACCCATACTGCCCAGTTAAATCACATGCAGGGCCCATGTGGACATGTTGGCTGGGTAACATGTCAAAAAGACAGACAGACAGACAGACAGACACTTACTTTATTGATCCCAGAGGGAAATTCTTGACATCCAGTAGCAGATAGACATAGCACACAGGGTTATAAAGCAAAGTACGGTAGATATATACAGAGCAAACACACACAGAACAGTCAAAACTTTGTGCACAACTACAGAGAAAACGCTCTCCCTTTTCCTGGTCAGGACTGTCGTTTTATAGGCAGTTCAACAATGCGCCGGAATTAGGCAGCCAATCCGGTGACCATGCGACTCTGGGCCAATGGGGCGGAGGCACATCTGGATCATACCCCTATACAACAGAACACAAGCACACAATGACACCTAGTCCAAGGGGTCGTCACAGGGAATGAGCTCCTGTGTACTGAAGACATACCACAACTCATCAGTACCATGAGGGAGACTCACCAAAGACTGGCAGCTCTCACACAGTAACACTGAAGATATGCAGTACAGCATCTGATCTGTAAAGATCTCATGAATATAACATCAATGTAAGACTTTTGTTGTGTAAGCAGGTAACGAGATGAGACAAATGTGATGAATAACACACAAACACACACACACACACACACACACACACACACACACACACACAGAAGTGGTCATATACAGAGGAATGCAAACACATAGGCACACCTGAAGGGAGGGTTCAGGGCTGTATTGTGATGAGATAAAAGTGAGGAAAGTGTTTGAATGAATGAATGAATGAATGTTTCAATTTATATAATTGTTTAATGCAAATGTTAAGAAAATCTGAGCCCAGTGATCTGGTGCTGAAGGTCACGACCCCTGGTGTAAATGCCCTTGTCTTACACATCTTAACTGAATGAATGAACTAGTATATGGAGGACACTGAACTCTGAAGCATCTTGTGTATGATCTACACACAGACAGAATAAGCATGTTTGAATATCAGCCTCATCTATAAAGAATAAGATTGCTAAAACCTCTAACTACATGCTGCATTCAATAAATAATCCATGTTCCACCCCAACATTGTTCCAGTCTCAGTGGTATGTCAACTGGTTCTGGGATGTAAACTCCCATTTGTGAAATTCAGTCACTGTATTATTAACATTTTCTTTCTGTTTCAATGTCCTGGAAAACACAACATTTCTCCTCTGGCTGTGGGCAGGAGCCAACATCTATCTGCAGGGATAGATTATTCATGATGCAGTATTGTCAGCATCAGCAGAGAGGAGGGAGGGGGAGACTATATAAGCAACACTCTGCAGTGCTGTAATGATGTTCCATTCCAAAAGACCATCTCGTTCAGTCGTCCACATCACATCTATTACCAAGGTAGGTGAATCTTTATCCCCACTTTCTGTATACATGGGGTATTATATGATTTACCTTCACACACTAAATTACATATTTATACAAATACAAATACAGCATACTCAAAATGGTCAATTCACTTTTTTAACATTAAAAGAGATGGTAATGAAGAAGAATAAGTAGATTATGTGCTATTTATTTATGTTAACTTATACTTAAAATATATGGTAGTTTGGTTAGAATTTGCTCCAGTAGCTAGCTACTACCAATCTAGCATACATTTTATTTAAAGGTAGTATTTTTAAAACACACAATTCTAACATCTTCATGTTCTTTCAATGGAATTTCAAGATACGGTACATTTATCGCTTGTACATGTAAAACAAGTGAACTATTCAAGTCAGCTTGAACTAGATGAGCGTCACTGTGGGTTAAAACAGAGGGATGAACAAAGAATAACAAGCAGGTGCAGATAATCAGTAGTCAGGACATAGGGAGGTGTGTGTGTGTGTGTGTGTGTGTGGGTGGGTGTGGGTGGGTGTGGGTGGGGGGGTGGGGGGGGGTGGGGGGGCTCAGACACTGGTGATGGAGATGATGCCGTTCTTCAGAGGAATGATACCGTTACCGTTACCTCGGTTGAGTTCTTCACTGCAGCACTGCAGGGACAAACAACATGCACTTATTATTAATAAACAAGACAATAGACTAAATGTGTCAAATATGTGATTATTTCTATGTTATTTCCTGAAATATTAGGGCATTTCAGGCAAATATGGTTCTTATATGTTTGAAATGCTGCAGCTGGTTAGAACTGTTAAAGTTAGATTATAGGAAGGGTAAATGATGAACTCTTGTTTCCATAGCAATGAATTGTCACAGTACATCCTGACTCCTCCCTTCCACCATGTCTGTGTTTGTTTACGTCCGTCTGCGTGTTCTTACATTCTGTGTGTGTTTGTCACACTATGTTATTCGTCTCACCTGTTGGGTGCCTTGTTAACGTTGTGTGTTGCATTTGTTTCTTGTATGCTTGTGCGTGTTAGTCTGGTTCTCTGTCAGTTCTTGTCTTCCCAAGGTGATAGATTCTGGGTCGTAACAAGCTTCTTCTTTTCTCGTGTAAAGCACTTTGAATTGCAAGTGTGCATGAAAGGTGCTATATAAATAAACTTGCCTTGCGTGTGTGTGTGTGTGTGAGAGAGAGAGAGAGAGAGAGAGAGAGAGAGAGAGAGAGATATGGAGGACACAGGGGAGGGGGGTAATGGGCATATCCATCCCTCTGGCTGGTTGTCTGGTGAACCATGACACAATTTTTCAAGTAGACTGCAACTGCAAAATAAAAGCATGCTAATGAAAAAAGAGCCAAAACGATCTCAGCTTGAATAAGAGAATTCATGTTTATCTTATAATCAGGTTAAGATGACCCAGATCTACCCATCTGGGTAAGCAGCTACGTCTTAAATACAGACCTGCACAAGTTTTACATAGAATTAATAATCACAGTATAAATCTGATCTATTAATACATTTTGACATGTCTTGTCTGCTTCTCCACAGGGTTTTGCTGAAGGACACAGCCGAGGCTGTTATCATTCCTCTGAAGAACGGCATCATCTCCATCACCAGAGTCTATGAGTCCCTCATAGATGCAGATGTAGATCCCATTAGTGGACAGTGCTCCAACTACACCTCCATCAGACAGCAGATAGTGGAGACCCAGCAGAGTCTGGAGGAGTCAGAACAGGCAGCCAGTACAGGACTGAAGGGTCTTGATCAACACATTGAGAAACTTACAGAAGTTGAAGGAAAATGTGAACAGCAAATAAGAGATACAGAATCTACCTTAAGCAACTTGAGAACAGAGCAGATGTCTAATGAAAAGTTACTGAATATCTCTAAAAGTGCTTTAGAGCAGGACAGACACAATCTGGACTCAGCTGAAGAAACTAAATTAAATCAGGAAAAGAGGAGACGTGATGCTGAGATAGTAACAGGAGTTGGGGGGGGACTGTTCCTCTATCCAGGTATTGGATGGGTTGCTGGTAAGAAATACAGTATTTTTATGTAATCTGTACAGCATGTGAGGGTTTTAATAAGCATAAACTTTATCTGAGCTTTAAGTTAATATATAACCCTCTCTCTATTTAGGGACTGCCATGGTGATTGCTGGTGCAGTAAAAATGACTCAAGCCTCAGATGCCATCAGAGTGGCTCAAGAGGATGTGAGAAAATTTGAGACTGAAGTGGAAAATTACAAAGGTAAAGTGTCTGACTACCAGTTCAGGATTTCCCATTTAGAACTCGACATCAGACAGAAACATGACGAGGTGGAGCAGATCCGTGGTGAAATCCAGCAGGTGAAGGAGAAGAGAGAGAGTGTAGCTGAGTTCCAGGGGAGAGTGAGAAGTGTCGTCCACCTCCTGAGTGACCTGAGTGGGAAGACCAGAGTGGTTGAAGTTCAGACTCGGAGATTCATCCTTGACGAACCAGTGATGAAGATGATGGAGGAAGTGATGAAGGCAGCAGAACAAATAGCAGGGAATGAGCTCCTGTGTACTGAAGACATTCCACAACTCTTCAATACCATGAAGAAGAACCACCAAACACTGGAAAGTCTTTGTACTTCACACAGTAACACGGAAGACCAGTGTTGTATAAAGTATTAGAGACCCATACGTGAGTAAAAGTACAAGTACTCTATCAAAAAAGTGACTTGAGTAGAAGTGTTCTTTAAAAACTTTACTTAAGTAGAAGGACAGAAGTATTCAGTATTTTTTGTAATTAAGTATTGCAAGTAGTTTATTCTAAAATGTATTACTCAAGTACTGAAAGTAAAAAGTACAAGTACTGTGTTTTGAGTTAATTAAAGAAAGCTGTCAAAGTTTGATTATCAGTTGTTTTTATACACTACCATTCAAAAGTTTGGGGTCACCTAGACAATTTTGTTTTCCCTGAAATCTCATACTTTTATTTATCAAATGAGTTACAAAATGAATAGAAATATAGTCCAGACATTGACAAGGTAGAAATAATGTATTTTTTTTTTTTTGAAATAATTTTCTACTTTAAACTTTGCTTTCGTCAAAGAAAGCTCCCTTAGCAGCAATTGCAGCATTGCAGACCTTTGGCATTCTGGCTGTTAATTTGCTGAGGTAATCTGGAGAAATTTCACCCCATGCTTCCAGAAGCCGCTCCCACAAGTTTGATTGGGTTAATGGGCACTTTTTTCATACCATACGGTCAAGCTGCTCCCACAACAGCTCAATGGGGTTGAGATCTGGTGACTGCGCTGGCCACTCCATTACCGATAAAACACCAGCTGCCTGCTTCTTCTCTAAATAGTTTGTGCATAATTTGGAGGTGTGCTTTGGGTCATTGTCCTGTTGCAGGATGAAATTGGCTCCAATCAAGCGCTGTCCACAGGGTATGGCATGGTGTTGCAAAATGGAGTGATAGCCTTCCTTATTCAAAATCCCTTTTACCTTGTTCAAATCTCCCACTTTACCAGCACCAAAGCAACCCCAGACCATCACATTACCTCCACCATGTTTGACAGATACAGAGAAGATTAGCATTTATTTCAATATTTTTAGTCATGGCCTGGTGGTTAGGGAACTGGTCTTGTGACCGGAGGGTCGTGGGTTCGATTCCCAGACAGGCCATGACTGAGGTGCCCTTGAGCAAGGCACCTAACCCCAACTGCTCCCCGGGCACCGGGCTAGGGCTGCCCACTGCTCTGGGCACGTGTGATCCACAGCCCCCTAGTAATCACTAGTGTGTGTGTGTTCTGACTGCACAGATGGGTTAAAAGCGGAGGACAAATTTCGATTGGGGTGTAAAAATCACAATTGACAAAATATGGCACATTTAATTTCAGATGGTGTCAGGCACTCTTCCAGCATCTTTTCAGTTGTTCTGCGTCTCACAAATGTTCGTCTGTGTGATCCAAACACCTCAAACTTTGATTCATCTGTCCATAACACTTTTTTCCAATCTTCCTCTGTCCAATGTCTGTGTTCTTTTGCCCATATTAATCTTTTTCTTTTATTAGCCAGATATGGCTTTTTCTTTGCCACTCTGCCCTGAAGGCCAGCATCCCGGAGTTGCCTCTTCACTGTAGACGTTAACACTGGCGTTTTGCGGGTACTATTTAATGAAGCTGCCAGTTGAAGACCTGTGAGGCGTTGATTTCTCAAACTTGAGACTCTGATGTACTTGTCTTCTTGCTCAGTTGTGCAGCGGGGCCTTCCACATCTCCTTCTACTCTGGTTAGAGCCTGTCTGTGCTCTCCTCTGAAGGGAGCAGTACACACCATTGTAGGAAATCTTCAGTTTCTTGGCAATGTCTTGCATGGAATAGCTTTCATTTCTCAGAACAAGAATAGACTGTTGAGTTTCAATTGAAAGTTGTCTTTTTCTGGCCATTTTGTGAGTTTAATCGAACCAACAATTGTAATGCTCCAGATTCTCAACTAGCTCAAAGGAAGGTCAGTTTTATAGCTTCTCTAAAAACTGTTTTCAGCTGTGCTAACCTACTTGCTCAAGGGTTTTCTAAATATCCAATAGCCTCCTTACAGAGTTAGCAAACACAATGTAACATTAGAACACTGGAGTGATGGTTGTTGGAAATGGGTCTCCATACATCTATGTAGATATTGCATTAAAAACCAGATGTTTACAGCTAGAATAGTCATTTACCACATTAATAATGTATAGAGTGTATTTTTGATGCATTTAATGTTAGCTAAATAAAAAAAAACAGCTTTTCTTTCAAAAATAAGAACATTTCTAAGTGACCCCAAACTTTTGAATGGTAGTGTATATCACTTACAAATCAAAGCTGTCAAAGACCACAAATACAAATGTTCTGTATGTAAAAACAAATAGCAACTTAAAAAACTGGGCTTAACACTTCGTACACAAAAAACAGATAACCTATATCCCGCTATGTCTTAGGTTTGACACAAAAGTACAAGTTTGCCTTAATTTAGCTGAGAAAATGAGGCGAACGTAAGTTGTTGGGGGGGGGGGGGGGGGGGGGGGTGGCGAACATAGTGGTATTTTGCGATCGATCGCCATGGAGGGCGACATATATATGGATCAGAGGTAAATAAACTAGATTTTTTTTTTTTTCGCCATGTGAAATCGGAAGTGTGGCGTGTGAAGACGGTAAAATGCGTGTCACACGCTCAATGCGTGAGACTTGAGAACACTACACTATAAAAATGAGCACGATTAGTCAGCATGAAGAGACACGGCTTACTGTTGCTAAAAACACAATTCAGCATGACATCACCTTTATGATTGCCAGCTAATGTTAAGTGAATACTGAACATACTATCATGAACATAATTAGGTTAGTTAGCTAAGATATCTAACCTAACTAGCGCTTACTAACAGCTAAAGCTGGTGTGTCTTCTGTGCATTATATTTATAACTTACATTGATGTGTTTCTTCAAGTTCGAAGGTGAATTTTTGAAGGCCAATATTTCACACTCTTTAGGGATGCTGAGATGGCACTTCATCCTATAGGAATTTACTTTCACTCCAGCAAACGCAAACACTGTCTCTAGGTAGGGCCAGGGTGGTTTCCTTCCTCACCGCCATGATCACTCGATGTTGAAGGTGTGGAAGGTGCCAATATATGTACATTAAAACGCCAACAAGCTTATTATGCAGCACTTATGCTGCTCATCTGCTGTTACCAAACACGGTACCATCTCTTTTCATGAGATAAAAAGTGAATTATTTGGAATAACTTCAAGTATGTGTGTATTTGTATAAATATGTAAATTAAGCTGAAGGTGCTGGAAAATACTGAAAATGGACCTTCAAAGTGCCGTACAAGTGCATGAATTC
Source organism: Brachyhypopomus gauderio (assembly GCF_052324685.1). Classification (NCBI taxonomy): domain Eukaryota; kingdom Metazoa; phylum Chordata; class Actinopteri; order Gymnotiformes; family Hypopomidae; genus Brachyhypopomus; species Brachyhypopomus gauderio. The sequence goes on from NC_135216.1 coordinate 33,482,265, forward strand.
CACCTTGTAACTTCGCACGCACAAAAATTGAGAGGTGCACGACCGAAAACAATATTCCAGTAAAGTACAGATAGAGTATTTTAGTACTTAAGTACAGTAGTGTAGTAGTTCTACTTCGTTACTATACAACTCTGCTGAAGACTATTACTGAAAGATATGTAACATAGTATCCGATCAGCAAAGAACTCATGAAAATAACACTGCACTGTTTTGTTACTGTTGTTTTCCTATTTTATTTTATAACAAATTCTGTATTATATCATATGTGAATCAATTATAAGTCTGATGCTAGCACTTTCCCGGTAGAGAGTATGCTATTCTGTCCTTATTGCATGTAGCCTAATACAACTTGACAGATAGCTAAACAATAGGGTTTGAATAAAGAGTTGGACCAAAGGTGTTTCAGTGTCTTCAGTGTCTGGAATTGTAAAATACCATTATACCCTATCAAAATTATTGCCATCTATGATGGTGACATGAGATAGATTATTTGGGAAATTGGTCTGAGGCAAGTCCTTGCAGTACCACCTTTAACAACTTTAAGCTCAACTTTCCTGACGTTCCCATCACTGCCAGGAAAAACTTGTGTTATGCGAGCCATAGGCCATTCGTTTCTCTTAACTTGAATGTCCTTCAGCAAGACCAAGTCCCCCTCTTTGACAGAAGACTTTGTGTAGTTTTTTATATTGAGACCCTTAAGAAATCCATCTTTCCTGCAGATTGTGAGGTAACTTTTCAACAATTGGATTAACACCTCTTGATGTGTCCAAGTATGAAAGCCCTAACAAGTAGCCTTCCAATTTTGCAGACTCCACTTCAAGCAATAAATCTCCAAGCTCCCTGAGCTTTAGGGGATCTTTGTTGTTGAGTTTAGGGAAGTTTTCAATTTTGTCCAGAAGGGCCTTTTCAACAACTTCGGAGGCTCCGTAGGTCTCTTCTAATCTCTCCCAAGCTTTCTTGAGACCAATATCAGGATACCCAACATGCACAGCTCAGATTCTCTTCACATACTCAGCTGACTGATGTCCAAGCCACTTCATCAAAAGATCTAGTTCCTCACTTGGAGAGAGGTTCAGACCTGCCTTGGCATTCAAGAAAGACGTCTTCCAAGCCCAGTAATTTTCTGGGCGATCGTCAAACCTGAGGAGCCCAGAACTTAACAGCTCACGACGGACAAGGAACTTGGCGATGTCACTTACTGCTGTGTTTTCATGTGGAGGAGGATGTGTTTGAAAGGCTGTATACGCTTGTACAGGAGCTTGTACATGATGATCCTCTTCTTTTTTTGGTTCTTTGGGATATAACGTGGCCTCTTGAGCGGACCTTTCACCATAAAATGAGAGGCTAGGCATATGGGATCTAGAGCCTGCCTGGACTTGATGAGCCTCATCTTCCTGTTTGACATCACATTCTTGAGGAGAGGGTGAAGGAGGTGGGCGGGCACTGATGTGCTTGTGTTTGAAAATGCTGTTCTACATAATTGCTGGTGTGCTCTTTTGGATCTACTGCAGGTAAATTAATTGAGGTGTTCTTCTGACTACCACCAAAGCTGAGCTCGGCAGCCTCTTCGAATATTTTTGCTTCAGCCAAAGCAGCAGCAACCTCTTTTTCTTGTTGTATCGCCATCAAAGTACCCTCCATACGAACCTTTTCTAGTTTAACAGCTGTTTCTTTGTTGATTAAACTGGCTCGTGCTGCCTCTGCTCTTGCTCGAGCTTGAGCAGCAGCCAGACTAGCTGCGGATCTTTTTGACCCCAAAGATGAGCTAGAGGTGACTGACCTCATCTCATGAGTTTGCTGTCCCTCTGTTTTGTCCGCTTCCTCCATAATTATTGACTCCTCCAAGGCATATCAATTAGCATAAACAAGTGCTTCACCACTGATCCTGTGTTAGGTGCCGGTTTTGCAGTGTTTTTTCACTATTCTGTCCTTATTGCATGTAGCCTAATACAACTTGACAGATAGCTAAACAATAGGGTTTGAATAAAGAGTTGGACCAAAGGCGTTTCAGTGTCTTCAGTGTTTACTTTTTCCAAATTCCCATTTCACTTGTGATACTGCAAACAATCATCACATCTCTTAATACAGTGTACACCAACATTTGCAAAGCACCATGACCATGTATCCACACAGAGCATGAAACAGAAATGCAGTTAACTGTACTAACAGGTCACATATATTTGTAATGTTCTACTAATGCATATCTTAAAACATACTGCAATAGGTTTTACTTACAAACAGTGAAAGATATGGCACAAAACGTGAGGATGGATAGAGATGCTTGTAAAGTCGTTACACGTACTTCATCACGTGCACAGCTCAGTCTAAGATGGCCACATTGACCTATGAACCTCACCATGTGACTAAGCTAGCAAATCAGAATTATCGACCTTGAGTATCTAGAAAAGCGCTACATAAGTTGAACATTCATTCATTTCTAGTTCATGAGTTGCATCAAAGGGGAGTGGTAGTTTGAAATCCTAACTGCGAGCAGCGACAGGTAGTTTTGTTACTTTTCAAGCACAAGATTGTTTATCTATCGTTTATCTCTTTTATATATCCTAAAGAGATCACTGTGAACTGCTTATTACTGTCATGCCACAGCTGTGTGTTTTTTAATTTATGATACTGTTATTATTATTATCATTCTCTTTAATCTTAAGTTTGTATAGTGTATTTTGTTTTTGATTGTACTGGAGTTGCTGCAATATGTGAATTTCCCACTGGGATTAAATAAACTTCTATCTATCTATCTATCTATCTTAGCTAATTATTAGTAAAAAATTATTTTTTATATGTGTGTATGTAGCTGTGATTAATCCATATCAAGTAGGCAGACACCATGTTCCACAGGCACATCGGAGAAGGAGGCTTGGTGAACTGGTGTTTGAGTCATGTCCTCTGTGTGCAGGTATTACATCACTGGTGTAGGCAGGTAACATCCCTTCCTCTGTTCTCTGCACTAATCATTTATACAGATGGCAACAGAGGAAAGTAAGAAAAGCATTTAATGTAAATGGTGACAGAATGTGAGCCCTGTGATCTGGTGCTGAAGGTCACGACCCCTGTTTCTGCTCCAACAGACAAATAAATGTCCTAGTTAGGGTAAAAGAGCAGATTCCTCTGTGTCTTACACCTCTTACCTGAATGAATGAACTAGTTTATGTAGGACATTGAACTCTGACGCATCACAACTTGATATACAGAGACAAAATAAACATGTTTTAATCCTCACCTTCAACCATGTTACGTACACTCAATAATCAGTATTCCACCCCTACACTTGTTCCAGTCTTAATGCTATGTTCTGATTAATGTTGGTCCAGCAATGCCCCACAGCACCTTCAGACCTTTGCTCTTTAGTCCCTAACACTCATCTAGTGTGTGTATTCTAATTGAACAGATGGGTAAATGCGGAGAACAAATTTTGATTGCCGTGTAAATTCACAATTGACAAATATGGCACATTTCATTTCATTTAACTAGAAACAGGCTAACTAAGGATAGGGGTGGGGGTGAGTGCTGTTGTGACACCTTCAAATTGTTGTAACATTTGTGGTACGTATTTTATTGGGATATTGAGAAATTGTTATGGACTTCTGCTAGCAAAACTTGGGTCCTCTATGGGGTGAATTAGTGAAGTGTGCTAAATTATTTAAATTAAATTTAAAACGGCAGCTATTACTCCAATCTTAAAAAAACCTGGTGCTGATCCGTCTGATTTTAATAACCTAAGACCTATTTCTAATCTCCCATTCATTTCAAAAATTTTAGAGAAAGTTGTTGCAGCTCAGCTTCACTCATATCTATCACACAATGTTTTATATGAAAATTTCCAATCTGGCTTTCGATCTTCCCATAGCACAGAAACAGCTCTGGTTAGAGTTACTAATGATCTCCTCTCTGCAGCCGATTCTGGTCTTCTCTCTATTCTTATTCTCTTGGATCTGAGTGCTGCTTTCGACACTGTTTGTCATTCCATTCTTCTTCACAGATTGTCCTCTATTGGAATAACCTACACTTCATTTACCTGGTTTAAATCATATTTATCAGATCGTTCTCAGTTTATACAGCTTAAAACTTCCACTTCTCAATCCTCTCCTGTTACTGCTGGTGTGCCTCAAGGCTCTGTCCTGGGCCCCCTTCTCTTTATGGTTTATCTTCTTCCCTTAGGTATAATTTTTCGCAAATACAATATAAATTTTCACTGTTACGCGGATGACACCCAGCTCTATCTTTCAAGTAAGTCTTCTAATTTTCCCTCACCCGTTCTTGCAGATTGTTTAGTTGAAATTAAAACCTGGTTTTCTCACAATTTTCTCAAACTAAATGGAAATAAAACAGAGATACTTCTTGTTGGCACCAAGTCTAATCTCTCCAAAGCAAATAATTTTACTCTCAATATTGATAATTGTTCCGTTTCTCCTTCTGTTCAAGTAAAGAGCCTGGGTGTCATCCTAGATAATACCTTGTCATTTCAATCCCACATAAACAATATTACTCGTACTGCTTATTTCCACCTCAGAAATATTAATCGTCTTCGCCTTTCTCTCTCATCACACACTACTGCCATTCTGGTCCACAATCTTGTTACTGCTCGTTTGGACTACTGTAATTCTCTTCTTTACGGTCTTCCTCTGAAATCTCTGCACAAACTCCAATTGGTTCAGATCTCAGCTGCTCGTACAAGTGTTTTAATTCCACCTTGTAAAATGTGTATGAACCCTGCAAACGTGACTTTTTTGCACAGCACAGTATCACAGTATCTTACTTTGGTATCAAAAATGGTATCGAATTTCAATATTTTTGAAAGTATCGTATCGAAGTTGTAATTCTTAGTATCGTGACAACACTAGTACAGATACAATCAGAGCACTAGATGTTTATATTACTGAAAAGCGACTTAATTAGTTACACCTGCCTTGTGTATAAACTAGGGGTGGGCATAGATTACTTTTTTTAATCTAGATTAATCTCACTGAAATCTTGAAATTAATCTATATTAAAATGGCTCATATGAGTGCTACCCAAGTAATGACTAAAAGTCAGTTTTTGAGATAGGGTTTCTTAATACAGAGGGTGCATTAGACCAGGGGCCCATCTCCTGTTTCCAAAATGCATCAATGACTGCTTGAGGAAGCTGTTCTACTTTGATACTTGAAGAAAAAAAAAACATGCTCAATAAAATGTAGGCTACTCGTGTTCAACGGTTTATTCAGTTAAACATGAATTTGTAAGCCTACATACTGTACATTAAATAACATGTTTATTCAGCTAAACATGATATTTGAAATGTAAGCCAACATTTAGTACATTTAACCTCACGGACGTAATTTTCCTCTATAGTTTTAACGGTTAAAAAGAAATATTTAAATAGCGACGAATCTAGCGCTAGGACCATGCAGAAAACGATCACTCCGAGCTCCGCTCCGGTAACACTTTACGTTCCTAAAATTGAATTTTCCATGAAGCAAACCTGGCGACTTCGTGGCTGCATCCATGTAAAAACATGTACGATTTGTAATTCACAGGTTTAAGAACTCGTTCTTGCCCCTACTGTGCAATTTGGTTAGGATTACAGCCGAGCTAAACTATCAAGTTGAAAGTCATCCTAGTTTGTTTACCCATTTTGACCCAGTTCCCAACCCAACTTTAAAAACAGATTAACGGCGATAAATTTTATATCGTCCGATAAGAGTATCAAATTAACGACCGCCGTTAACGGCCCACCACTAGTATAAACACATTTTATCTGCTTTACTTATCATAGAAGAGTACTTTGTACATAATAATTACAGTGATCAAATGAGATTTAAGTGGTGGATTATCAGCAGTGCACAGCAGTGACACTGACATGGAATTTTAATGTGTGTTGTGCTGCTACAGAATTAAACAAAAAAAAAAAAAAACAGTGCTGCTGCAAGTTCAAAAATCTATGTACACTCACTGTCCTGAGTAATTGTCATTGTATTACCTCGCCTAGCTCGCTGGTCCATCATGTACATCTATAATTATTGATGGTAGCTAACGGTTGCTGCAGATTTGTGTTAGTCTTCCTCTAGTCCTTCATCAGTGGTCACTATCTGACCACAGGACACTGCTGTATGGATATTTATGGTGTAATATATTTAGTGGACAAATCTCAGCACAGCAGATTAAATGTTTAACACTAGAGCTCCTAGAGAAGTGAAAAATTTCACAGGGCTTGGTAGGGTCCATGTAGCCCACTCCCCTGCTGTGAAGGGATTAACGCCCATTGTCTTGGTAATGCGGTGGAAGCGGCTCACCCCCAGCTCATACGCCTGCCAAAGCACAAGCTGGCTCACCCCCAAGCTCATATGACCAAAACACCAAACGTGATACTTCACGAAAAAGTTGAAGTTACAAGCAGACTGTATGTTACCGATACTACAACAAACGGCAGAAAATTTGTAGACTCGTGTTTCAAAAGTTACAATTCAATCGCACGTAGAGACGACAGTTTCTCTAATGAGTCCCGTCAAACAATAAAAATAAATAAAAATGTTTGAATCTTGCTCTTTGTATATTTCATATACTATACTATATAATATTTGTTGTAATCAAACACTTTCTGTTTCCGCGTTTGAATTCGCGTTTGAAAAGCTAAGAAATTATATGGCGCAATTAGCTTGATGCTAATGTTATATAGGAAATCCCATATCATTGCTAGCGAAAATTAGCATGGTCGCGTTGCATCACTGCATCACTGATAAATGTTGTGATCTAAACAGCAGGCTGGAAAATGAGAGGAAAAGACAGGAAAACAAATTCATGTGCTCTCTATCTATCTATCTATCTATCTATCTATCTATATATATATATATTTGTGTTAGAAGCATTTGATAGAAGCATTTGTGTTTCTGCTTGTTTGTGATCTAAACAGCAGGCTTGAATCTAGCTCTTTGTACATTTCTCATACTATCTATCTATCTATCTATCTATCTATCTATCTATCTATCTATCTATCTATCTATCTATCTATATTTGTGTTAGAAGCATTTGATAGAAGCATTTGTGTTTCTGCTTGTTTATGATCTAAACAGCAGGCTTGAATCTTGCTCTTTGTACATTTCTTATACTATCTATCTATCTATATTTGTGTTAGAAGCATTTGATAGAAGCATTTGTGTTTCTGCTTGTTTGTGATCTAAACAGCAGGCTTGAATCTTGCTCTTTGTACATTTCTTATACTATCTATCTATCTATCTATATTTGTGTTAGAAGCATTTGATAGAAGCATTTGTGTTTCTGCTTGTTTATGATCTAAACAGCAGGCTTGAATCTTGCTCTTTGTACATTTCTTATACTATCTATCTATCTATCTATCTATCTATCTATCTATATTTGTGTTACAAGCATTTGATAGAAGCATTTGTGTTTCTGCTTGTTTATGATCTAAACAGCAGGCTTGAATCTTGCTCTTTGTACATTTCTTATACTATCTATCTATCTATATTTGTGTTAGAAGCATTTGATAGAAGCATTTGTGTTTCTGCTTGTTTGTGATCTGTGATCTCTGTGATCAGAGACTTTCTGGGTGAGGCTGCTGCCTCAGTCTTGCTCTGTGAATTAACATAATAAAGGGTGATGTTTGGCTTTGCTAATTGCTGGCAAGAAGGAGAAGAAGGAGGGGTGATGTCCTCAGAATCCTGAATTCTCAGGAGCTCTAGTGTTAAAAACTCTGCATACTAACATGTCATTACCATGTCACTGTCACTGCTGAGTTGTAGTGAGCCACTGCTCAAATAATGCCTACACACTGGTGGTCCTGTGGAGATCCTGGCCATTTATGAAATGGGTAAAATATAACAAATAGACTATGTAATATAATTATAAACTACAAAGTGCAAAATAATGATCAGTGAAAAATATGACAATATGAGGTATTGGTAACTGATGAAGTAACTCTACATGTACACTGAATGAAATAACATGGGTGTCAGGTCCCCAGAGTTCTAGTATGGCCCAGCTGTCTGTCATTTCATCTGATTAACAAGCGTATTTAACACTGCCCAGCCCTCTTGCTCTTTGCGAATTATTGCCATTCTTTCTTAGTTTGCATACCGAGCGTTTATATCTGTTTAGCCTCTCTGTGTATGATCTCGCTGCCTGGTTCTCTCGACGTTGCCTTTGCCTTGTCCTCGATGTTGCCTCTGTTATCTGGATTATTCGACCCCTGCTTGTACGACTATGTTTTCTGGATTGTCCTCTATTAAACCTTTTGACCTGCACATGGATCCCAACCTGCCTCATGATAGAGATAGTAGAGGACGGCATATTCCAAAAAAGTGATTTACGACTTTGACCTCTAGTTGACCCCGCCCCTTACCCCTCCCCCTCCCCTCCACCCCCCCCCACTCCCCTCCACCCCTCCGCCCCTCCACCCCAACTCATGACATCATCATCACATTAATCACGTCAAGACGACCAAAGAGTATTTGATATTTTGCTTGATAAGGTTAATTAAAACATTATTTTGATCTTCTTTGATGTTGACTCACCGGAGCCGTATAACCCTAGACACCTGTGACACACACACACACACACACACAGACACACACACACCCTGAACAGAACAGCGCACAAACCCTAGTCACACAGACCAGCGCTAAAAGATAGGGATCTCAGACACACACACACCCGTAGTCTCTCACACACACACACACACACACACACACACCCACTCCCCTGAACAGAACAACGCACACACCCCTAGTCACACACACCCACTCCCCTGAACAGAACAACACACCTAGTCACACACACCCACTCCCCTGAACAGAACAGCGCATGCGCACACAAATATGCTTACTTTGAGTAACTTCAAACAGTTAACAAAACTCTGATGAACCAATGAGGAGGCAATCTCAACACACCAATCCGGGGTGCGTGTTTAGCGCGCGAGCATTTAAGGAGAGAGAGGGGAAACGTTTCCTTGAGGAGTCACCATGCAGTCTATGGTGGTAAGCGATTGTCCGTACGCTCCTAAAAAAAGTTTCAAGTGGAAAAGAAGAATCGATCCGATGGCGCAGGGCGACACTCAACGCTACTGGCCTCTGAAAGATGACAGGGGTGGCGGAGGGTACTTTTTTGACGAGAACACCTGCACGGTTACCTTCTTCACGATCCCAAGAACGGCCGCCCTTATATTTGAGAATGCTACAGAGAAAGTGGAATACGATCTGTACGACGGAGGAGTTCCGAAGATGGCGTACGGAGTTTGAATACCTTGTGGAGAGAGGAGAAGTGCCGCTTCATACTATTAAGGAGCACGAATGGAAAGGTTACAGAAGCCCGTACCATGTTTTCAACATCCGAGCGTGTATGCTCGCCGAGGGAGTAGTAGACCTCTGTTTTGCGGTGACCTGCTCACGTAAACGCGGGGCTCCCGGAGATGACGTTGGGAAAAATGGTGAGGTGAAGTACGGGCGTCTCAACTGGTACCACATGCTAAAGTATTTCGCCATGGTCGATAATCTGTTCAAGAATATGATGAAAAACATGGGCATTGAAACTATTAAGATGAATCTGTACGGCATGTTTGAGGAGTGCAAAGAAGAAAAAGTCGTGCCTCCGTCGCAAATCATCGAGGAACCCTACGAAGAAGACTCCTCCCACTCCTCATCATCCGATATAAATGAGCCGACCATAGCCGAGCAAGACAAACTGGTCATCATCGACAAACTGGTCATCATCGACATGGCGAACCTAGAGGAGGATCTCGAGACCTCTTCCTCGTCGAGCTCTAATGACGACGAAGAACAGCCTCCTTCAGATCCTGAAGATAAAGAGAACGTGCCTCCCGAAACACCTTCAGTCGAAAAAACAGCCGATGAGATAGACGGCGTTCTCAGCACGAAGGTGCTAAAGATCATTCGAACCGTGATCGGAACCCTGCTGGATGGGATTATCGATAAGGATATCAAGGAAAACTGCAACGGATGCGCTATCGATCACCCGAGTCAACGTCAGCACCAATGCCTGAGCGACCCTGACCCGAGCTATTTCTGTCTGAACCTACCCAAGCTGCTTAAGAAGGTGTTCAAGCCGTGGTTCCCGCAAACGGTGACCGTAGCGCTGAATATGTGCGGTGTCTCAAATCCACCTCCTCACAGCAAGATCTCCGCCGCTGCTGAGGCGATGATGATGGAGCTAAAACACGAAAGTAACATCAAAGATGCTCTGAGAGAGATTGAAGAGCAAAGTCAGGATCTGTGCGAGGACCTGCAGGAACGCCTTAAGGACATTTGGACGCTGCAAGAAACCATGGCCCTTGACGAGTCGCCTGAAAAAGAAGCCTCAACAGTCTGAAAATTGAGAGGAAATGTTCTAAACTATGGGAAATCTTGTCAGCAGGCGTGACGGTTCTACATCCGAGAACAATCAATTAATAAGGGACATGATCTCTTTGTTCAGCAACACCGTCGACGTCACAGCTTACGATCTCGCCGATGAGAGCGAGAGATTATCTGCTTTAAAAAAACTGATGTGTGTAGTACGGGATTCTAGCGGTCTATGGAGTTCTCTGATCACCGAAGCCAATAATACTAGTTATCCGACGCATACGTATATATCACGCATTCTTTCTTGCATGTTTGAAAAACCCTTTGTATGTAGAGACGCTCACCTATTATGCATTTTCACCTTTGTAACCGACGTGTGTGTTTTCAAACTAAGTAAAGATGAAAAGGTTGATGTAAAAGAAGCCTTTGAACATACTCTGTCATTATTAAATGAACATAATATAAATGTAATCTCTTTTGCCAAAAGTTTGTTTATGAAACCATAAAGCATTGTAACCTCATTTGCCAATTTCTTTTTATAAAAACTATTAAGCAATGTAATCTCATGTCAAGTTTTGTTTTATAAAAACTATTAAGCAATGTAACCTCATGTCAAGTTTTGTTTTATAAAAACTATTAAGCAATGTAATCTCATGTGCCAAGTTTGATAATAAAACCACGAAACAACGTATTTGTTGCATCATTGTATTCGGATCAACATGACCGAACGTTTGCTGAAAAAGATTTACTATAACCCCTCAAACCCCGGGTCTTACGGTGGGGTAGCGGGTCTGCAAAGGAGCGTTGAGGAGAAGACCGGTAAAAAAGCAGATGCCGAAAAAATCAAAACCTGGTTAGCGGCGCAGGATGCGTACACTCTACATAAACCGGTCTCGGAAATTTAAAAGAAACAGAGTAGTCGTGAAACACATTGACGAGCAATGGCAAGCCGATCTGGTAGATATGTCCGGCTTATCGGAGCATAACGACGGTGCAAAGTTCATGCTAACCTGTATAGATATACTATCCAAATACGCGTGGGTGCGCGTCCTAAAGAACAAGACCGGCGTCGAGGTTACCAAGGCCTTCGAATCGATTCTCAAGGAGGGGAGGGTTCCTAAAAAACTTCAGACCGACGAAGGGAAAGAATTTTTTAACAACAGATTCCAGACATTAATGAAAAACAATAACATCGTTCACTTTGCTACCGGGACCGGACAGAAAGCCTGCGTGTGTGAGCGGTTCAACAGGACATTAAAAACCAGAATGTGGAGATACTTCACGGCCGTCAATACGAGAAAATACGTAGACGTGGTGCAAGACCTGGTTCACGCCTACAACCGCAGCTATCATAGCAGCATCAAAATGAAGCCCTCAGAAGTGAACGAGGGAAACTCTTTCAAAGTTTTTAAAACCTTGTACGGATTGTTTGCGCCGGGAGAACAGAGAAAAAAATTGAGTTTCAAGTTTAAAGTCGGCGATACCGTTAGAATTTCGCGATTAAAACATCAGTTTGAGAAAGGTTACGTACAGAACTTTACAGATGAATATTTTTGAACGAATAGGGAGAGATCCTCCCGTATACAAACTGCAAGATTACGACGGTGAGAATTTACAAGGAACCTTTTACGAGCAGGAGCTGCAAAAGATTATACTCAGTAAAGATAAGGCTTTTAAAATAGAAAAGATTATATCTGAAAAGACTAGGAACCGAAAGAAGATTTGTCTGGTCAAGTGGGTCGGATGGCCGGACAAGTTTAACTCGTGGATTCCTGCCGAGGAAGTCCGCGACATCGTGAAAGGATAAAAGGAGGCATTGTACTTTTGCATAAAATTATAACTCCGTAATCATGGAGGAAAGCGGATTCTTCGTTACTCTCCCGAGCAACGCTTCGAGAGACATATACCCCAATAACAGAATTTCGTGCTACAGGACGCATTTCTTAAAACCTATAGAGTTGTCTGGTGAGTGGGAGGTAGCTCTCGCGGAGGTGCAATATCCTAACACGTGGTTCAATCTGCATGAGAAGAACGGCATGGAACCTACCTTTATAGTTAGAAGGGAAGGCGTTGAGAGCAAGAGGTTTTTTATATCGCAAGGGTATTACGATGACATAAACCTCATCGTAAAGGAAATGAATAAGAAGATGAAATCTTTTGACCCCGAACTAAAGTTAGAATACCGTCCGTTGATAAACAAAATCCAACTTGCGGCCTCCACCAAACCCTATTGTTTGGAGGCTAAAGGTAACCTTTCGCTTATTCTCGGTCTGGGATCCAAACACCTCATGCAGGAAGAGCCGGAGGCACCCTTCCCTACGGATCTTTGTGGAGGGATTTACTCATTGTTCATGTATAGCGATATTATACAATATCAGAGAGTGGGGGACAGCTTTGTGCCTCTGTTGAGATGCGTACATATAGGGGGGAATAAACACGATTTCGTCACAGTATCGTATGATAAGCCACACTACGTACGTGTTACCAAAGCTCTCATAAATGATATAACCGTCGAAATCAAATCCGATCAAAATATCGAAGTACCTTTTCAATACGGGAAAGTTATAGCTAAACTTCACTTTAGACCGGTAAAACATTCATTCTGCATTTGAAGAAAAGAAAGAAAGAAAAAAAATGCATCGAACGAGTTACGGAGATCCTCAGATCTATGTGGACTACTATAAGCATCAAGCCGGAAATAGTCTTCCGGGGTTTCAAGGGTCTCCGGTCATGTATGGGGCAGGACTCGGTGGTATGTTCAAATCGCTTTTTAGGATGGCGGTTCCCCTTATCAAAAGAGGATTCTCTATTGCAACGCCTCATTTAAAAACCGCCGCGAAAGGGATAGTAGGCGATGTGATTAGCAACATTGTGGCCAAGAAGCAAGAGGGATCGTGACTCGCCGCCATTGCCCGCAGGAACGCTAGGTGTCCTCCCGGAAGACGCCTCGCGTCATCGTATAAAAAACGCAACGTCGTCGCGAGTAAGGTCAAAGTGAAGAATAAAACCAAATGAAGAAGCGGTAAACGTCCTTCCTCCGACAACAAAAGAAAACTGAACATCTTCTAGAACAGCTATGGCCTTTCTGCATAGTATGTCGGCCGAATGCGCCAAAACGGAACTGGATATCTTCACTCTGCCTTATACTCAAACGAGTATCGAAAAGTACGCGTACGTGGAAATACCGCCGCTTTCATCCGTTGCAGACGGAGGGGCGCCGATAGATTTTTACGTAGCGGGTAATAGCGACGATTACCTGGATCTCAACAACACTTTTTTATACCTAAGATGTAAAATCACAAACCCTGACGGAACCGACATAGCCGCCGACGCAAAGGTCGGCGTCGTGAACTACCCGATAGCCTCCCTTTTTTCACAAGTGGACGTTATGCTAGGAGACCGCCTCATCAGTCAGTCGAGTAATACGTACCCTTACAGAGCCGTCATGGAATGCCTCATGAATTACGGCAAGGACATGCTGGAGACTCAGTTTTCAAGCGGTATGTTTTACAAGGACACTGCGGAGCATATGGATGCTACGGACCCGGCGGGCCGGAACATGGGTCTCAGAAGCAGAGCCGCGTTTAGCGGCGAAAGTAGTCCCTTTGACCTGATCGGGTACATTCACTCCGATATATTTTTTCAGGATAAATTTTTACTGAACGGAGTGGATCTGAAAATTAAATTTGTAAGGAGTAAAGACGAGTTTTGTCTGATGAAAGAAGGACAGACGGACTACGTTATAAAAATACTCACGGCTTCTCTTTTTGTGAAAAAAGTCACCGTGTCTCCCGCAGTGAAGTTGGGCCACGCGCACGCGCTTCTGAACGCCACAGCCAAGTACCCCATGGAAAGGGTGTGCATGAAGACCTTCAGTTTACCCGCGGGGAGCCGCGTATGCACCCAAGAAAATCTGTTCCTGGGCCCTCTTCCAAAAACCGTCGTTATAGGAATGGTGGATAACGACGCGTACGTAGGAGCCTACAATAAAAACCCCTTTAATTTCAAACACTACGACACAGAGTTTATCGCACTCTACGTGGACGGAACCCAACATCCCGCTAAGCCTTTTCAACCGAATTTTCAAGCCGGTAACGCCGTTCGCGAATATCACTCGCTAATTCTGGCTTCGGGAAAACACCTTAAAGATCAAGCTCTTTCCATCGGTCGTGTAGAGTACATAGGAGGCTACACATTGCTGGCTTTCAATCTATCCCCCAACGATGAAGGAGGGCAGCATCTGTCGCTGATAAAGTCCGGAAATATGAGAATGGAACTCCAGTTTAAAAATCCTCTGCCGAGGACCATAAATCTCGTTATTTACGCAACGTTCGATACCATACTGCAAATAAATAACCACCGTAACGTGCTCATCGACTACCAATAAAAACGCATGGACACCGGAGAACTTACCGAGGTGATGAGAAGCTGCCGCGCTTTGGAGAAAGTCTTTTCGGGAGTGGTTCCCTGCGACCGGCTACCTAGCATTAAGCTGAAACGCTTTCCCGCCATGTTTGTCGTAAACACGCACCCCAGTCATATGCCCGGGGAGCACTGGTTGGCCCTGTGTCTGAACGACGAAAGGTCCGGAGAATTTTTTGATTCTTACGGTAACCCTCCAGACTACGAACTCTTTCCTAAATCTATTTATTCATTTATGAAAAAGAACTGCAAAGAAATAAGACATAACTCTACACAAGTTCAGAGCTTTGATTCCGTTTGCTGCGGCCCTCACTGCGTTTTCTTTTTATGTCAAAGGGCTAAAGGAAGATCGTTTAATCAAGTTATATCGAATTATAGAGACGATGTAAAAATCAACGATAAAATGGTTGTAACTTTTGTCAAAAAAATGTACACTAGACTGAATAAGAGATGTTCCGTTACTTGTAATCAGCGAGCGTGTTCCGGCGAAAAGTTTAAATGCTCTGTAAAAGATTAGACGGACGCCATTTTGTCTTTTAGTATTTTTTATTAATAAATTGTAATTACAATGAACAAATAAACGATACAACCGCCTATTGTTGTCTTTATGTCCTTAATCAAAATTCACCCACGCCGAAGAGTTAAAAGCATAATCAGAACTCAAGCTAGTTGAATCAGAACTAGATGAATCGGAACTAGCAGGGGCGAAACTCGTCGAGTTTTTAATTGCCGACACTTTTTGACGTACGGCGTCATTAGGAATGGTGGAATACGGTACATTTAATGTAGCTACCGTGTGTAGTATTTCATTCCAGCCTAGGGGGCGTCTGTTGTCGGGTATCTTGTGGGTAGCCGTGAGGTTTTTAATCAAGTCCAGCATGTGCGAGCCTTTAATCGTTTTTCCTTGGAAAACAAGCTCTCCCTCATCATTCCACGATGCCGTTTGACCCGATTTAGCTATTTTGTCCAGAATGTAGGAGGCGTTTTTTCTGGCTCTCGCCGGTACGTTTTCGATAACCTCTTTTACCATCTCGTCCTTGGTCGCGGGTAGATCTACCGGTTGATCCGGTATCTGGCTGATCGGTTCCTTGGGGAGCGATAGGGTTAATCGCGACGTTTCTTCTTCTTCGCCTCTTTTAACGACGTATAAAAATCTTTGCAAAGCCGCGGAGTAAAGTTTAGCCTTGTCGTAGGGATTCATGTCCGTCCTAGATAAAATGTGACGCATAACCGCGTCTAAATCATTTTCAACGGTCCGTCTTATATTTTCTTTACCCGTCGACGCATTTTTAAGCATATCTAATTGATGTTGAGGAACCAAATACATCTTCTCAGCAGTCTCCATTTTTTTATCCTTTGCCCGATAGCAGGCTGCTTATAAAGGGAACGGCTACGCTGAGCAGAGGGAGAAGGAAACCTCCGTGCTGGTTAATAGCTTTTCTCTTTGTAGCTACAGAAGCTCTTTTATTCGCAAAAAGTTTTATTTCAAAACACGGTACTGTTTAGCGGTCAGAGGAATGTACCCGCGGAGCAGATTAAAAGCCAATTCGCATATAGAAAGTATGAGTTCCGGCGAAGCTTCGTGTAATATAACCTTCCTACGTCGGGGTTGTGACTTATATAAGGTTTTCAACGCGGGTAGGTTCGTCCTTAGTCGAGCCGACATTTTCTTTCCCGGCGTTATTTGAATTTTTTCTTCTTGGGGACGTACACGGCGGGGTTCTCCCAGGAAAACGCGCTTGACCTAAGACGGAGCTCTTCTGGCGTTTGAGCTTTCAAGTCTACTAATAAATAGCCGTAAGGTTTAGAGGCGGCGTCTTGAAAGCACTCTATAAAGTATTTTGAGTTTCCGGGGTACATTTGACGCGCCAGTACGCTGATCTGCGACTTGTCTCTGGGATTTTTAAATAAAACCATGTAGTTTGCATTCAGGTTGATGGTTCTACTAGTCTTACCTTGAAAGAAAAGATTTTGCACCAAATACAAAACGCTCAAGTTTCTGTGATGCGTGTATTTTGTAAACGCTTTTTCAATCTCGTCGTTTTTGCTGGCATCGTTCATGAGATCGTCCAAAATGAGAAGGTTAGTCCTATCTATAGGAAACAGTTGGTCGTCACACAGAGATTCGGGTATTCCTTGAACAAAGCGAACATTTATTTTGTTCATCAAATCATCGTACAGAGGTTGCCAACATGTATAACACCAAACGATATTATCCGGGACTTTAGACATCGTTTCATTACATTTTTCCAACAACTTTTTAATAAAAAAAGATTTTCCACAGTTACTGGGTCCGCAAACTATACAAGAAAATGGTAGCTGAAACCTAGCATCAAAATGCTCCATTTTTAAAGTAACAAAAATTTCAAAGTACCAAAAATGTTAAAGCTTAATACCCGTAGGGCAGAGTCCTGAAATCGGGCAGCAAAATGCGCTTATCGTACACGATCCTGAACCTTTTCTGTTGTGTTTTGTTTTTTAGGAGGAAGCCTATTTTATCCCTGACAATCATGTTGCGGGACGTCATTATCTCTCTAGAACGGGAGGGGTTTTTAACGTGTTCGTCGACCAGTTCCGTCAAAGATTTCAGGTTGACTAGTTTATCGTTGGTGTAATTTAACGTGAGCCCCTTAACCTTCATAACGTTCTCACCCTTTAATGTACGGAAACCGTACGTTTTTGGCCCTCCGCTGACAAACTCTACAATGCTATCGCCTTCAGAGAGTTCGCTGGTGAGCCCTCCCAAATAATCGCTCAACGGCGGCATCCAATCTCCGTCACGGAAGACAAACACCACCGAATCTGTGTCTGTGTAAAGAACCCTTCTTTGCAATTTGTCCATGAGCTCGTAAAGCTCCAGTCTGGTGTAGGTGGTCGTGAAAACGCCTATGAAAACGTTTGAGACGCCGGGGTCCATGCATCTGACGTCGGCCTGTCGCCACTGCACAAGCGCTACATCGTCGTTCAAGAACGACAAGTCCCTGACTTTGATGCTCGTTGAAAACATAAACTTTAAAAACATTTCAGGCTGCGTGATCAGAGTTGTGTTCAGTCTGTCGGGCCGCTGACACATTTTTCCCCAGAGAGAATTTAGAGCTAGTTTAGCCACAGATCTCTTGGCGGGGTTATGCGTTATTTTCCCAGCGTCCAGACGAATTCCTTCATGTTCCTCGTACCCTCTCAGGTATTCCTCCTCGTCCGCCGCACATTTTACCCAGGAGGGGTACCCGCTGCTCTCCTGTTTAGTTTTCAAAAACATTTTAATGTAATCCGCAAACAGGGTGTCGGAGCGTAAGGGGAAATGCCAGACTTCAAAGATTTTCTGCACCACGTAGCCTTTTTCGACGGCTTTGATCACTTCTTGAGTGCACCAAGTACCCGTCAGGGCTCTTTTGTCGTCGCTATGCTCGCACTCCGACAGCCGATGTAGCATGCAGGTTCTACAGAGAGGGAAGGTGAGTTTGCCGTTTACTCTGTAGGGCAGAACAGGCGCCCACAAGCCTCTGGGGGGCAAAACTTTGACTCTTGACTATACCGAAATATTGTTCTATCGGTAGGAAGTCCTTGAATACAACCACAGGGTGTCCGAGGGGGTAGGTCTTTGTTTTGTTGACGAATGGGTAGAGAGATGTGAAGTCGTAGTAATCGATCCTCTCCCCGGGTTGAGCCACGTAGTGCAGATTTAACGCGTTGGTCCTCCCCCCAAACAAAGCATCGCGGGGATTTAACCTTTCTGGAAAGTCAAATGATTTCAGAAAACTTTTCACATCCTCGTCGGTCTTTTTCATCTCGCTCCACTCGTGTTCCCATATCGAGGTCACTCGCAGATCATAAGTGTGCTTCAAGTGTTGAATTCTCGTCTTCGTTCTCTCGAGTAGACTCCCGTATGTCGTACCTTGGGTCAGAGGGTGATGCTCGTGCGAAGCGAAGCATTTATCACAGCCGTGATAAAAACACCCTAAAAACTCGTACGCTCTCCGCACGCCTTTGTGCTCGCTGTATCCGTCCACGGAGTATTTGCCGAAATTCACCTCCCCGCCGTTCAGAGCATGCTGAATGTTTATCTTCCGCTTTTGCGCCACATACTCCAACCATTGGATAGAACAGTGGTTCCCAAAGTGGGGGGCGTGGAGGTATTGCAGGGGGGGCGCGGAGGTTGTTGGAAGTAAAACATGCGCACGTCGGTGGTGTACTGTTTGAAATCGCTAACTACTGGCGATCGACCGCTATCGCGGCATCAACCCCCCCCCCCCCCCCGCTCAACAACTTACGATCGCCACACCCCCACCGCTCAACAAAAATTATTGGGCGCATGGGGGGGCACCAAATTATTCTCATCTACTAAAGGGGGGCACGACAGAAAAAGTTTGGGAACCACTGGGATAGAAGAAGACGAAAAAGATTTCTGCCCGCTGATGTAATGATCCAACGGTGGAATGGCCAACGTGTGTGGAGAAAGAAACTTTGTTCTAAAGATTTTCATGCACACGCTGGCTATGGTGATGCAACTGAAGGGGTCGACTGTTGTGCTTTCCAGGATCTCTTCCCTGAATATCAGACAGGCTCACCTCAAAATCTTTACGTCGTTCTTACAGTACTTGGCCATCTCTTTCTTGAATAGAAAGATTCCTCCTTTGACCCCTTCGTACTATCGGAAGAACTCCTCGCGTTCTTTCGGCATCATGCTGTCGGCACCGTAGAATTCGGGAGCGGGGTAAGGCCCTACATAGTCCTGAGGTTCCGGGATGTTCCAATAGTGTGGAAAGTATCCTTTAGCGTCTGACTCGAACCCCATAGCTTTAGGCATTGCGGAGAGTTTCATAGGCATGAAGCAGAGGCTGTCGATAAACCTCTGATTAAATTCGGGGTCGGTAAAACACAGAATTTTGCTGCCTTGTGCTACGATGTTAGGAACTACCCCTTCTTTCACCAGGTAGTTAAGCAGGAGATAGGAATCGTATCCTCTAGCGTTGTGTGCTATGAAAATATAGTTGCTGTATGCGGGTGTAGCCGGGTGGTTGTGTTTTAATAAGAACTAATTTACGATCAATTCCATTGGTGGTAATGTAATTACTACATGTAGTTTATTGGTTCGTTTAATTGCGAGGCTCCTATAAAAAGGGGCTCGATTGAGGCCATCAGGACTGCTCTGGGTTCCCCCTCTACTTCTGGGTCGCTGCTTTGCTCCGAGAGGCTGTCGTTACTGTGCTCTGAGGTATGTGTGTGTGCGTGCGTGCGGTCGGGGCGCAGGTGGTAGTTGGCGTTCAGAATGTTTATTTTATCTTTTTCTATTTAGAAAGTCTGTCGTCACCGCACTATACCGTGTTTGCCACTATCTGAGCCTGGTTGGCTTAGGCGTTGAGGTAAAGACACACTGAATACCTCCTTTTACCACTGTTGTGCCTTGTTTTTAATTCATGATTTTTCGTGCGACTTATAGTGGGACTGCCGGCGTTTGGACCAATCGAAAACCTGCCTGCGTTTTGTGCCTCCGCGGAACTAGTTGTCGCTGTGAGCGATTACTATTGGCTGTTTCAGCCCAGCCATATCCAGCCTTGGGGGAATAAGCTGCCGTTTTGCCTCAGAGAAAAGTGTTTTTAACAGCGTGTCTGTCTACAGTTGATCCGAGGCAGATTATCTCTGTAGCGTTATTGTTTGTCTTCTAGATGTTGTATATTTCTTTTTGATTTGGCTGTAAAGAGCAGGAACCTCGAGTACAGCTGCTATCCACGACTGTGAAGCAACTTCGAGTCACGCTAGTGGCGTATATGAATATCTGTGTGGTTGCTATTGACTTATTTTATTTCTTTTTTTATTATGAAGGGAGGTGCGGAGGCCGTCAGGAGGTGAGGTCAGCCGTTTGATTCTGTTCACTGTGCTGTGGGGAGTTTGTGATTGTTTTCTTTTTATGTACACGAGTGAGTGGTTGTGATTTTCATTTATTTGATTTAAGCTGCCTCACCGAGTGTGCCCCTCTGCTTTGCTGTTCTCTTTCTTTTTATGATTCTTGTCAATTAGCAGCCAGGAGTTTCTGCTGGAAGTTGAGCCAAGTCGTCTGTGTCTTTTATTTTATTTGACATTGTCCATTTTATGGTTGAATAAAATTGTTATTTTTAAATCTCTCTCTTTGTCCCGTGGTACCCATGGACCTGTGTTAATTCTCTGGGTGTAATTCCCAGGGTGGCGTAGTTGGTTTTGGTTTATTAAAACTCCAAATATAAAGTATTAGATAACTCTACATTCCTCCTCCTCTCCCGTGCGTCACGTCACACGGGCTTGCGGAATTTTGCAAAGAATTTTTTGACGCAGTCTTCCCCGGACCACGTCCACGTTTTTCCTTTAAAATCCATGCAACATAAAAAATTTGCAACGTGCATGCCCGTCGCTTGATGGCATTCCAGATCGTAGAAGATGAGTTTGTTGCTCTGCTTTTCTTTCTCTAGAGGTTCGATAAAACACTGATGATTAACCCTTATATGGTCCAAGGGTCTGTGGGACCCATTTTTAAAAAATCAGCTTAAAAAAATTCTACAATTTTTTTTTTTTCAAACTGAGATTCATTGGTCCTTGGCTCATTTTCTGTGAGCAACATAAATCAGAAAATATTTTCAATGACCACCCCCCCGTACCCCCCCCTTCACATTTGTATTACATACAGGGTCCAGGGTCCACTGGGCCCTGGGCTAGTCAAAGTGGGCAATCAACATTGGGTTGGGTAGTTGATAGTCGTCTGTATGACTTTAACACTGGGGTGGCCGTACCTTAGCCAAAAGGCTATCATCCCTGCCACGTACCAGAGCTTAGCCAGAAGGCTAGGGTTGGGAGGTGTGATAAGCCCTTCTTACCTCCAGTGTTATGTAAATGAGGCGTGTCTCAGGTGTGGGTGGTTGCTGCTTCAATACACACCTTTGGCTGCCTGCCACAAGAGACTGCAAGCTCTCTTGCAAGAAGTCACAAAGTGAGAAGAAGTCAGAAGTCACAAACATAATATTTGAATTATAGTGACATATAAGTGGCATATTGATTATTCAAAATGGCACTGATTTTTTTAACCTTATTTTCAGTATTCAGTACTGCCCATAGGTAAAGATGTTTTTACATACATTTATACAAAAAACCCTCAGCTACTTGAAATAGAATAATAATCTTGAGCAATTTTAACTTATCAAGATGGTACTTTTTAGTGTGTCTCTTCCAAAAACACAACAACAATCTTACCAGAAGAGATTTCCGAGTCACTACTCTCTTTTTTTTGCCCCCCCATCTTTGGAGGACAACTTTATTTTTATGTAAGAATAAAAAGAAAACAATTCTGTAAAATACAGTACAATAGTAATAAAAATAATTGGTGGGACATACAGAGAAAAGAGAAGGAGAGAAAAGAGGGTCAGTGTTCAGTGTTCATGGTCAGCCACTGGTCAGTGTTCATCCACAACGTCTCCTCAAAAGCCCTCAATGTCTAAAATACAGTAAAGAGTACAGGAAGAGGTGCCTTACACTATCACCGACTATAACAGCCTAAAATGTGGTGTCCCACCAGCCCCACTGCAGAGAGTAGCCTGTTCAGCCAACCCCCCCCCCCCCCAAAAAAGTCAACATTGCCAGAAATTTTGATTCAAGTTAGCTTTATTGATATTTGCACAGTAACGAAACGTGTTACTCTGCACACACCTGGCACTGCCACATCATCTCTTTTCTGCACTTGCCACATGTGAACTAAGTACAAGAAATACAACGCTTAGTGGCATGATTATTCTTGCAGCCACACTTGACTCGGCACAATGCCCTTTTCCCTGTGTCAGGTGTGGGTGGTTGCTGCTGAACCTTTTCTTTGGCCACCTCCTTGGCTGCCATATGAGCCTGTCCAAGCTCTCCTGCAAGCTTCACCAAGAAGTCTGCCCATCTCTCTTTTACACCTGTGCATGTTGTTGCTCATCTATTGTGATATGCCTTCCTGGGTTGTAAGCATTGAAGCAGTTGGCAACGAAAGACCCCCAAACATTAGAGACTGCAGCAAACGGGTCAGTTGCAGCTCGTTCACTGCGTGTGTCCATGCTGTACACACATGCGTGTGTCCTGGAACCGGTATCGCTGCATAATCTTCATGATGGAGGGCTGCTGCATTGCTGGATGAGGATGGCAATGAAAGCCATTAGTTCAGGGAGGGCCATGAACCAGTTTTCATGCTGTGTCGTCTGGTGTGCATGCTGAACAGTCCACTCCTGTATGGTCCGAAGCATTTTCAGAGAGATGAAACAGAGGAAACTCTGTAAGCGACTAGACACTTCACTTCTGGCAAAAGCAGTTGGCTCTCCATTCATGGGATGGCATTCAATTGGGCTGTGATGCCTTCCATAATGTCTACCAATCTGTTCCTCATGCCACACTGTGCCGTCTTTTGCCATCTCTGTCAGCTGCTCGTGTGACTCCATGTGACCTCTCTTTTCTGGAGGTGATGAAGTCTCGTGATCCACAGGAACATAGGTTTGAGATTTGATTAGTGAAAGGTTGAAATAATGTGAAATTGACACAAACATAATATTTGAATTATAATTCCAAAACATTTCAAGTAAGCCTCTTTTGTACTTATGTAGGATTGTTCTCACACTGCAAAAAGTAGCATTTAATTAGTCAAAATAGCTCTGATTTGTTTTACCTTTTTTGAAATAGTTTTCGTCTTTTGAAAAACTGCCACTAGGTAAAGATATTTTTACATTAATTTATACAAAAAAAAACCCTTAGCTTCTTGAAATAGAATAATAATCTTGAGCTATTTTAACTTATCAAGATGGTACTTTTTACAGTGTGTCTCTTCCAAAAACACAACAGCCATAACCAGTAAACAAAAAAGGACATTTAGTAAATCTTACCAGAAGAGATCAGCTGCTCGTGTGTCTCCATGTGACCTCTCTTTTCATACATATTCACCCAAACACATATACAGCCTCACACACACACACCCACAAACATTATTTTCAGTAGTTTTTAGCACTTTGAGTTGCATGTATGTATGAAAGGTGCTATACAAATAAAGGTTATTATTATTATTTATTATAAAAAAGGAAGGGCAGAAAAAAAACACAGCTCAAATGACCACTGCAATGGGGGAGGCCAGGGTTTTTTTCTTCTCTATCTGAGTCAGTGAACACATCCAGCAGAACAATGAACTGACACCATCACCCCCCCTAAGTGGTTGCATGTACATAACAAAGGGTGGCCTAATGGAATGCAAATGTCCCCAGAACTGCCCCCTGGTGGAGACCAGGTACAAAATTTTGGAATGAAAATGCTGGTAGTCCTAGTGTTAAAGGATATACAAACAAAGGACAGAGGAGTTTGGCATGCAAAGGTGAGCAACCATCAACAATTTTGATGGTTGTCACATCAGGGGTTGATTGCATATTGTCAGACAGCAGACGAAGAATCTCTATAGAGACAAAGGGGTGAGATCTGAAAGAAGCATCTTTTCTCTCAGCCCTCATTATCCCTCCCTCCTCTCTGGACCTGTGTGTGTGTGTGTGTGTGTGTGTGTGTGTGTGTGTGTGTGTGTGTGTGTCTATGTGTGGGTGAGTGTGTGTTTCATCCAATCATGGGGACATGATGCTATAAATGCTAAAAATGCTAAAAATGCTATAAAAGATGGCAAAGCGATTCTCAGTTCAGACTGCCTTACAGCTGCTATTGGAAGAGACAGAGGATTTTGATGGTGATTCAGAAGAAGAAATTTCAGGATCACATTTCTGAAATATCAGAGTCTGATAGTGATAATGAAAAGGAGGATGAGCAGCAGCCAGCTCCGTTAGCACCAGCCCGTCAGCAGCTAGCCATAGGACCAGCCTGTCAGCCAGCATGATTTATGATTCATTTCCTTATTGTGTTACATTTTAATAAAAAAGTAACTAATAAATAAATGAGAGCAAACTAATTTAACATATGTATTGTTTATTTTACTTGCAATTGGGCTAAATCTGCTGATTATTTTAACAAAAAATGCAATGGGTCCCCCACGCCCAGCTGGACCCCAAGAAGGTAGACCACGCCCGGATCTCATCAGGGTTAAACAGTTCATCCAACTTTTCCCCGCAGAGACGACAGCTTTGACCGATGCATTTATGTGGCTTCTGCTCAGCGAATGATGCTTTAACCATCGTGTTACATTGTGCGCAATAGTACGCTCTTTCGCATAATGTGTACGTAATGTTTTCATTATTCTTTTTCGACTCCTTGTGTTTGTCATAACAGTACTGAGATCTGCACAATCTTAGACAGTCCGGGCATTGCATAGGTTTCTTCTGTTTGTGTTTGTGGCATTCGGAATCGTTACAGACGCCGCACACGTATTTAAAATTGTGATTCCTGCGGTCATTGTAAGTAGCGTAGCAGTAATTGCAGAAGTAAGCCGCGCCTAGAAGTCCTTTTATGTTTTTTACACCATAGTAATGTTTATCGTGTAAAAATATGAACAAAGTCCGATCATCGGGGATTTCAGAGGTTTGAAAAAATGAATATCCTTTTTTGGAGACGGTACGGTGCAACACTACAATTTTACACTTGAGATGACTCTCAAATCGATGTACGTCCGCAAATCCGACTTCGTCATGGGGTCTTAATCCCGCATCTCTCTGTAACTGTTCCGCTATCCTACATATCTCAAAATGACTCCTCCCAGGATTCAACAGCTTAGCGACGCACAGCGCGAAACACAAATTATTACCCTCGTTTAGAAAAACATATAAATGCTTGAGCTTTTTCCTTACAACTTCGGAATGGAGGAGGCCTGATAATTTTCTCCTGTCCCCACCCCCTCCCCTCGGAGCGTGCACTAATTGAATCACCAAATCAACGGCGTCGCTCATCAACACTTCATGGTTGCTCTGCATAGCTTTCTCGAGAGGTGATAGAAACGAATCTAACGCCACTCCCTCAGAGATCACTTCAATAGGTTCTGAAATGCTCAGATTAGGTCCGTGAATTTGAAAAATCATGACGTCGTTCGGTTCTACGGCTTCGCGAGCAACGTCTACCATCTCATCTATAATCCCCAAAACATGGTTGTGAAAATCAGAGAAACTGTTGATGTCCTCTAATGAGGAGAAATTTACTTTCCTTCTAATTTCTGTGTTATTGAACTTTTCTCTCTTTTTAATTCTAATGCTCGGGTCTGTAGCCGCTCCACAGCCTACTTGTTCGGCATCAATATTGATCACGGGGTGAGAATAATTTGGTCTCTCCTCATCAATTTCAATCGGTACGTTATTTTGATTATCAGAGGTTTGGCTATTTAAATCTCTAAGATATTGCTCTAGTTCTTGGAAACAATCGTATTGTTGTTCTGGTTGTGTAATCTCGGTTCTGGCTTCGGGGCTCTGAGCATTGTAATCGATAGGTATTGCCAATCTTTCATTCAGAGAATGTACAGTATGTAAAACGTGAGGATTTACTGTATCATTTAAATCTCTAAGATATTGCTCTAGTTCTTGGAAACAATCGTATTGTTGTTCTGGTTGTGTAATCTCGGTTCTGGCATCGGGGCTCTGAGCATTGTAATCGATAGGTATTGCCAATCTTTCATTCAGAGAATTTACAGTTTGTAAAACGTGAGGATTTACTGTATCATTTAAATCTCTAAGATATTGCTCTAGTTCTTGGAAACAATCGTATTGTTGTTCTGGTTGTGTAATCTCGGTTCTGGCATCGGGGCTCTGAGCATTGTAATCGATAGGTATTGCCAATCTTTCATTCAGAGAATTTACGGCTTGTAACACGTGAGGGTTCGTCGCGTCTTCAGGCAGGTTGTGATTTATTTCTGTAAGACAATGAATGAAGTCGTGTAAATCATAAATGCTTTATTAGACACGTTGGTTATATATCATGAGTGAACTTGTGTAAATGCTTTATTAGACACGTTGTTATATATCATGAGTGAACTCGTGTAAATGCTTTATTAGACACGTTGTTATATATCATGTCGTTATGTTTCATGAGTGAACTCGTGTAAATGCTTTATTAGACACATTGGTTCATGAAAGGGGCTCTCTGACGCTAATAACGCCTTCGTTCATAAGCAAATTAGCTGAGCTTAACACTGCGTACGCGGCAGAATTCACTTGGCTCTGCGTACCGTGGATACGCGCGACTTTCAGACGTTCAGCGGCTGCAAGAGCGTCTCTTGCCCTTCGAATGAGATCAGCCGTCATGAGGTCCTCTTCCTCCTCCTCCATGACATATCGATTCGGCTCATGTTCCTGAAGATGACCCGCTCCGTCTTCCTGATTTGAAGTTGCGCTGGCGGCTAAAGTACAGATGAGTAAACAATCTTACTATCGAATTGTGAAATCATTTTTTCACATCATCATGTTCGGTAAAACATTCAAAAAACTTACGTGACGGAGGAGGTCCTCTGAGCGGTGAAGCATGTTCCCCACTGTCGAAACGCAAAGAACTCGCTTCAGACAGCGTTTCCCAAGCGTTCGGACCCTGTTCAGTAATTACTGACTGAG